>NW_004955566.1:75575-216369 GCF_000276665.1 Chinchilla lanigera
GCCGCCGCCGCCGGAGCTCTGTAGTATGGCATCGAGGAGAATGGAGACCAAACCTGTGATAACCTGTCTCAAAACCCTCCTCATCATCTACTCCTTCGTCTTCTGGGTGAGTGCTCACGGCTGGCCAGTGGCCAGGACTCCGTGCAGCAGTCCATGGGGTAACGCTTTTAGAAAGGAAGGGTTGAAGGGGACCCCAACCAAAAATAAAAATCTTAGTCCCCTCCTTAAGGAGACAGGCGCGAGGTGCTAGGTCCGGGGCTGCAGGGTGGCGGGACGGAGGTCGGAGCTGCTGGGACCCCGGACTGCCTGGCGCAGGCTGCAGTGGGCTGCGGGGTGGGGGTGTCTGCAGGTTGTTGACCTTTTAAAAATTTTTATTTTGTTCATTGATTTCTTTTTTACGCTCGCGGGATAGGATCAGCCACCCCTGGGGAAAGTTACGGGTTTATTTGTCTGTTTTCCTTGCTGGACTCCTCTTTCTACCCTACCTTACCAGCCTGTTCGCGATGCCTCTTGGAGCTAACCTGTGGCGGGCTGGGAGCGGACGCGCGAGCGCGGGATTTGATGCCAGGTTCCCAGTTATCCTCGACAGTTTGGGGCTGCAGGGACGGCGCCGAAAGCCCTCTGCCCGCTTAGGCGAGGGCGGTCGGAGTTCCTCTGGCGCACTAAATGGGGTTGGGGGGGGGAACGCCGCTACCGCGTGGAGGCGCACGGAGGGGAGAGGGTCTTACATAAGCCAGAGACATCTTTGAGCTTTTGCGGCGATCCTGGAGAAGGGTCTTAGGACCCCTTTCCCACTCGCTTCACCCCAATATTCCCATCTGGTCACACTATTCACTGCGTGAACTCGTTCCGCAGCGCCCCGGGGGAGGACCCCCGCCCCCGCCACATGGCCGCGTTAGCGCCCCAACTCCGTTTCCCCTCCAAATTGGTGCTGCTACCAGTCCTTGAAGCTCAATGCAGAAGGGTGACGTCAGCCCCTCAGCCCGGGCCACGGGGGGCTATGGTGCACCTCTCCGAGGGATGCGTCCTTCGGCGCGCGCGGGAGGCCGAGGGGGAGGAGGGGGAGGGGGGAGGAGGAGGAGGGGGCTCCAGGCTTGTGCCTTACCTCATCCTGTTTGGCAATTCGTGGAATCAGTGCAGAGCTGACACTGCAGTGATTCACTTGGAGAGGTGGGTGGTACTTTAAGACCATTCTCGGTTCTCTCCATGTAGACGCCCCTTCTTCCCCAATTCCCCATTCCCACACCAAGCCACAGCCACCCCTCAGGGGAATAAATATCTGCGCCCCCACCCCCCATCTGGGTCATTTCAGCTTCCAAGGCAGTCATTTTGAAACCTGAGGCTCTGTAGGAAAAACCAGTCCTGCCTGTGGTTGTTTTTCTTCTTGCCCCCAGCCCCCATATTAGCCCTAATTTTGCTTTGAAACTGGAGCACAGGACTCTATGAGGTATCCACATTCGGCTTGGTGGTGAACTGGGCTATTTGCAAGGGCCAAGACAGGGGCTGAGATTTTTTAAGGATTTAAAAAAAAAAAAATCCGTGTGCCTGTATGCATATCCTTGTCACTGACATTGGTGATTCTTTAGGTCTGTGAAACTGGGGACTCCAGGGACCAGGCATACCAAGAGCCCTGCAGTGAGATAGGCTGGGTTGACTAATACAATATATGGCATAAGACAAACGTAGAAACGGACTTTATTTGGACTAAAAACGACACAGATTGTAACATCGCAGTAGTGGAACTGTGAGCTATGCAAGCAGGGATCAATCTTACCATCTTATATTTGCCTAGAAATAGCAATAATGCATGCTGATTGTCAAAACTTCGCAGTAGCAGTTCCTGGGGACTGGTTCAGCCTTTTCTGTATTTGCTGAAATCTGGTTTTGTTTGGCTCTTTATTATTTACTTGACTTAGTATTTATTACTGGAGTAAATCATATGGGGGATTATTTCTAGGTTCCTGAAAAGTAAGGTTTATAGTATACATGAGGGAAGGTTGTTCTTTTAGCATCTCTGAAGGTTGCTGCTGATCTTCAAGGCTTACGCTTTTTATGTGAGCTCTTTAACTCTCCTTGCTTCTCTTACCCCTTCCCACAACATGAATCTAATTCTTAGTGCCCCTTAGTACATCTTGAACAGTCACTGTGCTTTATGTCCTCCAGAAATTCCTGGATGCTGGAATTCTAATTTTTTTGAACTTTTAAGATTTTCATAGTCTTAAATATTTACCTGGAGCATTTTCAGTAGTTTAAATAGTATTCAGTGATTGCTTCCTACATCACACCGAAAAGAATATCTCCAGATGAGAGGGTATTTTAAGCAAGTCATTTTTGTTAATAAGCCAAGGTCCAAATGCATGTTTTTTTGAACCATAAAACACGCTTTAAAAAAAAAAGGAGCTTTATTGGGAAATAATGCATATGTATACCAAACACCCATTTAAAGTATAGCGTATAAAATATAAATAATATATATTTTAGTATATTCAATATGCTTTAATATATTGACAGAGACTTTACAAACATCATCACAATTTCAGAACATTTCATCACCTCAAAAGGAAACCCTGATCTGTCCCTTTCCCTTGCCCTCTCCATCACCCCCTCACCCCCTGCCACCTCAAAACAATCACTAATCTACTTTTTTTTACATGCCTTTTTAAAATTAAGTTTATTGGTACATTTTAGGTATACATAATGGTCACATTCATCATAGGGAATTTGCACTTGAAAACGCTGTATCTTGATTCTTTTTTTTTCATTCCCCTATCCTTCCTTCAATCCCTCCCCCCTTATTTACAAAAAAGCTTTGTTCTAATTTTTTCCTTCTTTCCTTATTTTTTTCTTTTCCCTTCCCTCCTTCCTTCCTTCCTTCCTTCCTTCCTTCTCCTTCTGTAGTTCTCCTTGCCATTTGAACATTTTCTTCCTATTTCACAATATCTATTATACATTTTGGTCCTTACTTACACTAATCTATTTTCTGTCTCTATAGATTTTCTAATTCTGGACATTTCATATGAATAGCGCCAAATAATATGTGTCCTTTTATGATTAGCTTCTTTCACTTAACATAATGCTTTGAAGATTCATCCATGTTGTAGCACGTATCAGTACTTCATTATTTTTTTATAGTTGATAATATTCCATCGTACATGTATACTACATTTTATTTCTCTATTTGTCCATTGGTAGACATTTAGATTAATTGGGCTTTTGGCTTTTATGAATAATAGTGCTATAAGACATTGATGTACCAGGTTTTTTTCTGAACATATGTTTTCATTTCTCTTGGGTATATACCTAAAAGTGGAACTGCTGAGTCACATAGTAACTGTTTAATTGAAGAAATGCCAGACTGTCTTCCAGAGCAATCGTACATTTTACATTCCCTCCAACAGTAAGGGTTCTAGTTTCTCCATATACTTGCTGACATTTGTTATTGTCTGACTTTTGACCTGTAGCCTGCTAGTAGGTGTGAAGTCAAAATATCTATTCATATCCTTTGACTATTTTTATTTTGGTTTTTTCTCTTTTTATTATTACACTATAAGAGTCCTTTATATAGTCTGAGTATAAATGTAATCTCTATCAGATATATGATTTGTTGTTGTTATTGTTTGGGGGATACCGGGAATTGAACTCAGGACCTCCTGCTTGCCGGGCAGGTGCTGTACCACTGAGCTAAATTCTCAGCCCTCGGATATATGATTTGCAAATGTTTTCTGTAGAGTTTTTTTGAACATTAAGTACAAAAGGTTTTTATTTTAATAAAGTCTAGTTAAATTATTTTTCTTTTGTTACTCCTGGTTTTGGTGTTTTATCTCTAAGTCATTTGCCAAATCCAAAATCACAAAAATTTATCTGTTAAAAAGTGTTCATAAGAGTGATTTCTCTCAGGGTATGGTGGCACTTGCTTGTGATCCTGGTACTCTGGGAGACTGAGGCAGGAGGATCACAAATTTGAACCCCAGCCTGGGCAATTTAATGACTTAGTGACACTCTGTCTCAAAATAAAAAATAGAAATAAGGCTGGGGATTAGCTCAGTACAAAGGCCCTGAGTTTAATTCCCAATGTTTTCAGAAAAAAAGTGATTTCTCAGTTCAGCAAATTCAATTTATACATTATTTTTTCTTCAGCACCTAGAACTATGCCTAATACTTGGTAAGTATGCAAATATTTGTCAAAAGCATTAAAATTATAAATAATTAACAACAAGATGACTTTGGTATTCTTTTAAATGGAAGATAGAAAAAAGATTAGGCAGGATTATTTCCTTCAAATTCATTGTTTTAATTGGACTTCTCAATTCAGGTTTAGGACTAGAAGACATTTGACTTTAAAATGGTAGTAGGCCAGTAGCATTGAGAAGATGATATACTTTGGCATGTACTAAACCAGAAATCTGCAGTTAGTTTTAACAAGTCTCTTCTCCCTATACTAATTCTCCTCTCTGAGGTGTTTCTCTAATGTGATTCTCAACAAAGTCAACAGCCCCATATTTGTGTCAGCATCTAAAGGTACTGACCAAGAGTGGTCACAGCTGGGGAAGGTGGTATAGGCTTTTAGTGCATAGAAGTCACAGATGCTGTTAACCATCTTACGTTGTGTAGGACAGCCTCCTGCAACAAAGAAGTATCTGGTTCAAAGTGTCAACATACCAGCAACTTCTACTGTATTGAACTTAAATAGTGGTAAGTCCTGTGAACAAAAATAGAGCCTTATGCCAAAGTCAATACATTACTGTTATTACAAACCACTGTATCAGAACATGCTCAACACACGTACAAAAAAAGAAGAAAAACATTCTGCATGGGATACCATAATTCTTTATTTGAAAACAAAAGGTAGGTGACTATATAATTGTATTCTAATGGATAGAATGAGTTGTTTTCCAATTACATAACATCATCTGAATCTAAGTAAATGTTTGGTTTATTTTCCATGACTTGCACGTTTCATTTTCAGGTTTAGAGGAAAGGAGGGAAAAATAACCTAGGGTAAGTTATCTATTCTGTGCTTTAAAAACTAGTAAATAGTGCCTAGTATAGAGTAGGTTTACTGAGGAAATAGTGAATGAATGAAGGAATGAATGCTGAAATTTCACCAGCTACACTTCAGTTCATTTGTTTATTTTGGCTCATTTCAATGTGGGGAGGTTTTTTTGTTTGTTTGTTTTTTGTTTTTGCTTTGCTCAATATTTTAAAAATTAGGACAAGTTTATAATACAAAATACCAATGTTCATTTTGGGGAATTGGTAATGAATATAACATACCTCGATCATTTTCAATATTTTTATTTCTATCTCCCTTCCTTCTCCTGCTCCTGGGCTCCCTTTCGTGTTTCCCAAACTTCTACTTTCTCTCACCTCTTTTTTATTCATTCATTACTTTATATTTTAGGTTTCTCAAACAAGAGGAAACTAGTGATATTTAAATTTTTGACTCTGGCTTATTTCACTTAACATGATGATCTCCACTTCTATTTATTTTCTTATAAATATCATTTATTTCTTCTATATGGCTAATATTCCATTGTGTATATACCACTTTTTCTTTATCCATTTATTTGTTGATGGGCATCTAGGATTTTCCCAGAATTTATCTATCGTGAATTATGCTGCTATGAACATTGGGTATGCATATACCACTATAGGATGATGTTTTTCGGGCAGATACCCAGAAGAGGAATAGCTGGGTCAAGGGGAATTTCTAGTTTTGGTTTTTTGAGGAATCTGCGTACTGATTTTCACTGTGAGTACACTAGTTTACATTCCCATTGATAATGTAGGAGCCCCCTGCCCCAACATCCTCACCAACATTCATTGTCTTCTATGTTCTTCATATCCATTCTGACTGGTGTAAGATATAATCTCAAACTAGTTTTGATCTGTATTTTCTTAATGACCGAAGATGCTGCACTTTTTTTCATAACTTATTGATCATTTGTACTTCTTTTGAGAAGGGTTATTCAGTTCAACAGCCCATTTTTTGATTGGGCCATTTATTTTGGGGGGATAATTTTTAAAAGTTCTTTGTATTCTACATCTGTCCTCTATCAGAAGAGTAGCTAGCAAAAACTTTCTGCCTTTCTGTAGGTTCTCTCATCACTCTCTTGATTGTTTCCTTTGCGGTACAGATTTTTAATTTGATGTCATCCCATTTGTTGATTCTTGATATTATTTTCTGTGTAGTTGGAGTTCTACTCAGTAAGTCTTAGCCTGTGACTGGCCTCCAGTCTTTCTCTAGTGTTATCTTCCAGTAGTTTTAAAATTTTTGTTTTTATATGTAAGTCTTTGGTACATTTTATTTGATTTAGTGCAGGATGAGAGATAGGGATCTTGTTTCAGTCTTCTGCAGGTGCTTATCCAGTTTTTGCAACACCATTTGTTAAAGAGGCTGTCTTTTCTCCAACACAGTTTTGGCTCTTTTGTCAAAAATCAGATGGCTGTGGGTGCATGAGCTGTTTGTTTGCATCTTCTGTTCTACCCAAGTCTCTTTTTGTGCCATTACCATGTTGTTTTCATTATTATGACTTTGTAGTGTAGCTTGAAATGTGGATTGTAATGTCTTTGGACTGTGCTCTTTTTGCTTAGGATTGATTTGGCTATTTTAGGTCTCTTCTAATTGCATATGAATTTTAGGATTATTTTTCTATTTCTGTGAAACAACATTTTAATAGGGACTGTTTAGATCTACAAATGCCTTTTGGTAATATTGCCTTTTTCACAATATTCTTCTAATCCAAGAACAAGGGATACCTATTTTCTACTGTCCTCTTCAATCTCTTTCTTTGGAGTTCTCATAATTTTCATTATAGAAATCTTCAATTTCCTTGGTTAGTTCGAGTCCTAGGTATTTAATTTTTTGAAGCTGTTGCAAATGGGATAGTTTTCCTGCTGTTATAGAACTGTTTTCATTCTTGGTGTACAGGAATGCTATTTTGAGTCCTGTCACACTGGTTTAAATTGGTTTATCAGATCTGAAACTCTTCTGATGGAGCTTTTTGGGACTTTTACGGAAAGCATCATATCATTTGCAAATCAGGATAATTTAAATTTTGTTTTTCTATTCATATAATTTTAATTTTTTTCTTTTACCTGATTTTTCTGGTTCAGGTTTGGAGAACTATACTGAATGGGAGTGGTGACAGTGGATACCCTTGTCTTGTTCTTAATTTTAGAGGAAATATTTTCATATTTTCTCCATTTCAGTATGATGTTGGCTATGGATCTGTCATACATGGCTTTTATAGTTTAAGATAAGATCCTTCTATACCTTCCAAACCTGTTTTCATCAGGGTTTAATTATGGAGGGATGTTGGGTTTTGTAAAAGGCTCTCAATGTACACATTGAGAAGACAATGTGATTTTTTTTATCCTTAATTCTAGTTATGTGGTGTATTATATTTATTGAATTACATATGTTAAACCATCTTTTCATCCCTGAGATGAAATCAACCTGGTGATGGTCTGCTCTTTCTAATGAGTTATTTAATTCTATGTAAGATTTTTTTTTATTTTAAAGCAAAAAGACAATAAAAACAATGGTACAAAATTTCAAAACAAGATAGTAGGAGAGTAACAATTGCTAGTATATTGCATATTGTTATCTTCAAAGTAGTTACTTATATTACAAGATACAGGCATGAAAAATTGATCAGAATTTTATGGCTATGTTCATTTATTGACCTGCAGTTTTCTTGTGTCTTTTTTCTTTCGTTTTTTGATAAATCATATGGTTTTGGTATCAGAGTATTGCTGGCTTTATAGAATGAGTTTGGTAGCTTTTATTCCCTTTCTATTACATGGAAATGCTTGAGGAACGTTGGTGTTATTTCTTCTCTAAAGATGCGGTGAAATTTAACATTAAATCCAGCAAGCCCCAGGCTTTCTTAGTTGATAGAATCTACTTTGGATAAAGTTCCATGGGCTGCTGAAACAATGTCTATTTTGCTGTTGTTTGATGAAACATTTGGTAGAGTTCTGTTAAATCCATTCTATACTGTAGTTTAACTCTGATGTTTCTTTGTTGATTTTTTGATCAGGCTGACCCATTTGTGACAGTGAGGTATTTAAGTCTCCCATTAGGATTGTATTTGTATCTATCTGTCCTTTTATGCTAAGTAGTATTTATTTTATGAAATTGTGTACGCTGACATTTGGTGCATATATTAAAACAATTACACTTTACAAGTTTTATCTTGGCTTAGTGTATTATTATTATCTTTGTCCATATGTAGTGGCCTTCTTTGTCTCTTTTGACAAAGTTTGGTTTGAAGTCAATTCTTTGGATAATGATAGAGCTACTTTTGCTTGCTTTCAGGATCCAGCTGCACAGAATGTCATTTTAAACCTTTTACTTTCAGTCTGTATATGCCTCTGCAGAAGAAATGTGTCCTTGCAGGCAATATATAGATGGATTTTATTTCCGATCCAATCTGCAAACCCATGTATTTTAATTGGAGAGTTAAGAACATTTACATTAACTGTTGTTATTGGAGAACATGTTCTAACTCTTGTCTTTACATTGTCTTTGTTTCCAATATTTGATTCATTTCTATTTCCTATTCAGCTACTCTCCCAGTGAGATTTATTCTTTCCTTTAGCCTCATCATTGGCCTCATTATTTCTGCTTAGGATTCCCTTGACTATTTCCTGCAGCGCTGTCTTTGTGGTCATGAATTTCTTTAGTTTATCTTTATCATGGAAGATGCTTATTTTGCCTTTAATTGTGAAGGATAGTATTGTACAGTACAGTAACCTACACTGGTGATTACTTTATTTTATGGCTTGAAAAATTTCATTCCAAACCCTCCTCAGCCTTAGAAGGTTGGTATTGAGATATCTGCCGCTGTTCTGATGAGTTTGTCCTCATAAACGATTTGACATTTCTCTCTAACGGCTTTTAATATTCTTTCTTTGTTCTGGGTTTTTGACAGTTTGACTTTGATATGCCGTGGAGAGGCTCTTTTCTGTTCATGCTTATTTGGAGTTCTAAACACATCTTTTACCTGAGTACTCATCTCATTCTCCATATTTGGGAAGTTTCCTGCAATAATTTCAGTTAGTGGATTTTTATGCCATATGTCTGTTAGTCAACACCCACCTTGTGGCCGGTGATTATTAAATTTGTTCTCTTAGAATTGTCTAGGGCCTCTTGTATAATCTTTTCAATATTTCTTGTTCTTTTTTCATTATTACATACTGACTGAGTGTTCTAGTATGCTCATCTTATTTTAGGTCCTGATGTCCTTTCTTCTGATCATCTTGCTTCTTGCCAAGACTTTCAAGGGAGTATTTTATTTGCCCTACTGAGTTTTCATTTCCAGGATTTCTGCTTGGTTCTTTTGCAGAATCTCTGTCTCTTTACTGGAATGATCTTTTATGTCCCACATTGTCTTCCTTAATTTACTCGGCTGCTTATTTTATCTTCTTTCAGTTCATCAACCATTTTGGTCATTGATTGTTCAGCTCCTTATTTATCTTTTCTTTGATCTCATCGATGTTTTTATTTATCAGTTCTAAATTGTCTTTTTCTCATTTCATCCACTTCATTTTCTTTGGGAATCAGCTTTTGGGGAGTTATGCATTTTTGGAGGCATCTTTTTGCCACGTTTGGTCACGAATCTTGTGTTTTTGTGTTGAAGTTTGTGGATCAGTTGGGATAGAAATCTCTTTAGTAAGTGGATTTCTCACTCTGTTGTGCCATTTGCTTTGAATATGACTTAGCATGAAAGCACCCACACAACGATTCAAAGTCATAGGTTCATTCTGCAGCACTGCAGTGTGAGGAGAGAACAACTAATTGTAATATCAGTATCCAAAGAACCAATCATATACCACCATACAATTTCAAACTTGTTTAAAAAGTTCTCTACTCTTTCACTAACTCAGGAAGATAAAGGAGTAGTAATAATGTAGGATGGGCTAAGGAAAAAAGAGAAAAGGAAAAAAGGAAAATAATTCAGAAAAATGAAAGAAGAGAAAGAAAAATAGGTTTTAGTGATGTTATTTATATACCAGGAAGAAGAGGGGCAGATGGGAAGATTGAGAGGGTGTGAGGAGGCAGGAAAGAAGGAAGGCCAGGAAAGGGAATATCGTGTAAATGGAACATGAGAGAAGATACTGGAGCACTGAACCCAATTACTGGACAAGCAGAAACAGAGTGAGAAGGCCAGGAAACAGCACTTCGTGGGGAAGAACATGTTAAAACAAGGTAAGACTATAGAAACGAAAGCAATAATGTTAGTTCCCAGTTACATATATACATATGCCCTCTCTCCACATACATATTAAAAGAATAAGAAAAGGAAAAATAAATTTGAATGATAATATTTATTCATAAGAAAAAGGGGGCTGGAAAAAGGAGAGAGTTGAGAGGACGTAAGAGGAGAAGGAAAGAAGAGAAAGGGAATCGAAATAGAAATTGAAAGAAAACACAGGGAGAAGGAATGCAGTTAATGAATGAACAGAAACTCAAGTTTAGTAAACCTGTGAAACAACCCTTAGCTGGGAGAATATACTGTGACATACTAAGAGACCTCAGAAGCAAAAGCAGTTAAGTAGCACTAATGAACACATATATATCCCCTCTTCACACATAGAAAAAGAAACACAAAACAAGCAAGCAGGCCGGTCCAGTATTCCTCTGTGTGGTGGTATTTATAGTGAACTCGATTCTTGCTTGCTGCCTAATAAAAAGTGGGAATATGAGCCGGATGTGGTGCCACATGCCTGTAATCTCAGCACTTGGGAGGCAGAGGAAGGAGGATCATTGCGAGTTCGAGACCAGCCTCGGCTCCAAAGTGAGCTCAAGGCCAGCCTGAACTGCACAGCGAGACTCTGTCTCAAAAAGACAAAAAAAAAAAAAAAAAAAAAAGGTGGGAGTGTGTGAAACTTTTTTATCCTAGAGTTCTCCTCTGTCTCCATCCAAGTAGAAAGTGAGGCCTGTTCTGAAGGGGCAGGTCTCAGAGGGCGTTGCCTGGAAGGGTTTATATGCCTTCCCTGCTCCTCCCGTAATACGTTCAGTTTGCCTGCCTCCCTTGCGAGAGCAGCTTTTCCTCTCATTTGCCCCTGCGCCATGCCGTCTGTCTGGGAGCCAGCCAAGTATAGACATGAACCTCTACAAGATGTGAGCCAAAATAAACCTCTCTTCTCTTATATTGGGAGTGTTAAGTATTTTGGCCCAGTGAGGAGAAAAAAGTGGGTAAGACAGAGAGGATGTAAAAAAGAAAAGGAAGATTTTATAAACAGTGTTATTTGTGGTGATTTAACTGAGTTTCTCTTATTAACATGTAGAAAGATGGACTAGAAGACCTTAGAAGAACTTATTCTAATAATATTTCAATCAGTAGATTTTTGTGATTTAATATTCCAGAACATTTAGTTACCTAAAATTTTAATTGTAATTTCATTTGTTAAACTCGAACAAAACGGATATCTGTCCTGACCAATATAAAACAAAGCATCACTCTTTCATGACAAACACAATTCAGGAATATGGAGGAAAACTACAAATGTGTTACTTAACAGGTAAACTCTGATTTGATCTATGCATTTTGGTGGATTTTAAATACTCAACTGACTTCTAGTCTAAGATTTAAATTTACTACATCTACATCTACTAAACATTGTGTAGAGAAATTCCTTTGGTTTGCTCCAGTATTTATTATCTTTGACTGCTTTTATTATATAAGGGCATAATTAGTTTGTCAATAGTGCTATGACATTCTGTTATGTGAAAATATCAGTGATTTTTTTTGAGAAGTATCATTCATCTTTTAGGGGAAAATATTTAAAAATAGTAGACAAAATTTTTTTTCACTTTGGTAATCCAGAAACATTAGGTTCCTGGATTAAGTAGAGGAGGTAAAAATCTTAAAATCCTAGAGTATTTGAAGCACATACTGAACCTGAGATTCTTTTGCACATCAGTGTAATTAAACAAACACTCATTGAGTGTCTGTAATAGGACAGATATTAAGTGTTCGCTAAAATGTTTACATGTTCACTGGCTGCTGATTTTGGCATTTACCTGCGTATTTCTGCTACTTCTTATCTTCTCAGTTTTGGGTATTATATATTGTTTTCCGAAATGGAAGATGAGGATTCAGTCCTCCTGACATTTTTATTTTTTTTTAATTTTTGTTCTTTTTGGGACAAGATCTTACTGTGCAATTCAGGCTGACCTTGAGCTCACTTCATAGCCTCGGCTGGTTTTGAACTTGCAACAATCCTTCTGCATCAGCCTCCTAAGTGCTGGGATTACAGGCATGCGGCACTGCGCCCGGCTTTCCTGACATTTTTAGAAAACAGTTTTAAAATTACTTACATAGCCTTTTGTCTTTCCTGCAGTTAAGAATTGCCTTATTTTGTCATTTGCTTATTAGTTTGCTATATTCACAGTAAATTTAGTCATATAATCTTCGCAAAGATTGAGTATCTTTATTCAGTATGTTCAAGCACTTCATATATCCTATGAGTTTCTTAATCTTAGATACATTTGCCCCAGTGCATTCTGCCCTTCAACCTGGACTAGTATTCTCTGGGTCTTTGAAATAATCAATATCATTATGACTACCCTTTACCATCATCTTGGTGAATCTTGTCTCCTTCTACACTAGATCTTTAGTTCCCTACATACTCTTTCTTTTATTTTGATGGAGAAAACACTCTAGAAAAGGCTATATGGGAGATTATTATTCTGAGGCATTTATAGGTGTGAAAATCTTATATTGCTCTTACCTTTAATTTGTTAGTTTGGCTGAATTAAGAATTGTGGTTTGCAAGTCATTTATCCTCAAAATTTTGCTCTCCCCCTTAGAAGTCGTCTTGCTCTTGTACTAGTATTAAGAAATCAGATGTTATTCTAATTTTTTTAAATCCTGCTTTTCTCAACAGAGAGGTTTAGAATCTCTTGCTTATTTTTAGTGCTGTGAAATTTCCCAAAATATTCTTCGGTGCATGTCTGTTTTTATCTGTTTCCTATACACCATTTCAATATGGAAATTCAGGTCCTTGACGTTGGGGAAATGTTCTTGATTTCTGAAAATTTTTTTACCTTTCCTTTCTCTATTCTATTGAATGTTGGACATCCTAGACTGACCCTTTCATTTCTTTTCCTTTCTGTTTTCTGTATTTTTGTTTTTTTGCTTTACTTTCTGAATGATCTCTTCCACTTCATCTTATTGCTACTGAATTTTTTGTTTTAAGTGTTAATTTCCAGGAGTTCCATTTCAAGGTCTGAATATTCTTTGTTCTAGCATCCTGTTGTTATTTCATGAGTGTATTGTTTCAGATTCACTCTGGCAATATTAGAGACATTCTTTAAAGGTTTTGTTCTTTCTTCATAGTTTCCTCCAAACTGCTTCATCATATTGCATAATGCAGTCTTATCTCAAATTTCTACTCTTGTTTTATTCATTTTTTTAATGTTTTTAAGGAGAGTCACTAACAAGTTAATTGGAAGCTATGAGCATGAGCCCACTCCCATGTTTGCAAAGTATAAATTGGACAGTTTAGGTAGGTGGTTGAGTTTTGTAGCCAAGATCAATATCTTCCGGATTTTTCTCTTGGTTTAATCCGATTTCCTATGGAAGAATCTTTGAGTGTCTTCTGAGTAAAGAAGTACAAATGTGAAACTCTGCTCAGCAGTAGATAAGCATTTTCTAAGTTCCTGTTTCCTTTGTAGAATCTGCATACACCCTACTTGTGTTCCCAGTTCAGAGGCCTTCTTTTCACCTTCCAAAGAACAAATACATGAACCTATGGGAGAATGAGAGAGGAGCTAGAGACAGGAAGTTAGAGAGGACCTAATTGTACTTCAAAAAAGTTTCTACTGGATCCTGCTTATTTTTAGTTCCCTTTCATTCCTAGTGATACATGGAACTTACTCTCTTCTGCACCTTTTGAGCCTGTTGGGTGCAGATAATTTATTCTGGGCTATTCTCACTGCTGCCATAAGCTTTGGCTTTTGTTTAGCTTCCAAGATATCATTGCAATTGTCTCTGCTTTCATTTTCTTTATTATTGTGGTTAAAAAAATCCTTTTAATGTCATTTCTGTGGAGTTTTGGGAGAAGTGTACAATTCATTGTCTTTAACTGGAAGTCTTTTGTATCTGTATGTCTATATTACATGGTATTAATTAAACAAACAGTTGATTTTGAGTGATTGAATAGATTGTATAAAATGGCAATGGTTGGGCTACTCTAATAAATATTGGTATCGCTTTTTAATGTTTAGAAAGCATTTAGATATCAAGAAGGGAAGTATTCTATGTTGGAACAGACTTACCAAGGCGCACATCCTATGTAAGATCATCTGGTCATCAGAGACTGGACAAATGGGAATGAAGCTCTGAAGATTGCTGTTCCTTTCTCTGTCCTTTTCATTTCTTCCTACCTGGTAAAGTTTTAATGTATCTTCTAATACATTAATCTAGATCTTGCTGGAATTGTGGAAGCAACAGAGTTTACTGTACTGTTTGTATGTTAGAGAGGAAGGGTGAGGGACTTGATCTTAAACTGATTACTGTTCTGTTGTTTTTCTGTAACTACAATGAGAACCCTTCCTGTTTCTTATGAGACTTATATATTATAATCTGGAATCTTTTCTCACTTAATCGACCTTCCTTCCCATATTCAATGTGTGGTTAAAATGTATGTAATACCTTTTATAGTATTTAGGGAACATTATGCCTTTTCCAGTAAGTAGTTGCTTGATACTAGCTGAATTTTTGACCAAATAGAATGAGATGCTTTTCTCTATTCGAATCACAGCTAGAGTTCTTGACTTGAACTTACCATGAGCTACATTATGATTATTCATCGTTCAGCATGATATACTGCTTTAAGTAAGTAACTCAGAGGTTCTGAGAATTGAAAGTCATCTGTGACTGTGTTTCTTTGTTTAAATGTGCTAAACCCTTGACATAGATGACTAATGCACTGCTAACCTAATTTGAAACATACTTTATAAATATATTCTTATCTGTCCCCCCATTTAGGTCATATTGCAGCAGTTTCTGATTTGTTTCCTCATGATGGCAAACTAATCCTTGAGTTGCTACTCTTAAATTTATTCATTTGGCTGTTATCTCCCTTGTGACAAAATGCTTTTCATTTTTGGTTGAGCATGTTTGTTCTCTTTTACATAGTGTCCTGATATTCATCAAGAAAAGGATGTAAGGATGGAAGATAAGAAAAGTTTTTCCTTTATTTTGTTTTCTGACTTCATTCTTTGGTCAGTTGAACATGTAAGCATTTTAAACAGTTTAGTGATAGAATTAAATATAACAATTCTACTGTGAAATACTTTCTTCAGTGCTTTCTGCAAGGTATACTGAGATTTTTCCTCCATTATCTGTTTCAGGAGAAATTTCAGGTACCTAATACCAGAGGATGATTGGGTAAGGCACAAGTACACTAGTTGAACAATCTAGATAGGTGATTCTTAACCCTTTTGCCCATCAGAATTGTCCAAGTTGTCCTAAAAAGAGATTTAGAGACCCCAGCCTAAGACATACTGATTCAGTTTGTCTGAAGCATTGGTATTTTAAGAATAAAGTCCCAGATGGTGAAGCTGTGCAAGGAGAATTAAGAAACATCGATCCAGAGGGAATGGGGTAAATAACATCAGGCCTGATTCATCTTGAGTCTCCTGGATCTGGAAGTGGTTAGGTAGCTAGATGTAGTATTGGTCTATTGATTTGATCTTATTTGCCTAAGAGAAGGGAGAAGATCTCCAGTGTCTCTCTCTAAACTAGAATGACCTTGTCACTCCTAGAATGTGCTAATCATTTTTGACTAGAAAATGTGCTTGTCTGAATCACTAGGGGGGCTTTTAACGTGTTCCCACTAGCTAGAACCACTCATGATACATGCATGACTGTCCCATCAGGTATTTTGAACCAACTGGGACAAGCAGGCATGTATGGCCCCATTGTAAATGTGTTAAAAAGAAATGCTCAGTCCTGTTTCATGGGGTTTCAATTCTAATTGATATACAGAGGGGCTGGGTTGTGTGCATTTTCATAAAGCCGTCTACAAAGTGATTCCGATTTCTGGGACGTGACTCTGTGGTCTATTATTGCAGTTTGCTATAAATTAATTCTTACCTAAGAATGCTCTCCTCTGATGTGACATGTGGTGCCATAAAGCTGGTTTTAGATGAATGTTCCACTAAGTAAATGTAGCCAATTGTATATTTTTGTGCCCACTGAATGAGCCCCTGGCAGGAGTCTCCTAGTAAACCTTGGAGTTTGGAGTTTTCATTCCATAGGGAGAGCTTAGTTTTGGTCACATTTGCCCTGAAAAGTGAGGAAGAATCTTGGTGTCCCATCTGTCAAAAGGTAAGGCCAACATCCAATATGTAAAACAAAAAGGTGAATTCATTAGTTACTAAGGTAGGAAGAGTGAGTTGTGTTAGTCAAGCAGTCATAAGTAAAGTCAATTGGTCATGTTTTGGAGGAAGCATGGTAATATATGGAGGTTGTTTTGCTTACAGAGACCTGAGTGGTTGACCTTGACCTTAGAACCTTGGGTATTTGGGTGAAATTATTCATGACTGACTCTTTGAAGCATGTTCAATGCAGTGCATCTGCTGTTGATTGGTTGACCTTGAACTATATGAAGCTGTCTTAAAATTTGATCCCAGAAATGTGTTCCCAGAAATGAGTTGAGTTGTCATTGTATTGACTAAGGTGAATTGCCCTTGATCAAATAGTTTGAAAAGTAGTTACTATTTACCATGGCTATTGGATAATTAATCTTTCCTCTCCATTCTAGGAGTGTAAAGACTTTTATTATCTGAAGCTGCCAATTGTTACATCTTGGTGAAATGGTTTCTTCTATAACTCGCTTTTCTGTTTCCAAACATCATGATGATATGTAGAACTCCTGAGCCAGCTCATTCTTTTAAACGTTCCACAAACACTAATTCAGAGTTTATTGATTTCCAGGAATTGGACTACGACTTTTCAAAGGTTGACCCCTCTGGGTTGAAAGCAAACACTTGCCATTGAGCTTTATAAAATGAGGCTGAGTGGAAACTTCCTAAAACATCCTTTCTACATACGCATGTCTGCTTGGGTTCAAACTTTCTCAACAACCTTTTGAAGACTTCTCACTCCTAATTTCTCCTTCGTATTCTGATCTGTATCACACATTGATAGGCTATTGCCTTCTATCGTAGAGGTTTGAAATTAGATCTATGTGAAGCCTTAGCTTTGATATCTGCTATATAACTTTAGGAAAGTCACATAGTCTCTCTTATCCTCAGTTTCATCTTCACAATTCAGGATGTCTGCACTTACTCCCCTCTGTCATGTGTTGACAGTCAGATGACATTGAAGTGCTTAGTACACTAGATGTGACACAGTACTCCTCAAACTCTTTAATGAAAATGAAGGAGAAGCAATATTCCCAAAGTCATTCCTGGAAGTCAGCATTACCCTGAAACCAAAACCAGAGAAAGATCCAACCACAAAAGAGAACTATAGGTTAATCGCCTTAATGAACATATTTGCAGAAATCCTCAATGGCAAAAAGAACGCAGCACATCATCAAGAAGATTATACACCATGATTCATGGTGTACGATTCATCCCAGGGATTTAGGGATGGTTCAATGCACACAAATCAATAAATGTAATATACCATATCAACAAAGCCAAGAACAAAAATCACATGATCATCTCAATAGAAGCACAAGAAGCATTTGACAAAGTCCAACACCCATTCATGATAAAAATTTTGCAGGAAATTGGAACAGATGATCTTTATCTCAATCTGATAAAGCCATCTATGCCAAACCAACAGCTAGCATCATACTAAATGATCAAAAACTGAAAGCTTTCACTCTAAAATCAGGAACAAGACAAGGATGTCCACTATTACTGCTCCTATTCAATATAATTCTAGAAACATTAGCCAGAGCTATTAGACAAATAAAGAAATAAAATGAATAAAGATGAGAAAGGAAGAAGTTATATTATTATTTTTGCAGATGACATGATATTCTATGTAGAAGACCCCAAATCCCCATCAAAAGACTTCTAGATTTAATAACCAAATCCAATCGTGTAGTCAGATACAAAGTCAAAACTCAAAAATCAGTAACATTCCTATACACATATAACAGACTCACTGAGAGTGAAATTAGGGAAACCAAACCTTTCACAGTAGCATAAGAAAAATAGAAGTACTTAGGAATCCATCTAACCAAGGAAGTAAAAGATCTTTACATTGAAAACTACAGTACTCTGAAAAACGTGATCAAAGAGGATATGAGAAAATGGAAAGATATCCCTTGCTCTTGGGTAGGAAAAATGAATATCATTAAAATGGCCATACCCCCAAATTGTTTGGCCATACTCCCCAAAACAGATTTAATGCAATCCTGATCAATATACTGTTAGCATACGTCACAGAACTAGTGAAGACATTCTTAAAATTCATCTGGAACTGGGCAGCAAAGGCCAGGTGGGGGCATCAAAATCCCTGACTTGAAATTATACTACAAAGATACAGTGATAAAAAACAGCATAGTACTGGCAAAAAAACAGTCCCAAAGATCAGTAGAACAGTTTAGAAGATTCAGAAACAACTCCAAAAATAGTCAGCTACCTTATATTTGACAAAGGGACCAAACATCTTCACTGGAAGAAAGATAACCTCTTTAATAAGTGGTGCTGGAAAAGCTAGAATTCCACATATTGAAGACTAAAACTATACCCATGTGTTTCACCATGCACTAAACTAAAATTAAAATGGTCAAAGATCTAAATACTAAAACGGAAACATTAAATCTGCTGGAAGATAGAATAGGTAAAACTCTTGAAGACATAGGTATAGGCAAAGGTGTACTATTTCCTGATCGTATGGGAAGTATTACAAAGAATGAACAACTGGGATCTCATCTTATTAAAAAGCTTTTGCACAGCAAAAGAGATCACCAACAGAGTAAAGAGACAACCAACCCACAGTGTGGGAGAAAATTTTTTTACCAGTTGTTTCTCAGACAAAGGGTTAATATCCAGAATATAAAGAGAACTCAAACAAATCAGATCCTCCAAATTTAAAGACTCAGTCCAAAAATGGGCATCTGAAATGAAGAGATACAACTCAGATGAAGTAGAAATGGCAAATAAATATATGAAAAAGTGTTCAATATCACTGGTCATTTGAGAGATACAAATTAAAACAATGGTGGAATCTCGCCCCAGAAAGAAAGGCTATTATCAAGAAGTTTGAATAGGAACCAACAATATAATATGTTTGGGTCACTGAGTTCAATCCTGTCACTGAGGTGAGGATATTCGTATCTTGGATGAATAAATGTAAGTGTGATGACTTTCTTTTTTTTTTTTTTTTTTTTTTTTTGGTACTGGGAATCAAACTCAGGACCTTGCACTTGTCAGGCAGGCACTTATGCCGCTGAGTTATATCCCCGGCAACTGTAATTGTTTTTTAAAGAAATGTTTCATTTTAGAAGTTTTAAATTTACAGAAACATTGAGATAGCAGAATTACCATATATCATAGAATTTCCTATGTTATTAGCATCTGACATAAGTATGGTATATTTATTATAGTTAATCAATATTAATACATTTTCATTAAGGCAAGTTCATACTTTCTATTTCCTTAATTTTCTACTACTTCTTCTGCCCCAGAATCTCAATCAGGCTACCACATTACATTTAATAATCATTTCTCCTTATGCTCCTCTTCAATGTGATAGTTTTTTAGTTTATCCATTTTTAGTGACCATAACAATTTTGAGGAGTACTAGTTATTTATTTTGTAGGATGCCCCTCAGTTTTGATTTGTCTTACTTTAGTTTTCATGAGTACACAGGAAGACCACAGCAGTAGTGACAAAATTTTCTAACATTAGTAAAAGAGCAAATTAGCCTTTTACAGATGCAGTTGTTGTATATAAAAAAAATCTAGTAAAAGAACTACTAGGGAATTTGATATGATGACTAGGTACAAGGCAAATACACAAAAATTTTTTT
Source organism: Chinchilla lanigera (assembly GCF_000276665.1). Taxonomy (NCBI): domain Eukaryota; kingdom Metazoa; phylum Chordata; class Mammalia; order Rodentia; family Chinchillidae; genus Chinchilla; species Chinchilla lanigera. The sequence continues at coordinate 95,591 of NW_004955566.1, forward strand.
TATTATTTCAGCACATAAGGCTTAGAAAAGAAAAGGAGGAAAGCATTTCATTTGCAGGAGCAAGAGAAATCATTATCATTTGAGAATGAAGTTAACAAGAAGTGCAAGACTTAGCTGAAGAGAGCTAAAATCTCATCAAAGGTCATAAGGAAGAACGGAAGACTTTAGAAGACAACTAAGTGTTCTTGGACTGGGAGGTTTAATATAAAAATACAGTTTTCCCCAGTAGGTTCACAAATTCCATTTTTTATGGCAGAATCGCAAATATTTCTAGCATCAGAGTATAGTATGCCTGTCTTTTGAGTGTCTGTACTCTATTCCCTTGAGTGTGTACTTTAAAAATTCTGCCTAATGAATCCCTTTATGCCTCTTTAAAAAAGATTTTAAAAACTTCGCTGAAATGGATTAATACATTTCCATATACATTCCAACAGGACTTTTTGGGGGAGGTTGTAGTACTTGATAAGATTACATTGCTTACCTTAAAGAACCAGTAGCTGAGAAATCAAGAGAAATTCGTGAGGAAAAGGGAAGTATGTGCCTCATTTATCACAGAATGCTATTGTGGCAGATGCACTATAAGGGGCCCTCGGTGATGCTCACTTTGTGTTGTTCATGCCTCTGTGTAATCCCCTCTGTAGTTGTAAATGGTACCTGTCACTTGCTTCAAACTAGTAGAATATACCAAAGGTGATTAAATATACGTATATTACATGTGCGCGATTAAGTTTCAAGAGGCTGTGAAGTCTGTTTTGCTAAGAGACTCTGTCTCTTGCTGGCTTTGAAGAATCAAGCTCCCATACTATGAGCTGCCTTATGGAGAGGGCCACTTGGCAAGGAAATGGGGCGCTCTCTGACTTGACAGCCAGCAGGAAACTGAGCCCCTCAGTGTGCCAATCTGCAAGCAGCTGAGTGCTGCCAACACTCAAGCGATCTTGGAAGCAGATTATTCCCTATTTGGGCCATTGATGCTACCACGATCTCACCTCACATTTTGAAGGTTTAAGAGACCCTGAAACAGAAGCCTCTGTTGCACTGCATCCAGATTCCTGACCCCACAAAAACTGTTCGATAATCTATGTGTTTTTGTTTTAGCCTCTGTAGGTATGATACTATTATTATGCAGCAAATTAATACAACTGTAATTAATATGACTGTAAAGTAATCCATTCAACATGATGTTGTCTTAGAAATGGACAAATAGATGAGCGGAGCACTAAGAAGTCCAGAAAAAGTTCTAGTGCATATTATTTAGTAAATGTAAAGGGGCATTCCTTTCAGTGAGAGAAAGCTAGGTTTAAATGATGCCGTTACTGCTGTATATCTGTATGGGAGAAGGCAAAATTGGAACCTTCACTTCAGTTATATGAAAACTTCTAGTTGCTTCAAGTATTTTAATATAAAATTTTAAAAATCATATCAGAAAATATAGAGACCTTGCATACAATATAATAGAGGCTACCTACTAAACCAGAGACTCAGAAGCAGTAAAATAAAATACCTATACCTATGTATTTGATTATAAAAATTTTAAAAACTATAGGGCAAAAGATATAAAAAGGTCAATTAAACATTGTGACAAGATAAGGAGCGTGTGTCAGACTGTTTATATACTGCTTCCTTTATTCAAACATTCATACAAAAGTCTATTTACTTTCTGATGCAAGCTCTAACTCGAAACAGGCTGATAATACAGTTTGCTGACTAGCAGTGGTCCACTAACCACACTTGGGAAATTATTGCTATAGAAAGTAGTCAGCAATCCCTTTGTGTATACGGGCCAGATGATAAATATTTTAGGTTTTGTGGGCCATATCACTCCTGTTGAAATTACTCAACTCTGTTATTATACTATGAGAGCAATGTGGACAATATTGTAAATGAATGAGCAAGGATGTATCCCTACGAAACTGTATTTACAAAAGCAAATGGCTACCCAGATTAGGCCCCTGGCCTGGGCTGCAGTTCTATAGTTCTATGGGATACAGTTATAAAGGTCTAATGCAGTGGTGATGAACCTATGTCTTGTTGGCTGATTTTCCTTTTAAGACAAAAGATGTTAATGTATGAGTTTTTTTTTTTTTTTTTCCTAAACGAAAACCTCAGTATTCAGTTTTAATTTCAGTGTTGGCACTTAGCAATAAGTAAGTGGGCTTTGGGTTGCAGTTTGGGCCCTTGTCTCTGAAAGTTTCACTATCTCTGCTTAATCCTTACCCTCAAAAATTAAAGTGGCCAGGTGGTGGCTCACACTGATAATTGGGAGGCTGAGACAGGAGGCTTGTAAATTCAAGCCCAGCCTGCACCACTCAGCGACTTGGCGAGACCATTTCAAAAAGTATGAAAAGGTCCGGGGATGTAGTTCAGTGCGGAGGCCCTGGGTTCAATCCCCAATAGAAAAAAACAATTGAAGTGTAAAGTTTAACATGGACCTACAGGAGTGGGAGTGAAGCAAGCTTCACATTGTCTAGCTTGAAAGTGCTAGTCATTCATTATCCAGTAAGGTTACCCCTCAAGCACTTCAAATGTGGGTAATCCAAACTGAGATGTGTTGCTAAGCATAAAATACATATCAGGCTTTTTTTTTTTGGTTTTTTTTTTTTTTGGTTTTTTTCTCCGGTACCAGGAACCGAACTCATGACCTTGCGCTTGCCAGGCAGGCGCTTTTGCCACTGAGCTAAATCCCCAGCCCCTAGGCTTTTAATATTTAATATAAAAATGGTAAAATATCTCATTTTATATTGATTGTATATCAAAATCATAATATTTTAGGTGTATTGGCTTAAGTACGTTGTATTCATAAGATTAATTTCATTCGTTTCTTTTTACTTTGAGTGTAGTTATAGAATGTTTAAAGTTAGATATGTGGCATCACAATTCATGTCTATTGAATAGTATGGAGCTAGTGGTACTGTATGTTTAGACTAAGTGCCATGGAACCAACGGAGAGAGTTCATCTGAGTGAGGAATTTGGAAAGATCATGTGGGTAGAGTGAAATTGGAGAATGAAAGGATTTTGACAAGTGTTTCTCTGGGACAGTGAAAGCTATCCGATGGAGGAGGTGGCAGAGGTAGAGACCTGTGTTTGGAATAGGAATGAATCTAGTTTAAATAAAGGGAGAGGTTTGCAAAGGGTGTAGGTAAGAAGGCATGGCCTTCTTGTGGGTTGGCTGCAAGGGTTGGGGTCTGGGGCCTCTTTTGGCTGATGGGGCTAGGGGAGTAGTCCATGTTTTGTTTCTTAGCAAGTAGTAATTTGGGAGCTGTGCTTTGCAGATCTAATCTGAAAGTAGTAAATTGGAATAGAAAAGGCAAGAAGTAGTGAAAACCAGGTTAACCAGATGAGGAGGAACATCTAATAAAGGGTGACAGTGGGAGTGAAAAGTGGAGGATGGTGGATAGCTACTTTAAAATGCAGCAAGGATATCTGTGAGTGTTAACCCCAGAGTTCACTGCTTAAGGAACCTAGATGGTTGGTAATACCCTCGAGGAAATGCAAACCCTAGAATGAGCTGGTTTGAGACTAATACGATGTGCACCATTTTGCACATGTTTAGTTTGAGACACAGCAGCTTTAAAAGATAATCTCATTCTCAGATTAGCTTGCTGACCTGGGATGTTTTGCTGATAGAAATGAACCTGGGCAGTTCTTTGCTTGTGATTATCCCTGTGCTTCCTAGTTCCCTCTACCTTCCACCGTGGTTACAGATGGTTGAGGTGGAGAAAGGCTCAGACTTTTGGATATTTATATGTTGGCTAGTCAGTGGAACCTGAGATGATCAGGTTTGTATGGCCTGAATGGAGCAATTCTCTTTCAGGCTTTTGAACTTACAGTGGAAGATACATGCCTGGCACAGGGGCTGAAGGAGAAGGAAACCCATGAGAAAGTAGCAGGAGTGGGACCAGTGAACACGGGGTCAGTAGCCTGTGTAGGCTCCAGGACAGGTCTCTAGCAGCCCATGCCTTTTCCCGCTGGCCTGAGAAAGTGACTCATCTTGGTTCTGGGGAGGCTTGGCCACCTGGATGTGATGCCTGTCCTAATCATTTCCTCCTGTGTTAAACCTCCTTGCCTAACCAAAGAGGGTGACTCGTCAGATTTTGAAGTAGTTAGGAAGACGTGATCAGAATTACAAGAGGAGGCAAATTTGAGAGGTAAACTTGTAAAATGCCCCTACATTCATTTGAGAAGCATGAGAGAGTAAGTGGTACCCTTTTCCACTGTGCAGTATGCCCAGAGTCTAAGTGCAGTTAATGCTAAGTTGCTTGCTGGTAAAAGGTGTAGCAAAGCATTTGGCCAGCAGTGCCAATGGAAGCCTGAATTTCCAGTAAGTCTTGTCTAAGGGATAAAGGCGCTCCTACAAAGTAGGAGCAAGTTATTTAAGCAAGTTACTTATTAATCTTCCCAGCAGCTGCTGTATTTGGGAAGTGAGGCTGGCAGTTATCTTAGTTTATATTGTTCAGAAATGTTTTGAGGACAAACAGGTAACTGCTTTGTATGTTGTATTTGTCAAAAGATAAATATCTGGTATACAAAGGTGATAGCTAGCCTGACAGTTCTATAAACGACTTAGAACAGCTGCTCTATGAGTGGTACCTTAAAACTGCTGTTGCTTCTTTTTTTTTTTTTTAAAGTCTAGATGACAAATGGAGAAATGTATTTGGTTGGGAACTCAGATCAAAGTCTCTTAAACTCAGAAACTTGAAGCAAACTCTGCATATGTGGCATGGCAGTTATTTTGAGATAAAAACAGGAAAAGAGGTGCATAAACGAATATTCTGAAAAACCTGTTCAAACAAACAGTGTACAGATAACGTGTGTGTGTGTTTGTGTGTGTGTTATTTGCCATTTTTGTAAAGAAAAAATGCATGTAACATACTGGAGAGAGGCCCATATAAAAATGTTAATGGTTGTGCAGTAGATAATTTATGAGTTACTCTTTTCTATGTGCTTTTATTTTTTACAGGTCTAATCTGTAAGTAGTAAATTCACAGTTTACATATACAATTAATTATATATACAATTAATTAACTTTTTGTAATGAATGCTTTTTTCAAAAATAATACTATGGAAATTTTGTAGTATGTCATTTTCTTTCATTTCTCCAATTTGGAATGCCTTTTTAAAAAACTACATCATCTGACTTATAATGCAGCAATTCATTGACCCAGTCCATTTCAGTGATTGAATTAAATTAATGTAGAGTAAAATCACATTTTATTTGATTTTTAAGTCTTACCTCTTAAAATAAAGGAAATGCCTGTTCCCATTGGGCATTTAGTTTGGGAGGATTTATTTTAAGTATAATACCAAGAGAATAATATGATAATTACTGGGGTATCTACTAGACAGCTTTATCAGATCTTGGCCTCAGGTGATCAGTTTTTAAAGAAATAGTGAAACATGCACAGTTGATGCCCTAACATCTCCTTTTCTCTGTCATGAACTCAGAGTTGGTCAGTTGGGCCTGTTTTTATGCATATATTCATTTACATACCTGTGATTGTTATAAAGTTGTTTGCATATTTTAAACTCTGTGTAAGTGATTCATGCTGTGTATATTGTTTAGAAACTTGGACTTTTGCTTAATATTTTTTGATGTGTTTCCAGTTTGATAAGTGTTTAGGGGTAGGTAAACTATAACTCATGAGCCAAATCTAGCCAGCTACCTCCTTTTGTAAATAAAGTTTGTTTAAAAATTTATTTGTTTATTTATTCATTGTCTTTTTCTTTTTTGAGACAGGGTCTCACTTTGCAGGTGAGGCTGACCTCGAACTCACTTTGTAGCCCAGGCTGACCTCAAACTTGCAGCAATCCTCCTGTCTCCGCCTCCCAAGTGCTGGGATTACAGGCAGGCACCACAACGTCCAGCTGTAAATAAAGTTTATTTTTATTGCCAGTGGCTACTTTCACAGCAGAACAGCAGTTACAGCAGAGACCATTGTAGAGGAGGCTAAAGAACACCTCTACCCATCCTGCTTCTTAAGTGGAACGTTTGGCTGAGTCTAGGAATCAAATTGAAACAAGACAAAGTAACAGGAGAAATATGTACAAGTTTAATTTATTTTGTATGAACCTAGAGACCTTGACAAGAGAGGGAAGACTCAAAAGACATGGCCAAAGCTGAAATCTTTTACACTTTTTAGACAAAAAATCCCTAGTAATTGTGTGAACAAGTGACAGGACTAAGCGATCTGGACTGTGAGCAGTAAATTCTAATGATATTAATATAAAGCTAGTGGATGATAAGGGTTACTTTGGTAAGTTTATTTGTGCAGGTCTTTTGCAGCAAGTTTTCAGTATGGTGATTAAGGGTTATTTCTCATCCTGACATGGGGAACATATCCCTTCCAAAAGGAATCTTGATTGGCATGTACAAGAAAAGGCAAGTCAGAGAGATCTTTCTATAACTATGGCTTCTCAAATGTTTGCAGTGTGAAATAATCAGAGTAACAAGTCAGCATACTTAGGGGCAGCATGTTCTCAACTTCTTCATTGTATGACCTGGAAAGCCTAAAATATTTATTTCTGTTTATAAGCAGTGGCGCTTCAGTGAACACTGGTGTGTGTGTACTGCATGTCTCCTTACCATGTGAGGAAGAGGGGCTCCAGTGTAGCATATTGCATAGAAAACAATTCAGCTTTTATATCTTTTGGTCCTTTTTTATATTTAACAAAATTAAAGAAATCCAAGGCAGACACAGGTCCCGTTAGCTGCTCTAGCTTTGGCTATTTACAGTAGTAGTTTTGGATGGAGAGAATATTATTTTTGATTTAGGTGTTTATTCTCAAAGTGGATTATGACTACATGAAGAGCTTTGTTCTCCAGGTGGGGCAAACGGAGTTATGCATGGTCTTGTCAGCAAAAAGGGAGTACCCACTGTATAGAGTTAACTGAATTAGGTTAAGGTAATGTTGTTATTATTATTGATAGCCACTACTATGATATGCATATTGTTTGCTTAATAAAGGTCAAGGATAGGAGAAAGCACTTGATGTGCATTATTTTGTTTAATCCTCATAATGACCTGTTGGGCAGTAATTACTGCTCCTCATTTTGAGAGGAGGCAGCTGAGATCCAAAATGTGGCCCAGGTCATGTCTAAAGTGAGGTTTCAGTTCGACCTCGTCATCTTCCTTGGGCTCAGAGCTCCATGTCCAGGAGCATGTGTCTGCATTTGCAGATGAGTTAGAGGGTGCTCTGAGCACAAATGCTTCCCAGCTCCAACGTTGGCTCCTGTAAACTGGCCAATTACAAGGATCTGATTCCTTCATTCATAAGGAAGAGGCCTCAGTTTTCCAAATTTCCAAGTTTACAACTGCAGTGGGAGTAATTATCTGTCATTGTTCCTTTGTAGAAATCTAAGGCCAGGGCCATCTTGTCTTCTTTTTCTGTCCTTTAAAACTTCAGTTTCCCAAGTGAGAATTACAGTGCTTTACAGATAGATGTAGAAGACAGTCCAAGAGACCCTAATGGAAGGTACAGTCCTCTTGTTAAAAACTGGGCAACACTTGCAAACATTTGCATCCATAAACATTTTTTTCTTTTCAGTTTATGGCTGGTTTGTGTGAAACAAGAAATCCTGAAAAGTATGGTGGGGATAGATAGCCAGCCTTTCTACTGTGGTATTTCAAACAGAATTATCTTGTGCCTGAAAGACTCCAAATCGCTGGCCCAAACTGTATGACTGGTATTTGTCCTATGGCTATGGAATATGGTGAGGATGTGAACTTGGTTCCTATGGCAATAAGCCCCCAACCACTTTGAACAAGCCAGAAGCCAAGGCATTAAAAGCTGCTGGAAATGCATTTTTTTTTATTTCTTTGCCCTAAAGAAACAAAGCTGAAAGCAGTGGAAATCATCAGGCATTTTCCTCTGCAGCTGACACTAGCTAAACAGTTATCTAATCCGCACATGGACACACAGATAAGGCTCACTGGCCCAGTTGCCAAGTAAAGGTTTGTCGGTTGCGGTGATCTTAGTTCTTCTCCCTGAGCCTGCTCTCAGGAAAAAAGCCTGACCAGTCATTTTTACCCCCTGTGAATGGCAAGAAAAATTCCTGCCTGTACGAGGGGAATTAGCTATATTATCGCTGATGAGAAGAATTTAAGGCATTAGAGAACATTGAAAACATCTCATTCTAAAAAAGAAAATTTTCCTAGGCTGCTAAAATGACATTTTGGAAAAAAAAAGAGAGTTCTGTAGGTGGACCTCTCTTTCTGCGTGTAAGACCAAGTACCCAGCAACAGCAATTCTAATAATTTATCATACATTCCAAATACATAGCTCATTAACATAATGAATTATTCCTTTAACTTATGTTACTTAAATCTATATGTGTTCTACACTCACACCCAGTTATGATACCATTCTTCTTATCCAGATCTATCCAGTGGCAGAAGGAAGTCTTTTGGACTTTGGGGTCTGTCAATTTGGGCATTAGCTTCAGTAGATCCAGCTTAAATCAAGTATTCCTGTGTAACTGTAGCAATGTTTTTCCAACCTCCATTTATGTGCGACCTCTGGCTTCCATCTTCCTCGATCCCTATGTTTGTAAAGGTTTGACTAAAAAGGATGTTTGGAAGATTTGTATGTCTAGAAGAGGGCATTGGCCAGAGAGACAGAAAAAGCTACTTTCAGATTAAACCTAAATTGAGCGAAAGTGCAGAGTGTCTTTTGTATGTAAAGTAGCGCCCAGTACTTCCCTGCAGCAGTTAAAAAATGGAGTTTGTCTTTCTTCTTCCATTCCCAGCTTCCCCAAATCTCTCTTGCATCTGTTGTCTCTAGTTGCTCAAGTTATAAACCCTCGATTATTGCTTGGCCTCACCCTCACTCATACCGTGACTCACCAAGTCCCGTGGAGTCTAATTCTGTTGCATCCTTTCTCTTTTTCCCATCTCACTGCCACCATCCTTTTTTCAAAGTGTTTTAAAAATATTTTACTTGTATAAATTTAGGGGGTTTAATGCAATATTGTGATACATGTATATTGTGTTAATGTGTCTCTTACTTGGAGCATTACAGAAGCTTCCTGTTTCCCCTACCCTTTGCCCCTTCATTTTACCCCATCTGTTCTGTTGAAGTAGTTATTCAAAATGAGACAATCTGATAAATACCAGTGGTTGTTTTATGTTACCCATAAGACTAATTTCAACTATTTTTTCTGTGTGCTGATAAAAGATCCTTACATCACCAGAAAGAACCTTTTTGATTGTCACCTCACTTTCCTCGTTCCTCCCCTCTCCTCAGTTCTTAGCTTCCATTCTGGTCACTGGCTCCCGTTCCTCTGATTAGTAAGTCTTCCTTCTCTTCAAGATTTCATTCAACTTGTATATTCTCTAGGCAGCTTTGCCTCTCGCCACTCTAGTCAGTCTCTGTCCTTTATGCCTCCTTTGAACTTTGGCCATCTACTATAGTTCTTGTGTTATATCGTAATAATGTATTTACTTACCTGTCAGCTTTCCCCATGTATTCTTCGCAACTATTCCAGGAGTATACTATGAATATTGAGCGCCGCTTAAATGCCAGGTGCTGGGAGGTAACTGTGAACAGAATGAATACAGTGATCTATTAGGAATAGAGAAAAGTACACAGTAAACAAAATAATATAATAATTTCAAGCAGTGTTAAGTGCTGTGAAGGAAGGGTTCAAGAGGCAGTGGTGTAGGGGCTCACTTGACTAGACATCACATAAGGCCTTGCTGAGGAGGTAACATTTGAGCTGAGACCTGAGGATAAGGAGGTTCATAATTTAGAATCTAGATGATTCAGAATTTAGTGCGATGGTTTTTTTTGTTTTTTTTTTTTTTTTTGTCATTGGGCGACCATTTTTAACCTGGTTATTCCAGTTGTCTCTGCTGAAGCAGGTAATTTGGAAGTCAGTTTATGATTTGGCGTGCTGTCACTTTCCTCCTATTGACAGTAGCACCAGACTTGCCCACCTAATTACTAATTCTTTTAAATGTCATTTTTGAAGAAAATGTACCAATAGTAGAGTAGAAATGTAAAAGGATCATCTGGAATAATATAAACATGGACAATTAAGAGATGGCCATGATTTAAAGCATAAATTGTTAAACATAATTGTAATGAGGATGAGTTAATGAAATTAGGACAGTGCCAGTGATGGTGAACCTTTTAGAGATATCAATGATACAAACAACCTACTCTGGCCCGCATGCCATAGATTCGCTGGCACTGGGACAGGCCATTCTGCCATTTCTGAAAATTGGATCATCCTTTCCTTCTCTCATCTCTCTTGAAAATTTCTCCTCATTTCTTACCAAGTTGATCTGTCTTCATGGCTTATTGACATTTACAGTTGCTATCTTTACTTTTATGATGATTGCCACTAATAAAAAAATGCACAGTACCCTGCTTTGTAATGACAATAAAAACATTTTGCTGTGAAATATAATTGCCACTCAGAACTTCTTCATGGCTAGTGACAAGTATATTCAGCCCATATCTGCATACACAATCTAAAGTCTCTCAGATTTACATTGTCTGCTTGCTTTCTGACAATGCCTATTAAACATTAGTTCAGAGACTTGTGGTTATTCTAAACGTATTGTCAATTGGACTTCTTTTTGCTTATTGACTTTTTTGCATGCCACTAGCTCTATAGACTTAATCTCTTATGTGACATCAATAAAATCATTTAGAATGATGCACCTAGACACTCCTACAGAAAAAACCCCCAATGAGATGACTTTGTCACATCACTTCCAATTAGCTTGTGGTTTTTGCATTTTCTTATCTATGTAGTTGTAATCATCCTGAACACACCATGTTCTGTTTTTCCCAACAGTGTTTTGTTTTGTGTTTGAAAAATGAAATCTTTATGTTGTGTGTGAGAGAAACATAAAGGAGTGTGGAGATATTTTTATACAGTTTATCTTCCCAGGTGAAGAAGTAGAAAATTGTCAGTACCCTCAGAAGCTGTTATATCCTTCTCCTTCCCCTCTCCCAGATCTTAGGATGCTCTGTAAAATCTTACCATCTCCTTGATTTTCCTTATAGTTGTACCTCCTGTGAATGAATGTTTAAATGACTTAGTTCTTTTTTCAAATTTTATTTTTGAACATTATGTAAATTGAATGGTGCTCTGTGTTTTGTCATTTCCCTTAATGTCATTTGACATCCATCCATGTTGTTGCTTGGGCTGGGTTTACTCATTTTCATTGCTGTATGTGATTTCATTTTATGTTTATACAGCAAACTCTCCATTCTGTGTTGGAAATTTGGGTGGCTTTCACTTTGCTTTTATAAATAACACTCCTATGAACATGATTCCTGTCAAATGTGTGTGAAGATATAGGCACATTTTTAACTTAATGGATCCTGCTAAACTGGCTTTGAAAATGGTTGTACATTGGAAGCAATTCTGGTTACTCCACATTTTTCTAAGCACTTGCTCTTGTTAAACTCAATATTCTCCCAATCTGATGGATGTGTAATATTATTGTGGTGCTTTGAATTTGCATTTTCCTGGCTAACAATGTGAAAATGTATGCTTTCATAAGTTTGTTGCCCAATCTTATATCAATTTTAGAGTCACATTTCACTTATATTCATGGGACATCTTATGTGCCCCCTAACTGCTCTAAATTGAAAGATTTTTTTATTAATACATTGTACCTTTAGGAAAAGTATGTTTATTAATAGTTTGTATTTATATACAGTTCAATATAAAATATGTAACTTTTTTCACACTTTTTCTTCATTTCTCTGAACATTGCAGCTTAACACTACTATGTGGAGCCTTGGAGTAGGAACTTTTTTTAAAGCCCTAAAAAATCACGTGCAGTGGTAAAGGGGCTTTTCCACTATGTTCCAATCCCCCAATGATCCAGAGACCTGTCATTGTGATACATGAATTGATGGATTGCTTAGGTTTCTTTCAGCTATCACCTATATGTCTAATAAGGCATTATGTTTGTTGCTTTTCCTCAGATTGCACATTTGGTAGTTGTAGAATATTTGGTATCAGAAATATTTTGAATATTTTAGGTATAATTTCTTTTGAAGTTGTTTTCCTTGAATATTTTTTCAAATGTGCAATTATAAGACAGTTTATTTCTTTTAACCTCCTGTATCCTATGTTAGGAGACGAAATAAATGGTCCAATTACCTGTCTTGCGTCTGTTCCTCATGGAACCTCATTTAATATGCATTTTGTTAGTTTAATTAGTTGGCAGGAGTGGTAAGTTTTGCTTTTAATTTAAATGTTGGACTTAGGGCTTGAGTTTTAAAAAGTCAGTTTCTTGAAAAACCGGTTACTAAAAGTCTAATGCATGGTTTCATTCTGTCCTCAGAGTATATGATTGATTCCTCCATGCACTACTTGAACAAATGACCAATTTATGAAGTTATTAAGAGAGTAGGTCAATGGCAATAATTTATGACTGTGAAATTTAACACATAAGTTTAATGATGACTCTTGGAAAAGTATACTTGAGATATTTCTAAATTTACATGTGCTCATTAGCTAGGGAGGAAGGCATTTACTATATTGATTACCTGTATTTGAAAGTGTCCTACATGACCTGTAAGCCACTAGCATTCTTCACTTATTTCTTTTTCTTTGCAGTTGTTACCTTTCATCATGATTTTTTGCTGAATTTACGCCATATATATATAAATTTTTGCAGGGGGTACTGGCAATCGAACTTGGGACCTTATGCTTGCCAGGCAGGCTCTTCTGACGCTGAGCTATATTCCTGGCACAATATATTTTATAAGTCTCTAATGCAGAGAAAGTCAACTGGAGAAAGTTTTGCTCTCACCTGTTCCGCAGAGGAGATTTGATTTTGATGATATCTGGAAAGATCTTTGGTTGTTACAACTGAAGGAGGAAAATAGAACAGGCATCTAATGGGTAGAGAAGAGGGATATTATTAAACATCCTATAATGGTCAGGGCAGCCTTTATAACCAAAGAATTATTTGGCGCAATTGTCAATAATGCTGAAACTAAGAAATCCCACTCCTGTGTGAAGGAGTTTCTTTCTTTCCTTCTGTTTTCTTCTATTCACTGTTCTTGCCATGTTTTATGAGTTAATTATCAGTTCATATTCATGTTCCCTTGGGCTCTGACATTGTAAATGTTATTTAATTAGATTTATTGTAGAGATTTTATATATATATACACACACACACACATGCTCACATATGCAATAAAATTTGCCATTTTAAAGTATATAATAGGATTAATTTTGACTGTATTGATCAGCTTTTCCATCTATAGGATCAAATACCTCACACCCATAACTTAAAGGACAGGTTTAATTTATCTCCAATTTCAGAGGTTTCAGTCCATGGTCGTTTGCCTTCAAGGCAGAATCATTACAGCCAAAGGGCATATTGGAGCAAAGCAGAGGAGGGTAACAGCAGCAGGAAGGCCCAGAGACCAGATGTAGTACCCAAGGGTACAGCTCCATAATTTACCCAGACACATCCAGAAGTTGCTTTACTAATCCGTTAGGTGTTTCTTAATCTAGTCAAGTTGACAGTCACAATTAATGATCACAGTGACAAATGAATAGTTGTATGACCACCACCTTTTAAAATATGTTCACATTTTAATTCAGCAGTGTCAAATATGCATTTATTAAATATTGTAGGACAGAAGGGAAATGAAGTAATTCAGGTACTGATAGATAGCTTGTGACTAACCGGTAGAATGTACATGGTAATTAATGAAAGTTGAAACCCTTGAGCTCAGTTCTGAATTTTGCTCAGTTTAGTAGGCTGATGGTGCTTTAGTTTACTTGGAGGATCACATTTAGGCCTCTAGATGATTAGCTGAGATAATAGTTTCAATATTATAAAACAGCCCATCTATATTAACATCTATTATAAAGTACTAAGTTTGAAGTCCACAAACTTCTAGGTTCCTATTGCCTTTTCTGGGGCCTTTTTTTTTATTCCTGCAGGTATAAAACAAAACTAAGTATTTGAAGCAAAAGCAAAATATATACTTCTCTTGTAAATGATAATTTCCGGAATGCTGGGTACTTGGTGGTTGAATTCAACCTGGTTAAGTACTTACAGCTGTCTGTGGTAAAGTGGCTGGAAACCCATACTTCCATCGCTGAAACACCTTCTTAGAGTGAGAGGTTTGCCTTGACCACTAATTGCTGACATTGGAACTTGTGAGATGGTATAAGATGAGTTTTGAAATAATAAGTGACTGTTGACTGGTGGCAGGTGTTTTCTCTCTTTCCAGTCAAGGTGGAATTTATATTCAGGGTTTCATATCATAAGAAGTTTGCTAAAGTGTCTCAAGGATAAACCAGAAAAATTAGATGGAAAAGCAGTTAGCATTTACTCTTTGGTTTATGTTCCTATCATGGGGTTATAAAAAGAATGTTCCAATTTTGTCTGATGGCAAAAAATTAAGTATGCGTTGGAGCATGGAAACATTTGGAAGTGTTTATATCTCAATACTATAGACCATGGCTTAGAAAAAAAAAACCCATAGGAATCTTGCTGGTTTTATTTGTGGGTTTATTTTAGGCAGGCTGTCAACTGGACTAAAATGATACTCTGTGAAAAGGAAAAAAGACTATACCCACAAGTATAAAATGCTGTGTGTTCTGCTTTTTTTAAATTCTTGGCCTTATCCAGAATCAAGAACTGCTGGAGAAAGAAGTCATGTCGGAATAATCCTGCCAAATCCACTGTGTAATCTTGGGATTACTTGTGTTGCCCCACATGGTAACCTTAGTACTTCAGAACATTAGCAATAAAAATAGTCTTTCAATTTGAGAAAATTGGCACTTTTTTGAAACAATAATTCAAATGCTAAGAAAAGACTATATTTTGGCAGGGGGCATGTTTGTCCGCAGCCCTTCTTCCTTAGTCTCTTATCCCAAGGTACCATCTTTACCCACTGGTTCTTCAGTTAGAAGAGTGAATGCCTGGTCCAGAAGAAGTGATATTTTGAAATGGCCTTAACTTTTTTTTTTTTTTTTGAAAGAAAGCACTAGCAGAATGATCTTATTTTATTACCTACAGTAAGCTTGACTACACACAAAAGTATCAGGCATTTAAATTCGCCACTTGCCTCTACTTTCCTTCATTGCCTGGCTACTCTTTTCTGCCATTTACTTTCAGTGTCTTGATAGGGAGGCTCTTTTGCTACTGGATTTGTGGTTATTTCACCCACAGGCCAAGGCCAGGTTAGAATTGGAAGGATGAATTGGATTTCTAAGTTCAGAATTTCTATTGAGAAGTGCTGGAAGCTTGAGTTGGTTAGTCACTTGATTGGCAATGAGCCACTAAGAGGTCACAGTGCTTCAAGAGCAAAGCGAGGCCTCATGCTTCAGGCCTGTTATTCCAGCACTCTGGGAAGCTGAGGCAGGAAGATCACAAGTTTAAGCCCAGTTTGGGCAATTTAGTGAATTAATGTGATCCTATTGTGGTGGATTGACTAATGGGCAATTTGTAACTTTTTCAGAGGTAGCTGGATCTGGGGCATGTGAATATGGATTTTGGATGTGCAATAAATGGACTAGTCCACTGATTGGGTTAGCACAGTTCTCGGCATGGATGAATGGATTTACTAAAGACAGAAGCCAGATCTTGGGTGTGGGTGGCACCAACCAATAGGCTTGTACCCTAAATGGAATATAAAGGGAAAGGGAGGCTTGGTCTTGATGTATTATACTTTTTATATATTGTGGGATTCAGTATACACAAATTTTGATTAGAATTTATATATACTTGATCATGAGAGTTTTGTACTTTTAATATGTTTAGTTTTTATAAGAACATAATCTTGATGTTATAAATTGGTTTTTATTTCTTATTGTATATTCTGGAAGTTATTGAGGAAAATTAATGTCAGTTCTTGGTAGATGTCACCAATGAAGCCATCTGAGTTTGGAAAGTTTGTGTGTGTGTGTGTGTGTGTGTGTGTGTGTGTGTGTGTGTGTGAAGGTTTACCTATAATATTCAACTTATTTATTAGCTACAGCTCAATTTATAATACCTGTTTTTTCCTGAAAGTTTGCGTCTTTCAAGGAATTAATTCATTTTATGTAGGTCATTGAATTTATTGGCATTAATTTTTAAATAACATTCTATAATTATGTTTGCCATATCAGTAGAATCTGTAATGATGTTGTCTTTCTAAATCCTCACATTAGTAATTTGTGCTCTTTCTCTTTTTTCCAGAACAGTTCAGCTAGAGGCTTATCAATTTTATCAGTTTTTTAAACAAGCAAGTTTTGGTGTCATTGATGTTTCTATTATTATGTCATTATCTAATTGATATAAGCTTTGATCTATTTCCTTCTTCTATTTACTTTGATCAGTTTTCTCTACTTTTTCTGATATGTGTAGTTAAACTCTTGAAGTCATTGTATTGAAATTTTCTTTTTTCATGCATTCACTGTATAAAACTTTTCCTTGGTACTATTTTAGCTGTCCCAATTTTTGGTCAATTGCTTTTCATTATTTTGCACTTCGTTCAGTTTTGCATCATGTATTTTGAAACTCTGCTCTGAAATGCTTAAGATTATTATGTCCTTGTGATAAATTGGCTTTTTAACATGATGTTATGATATTCTTTACCCCTTTACCCCGTTACTCCTTGTTCTGAAATATAACTTGTCTGATGTTACTATAGCCATTTCAGTTATCTTTTGACTAGTGTTAGTTTTTATCTTTCCCCATCCTTTTACTTTTAACCCATTCGTACCTTTGTGGTATAAAGCATTTTTTTTTTTTTTTTTTTTTTGGTACTGGCAATTGAACTCAGGACCTTGCACTTGTCAGGCAGGCACTGAGCTATATCCCTGGCCCTTATAAAGCATTTCTTATAGGCAACATATAATTGAATTTTACTTTTTACTTCAATTTGATAATCTCTGTCTTTTAATAAAATTGCTAATATGGTTAGGTTTAAGGCAATTATCTTACCATTTTTCTATGTGTTCTATCTTTTATTTCCTTATTCTATCTTAGTTTTCATTGAATTTTTTATGACTTGGTTTTATCACAGTTACTGGATTACTAACTATAACTCTTTGTTTTGTGATTTTACTGGTTGCAGAGTTCATGGTATGTGTTTTTAATTTAGGGATGATGAGCATCAAATAATAGTGTACCACCTGACTTACAGCCTAAGAACCTTGCAATAGTATGTAGTATATTTCTCCATTCCTAGCCTTTTTTCTATTGTTTTATACATTTTGCTTTTACCCATGTTTTAAATATCACAGTACATGGTTATTATTTTTGTCAGTTGTTTAAAGAGATTTAAATACAGGTGGGGTGTCCCTCATCTGAAATGGTTGGGGCCAGAAGTATTTTAGATTCTGAATATTTTAATGGATTCTGGTAGTTAAATATCTCTAATCTGAAAACCCTAGATTGGAAATGCTCCAAAATCCAAAACTTTTAAAATTTTGTGTCAGGCCAAAAAGATTTTGGTTTTGGAATTTTGGGGTTAGGAATGGTGTCTTAGTTACTTTTGTCATTGCTAAGGCAGAATACCCAACACCCACAAGTTAAACAAAGAAAGATTTATTTTAGCTCAGAGTTTGTAGAGTTTATAGTCAGCTGCCTCCAAGGCACGATGGCATGACAGAGGAGCATCACAGTGGAGAAACAGTTCATAGTATGGCAGGCAGAAGGCAGCAAGCAGCAAGCCTCCTTTTCCTTTTATATTCCATTTAGTGTACAAGCCTATTGGTTGGTGCCATCCACACTCAAGATGTGGTTTCTGTCTTCACTAAATCCATTCACCCGTGCCGAGAACTGTGCTAACCCAGTCAGTGGACTGGTCCATTTATTGCATACCCAAAATCCATATTCACACACCCCAGATCCAGCCACCTCTGAAAAGCCTCATATATGAGTGCATGAGGCTTTGGAGGAACATTTAGATATAAGCTGTAGCAAATGGCAAACCTATAATACGAAAAAATCTTACATTTCCCCATGTAGTTCTTTCTGCACCCTCCTTTTATTTAGATCCTTGTTTCCATCTGGTATTGTTTTCTTTTTTCCTGAAGTACATAATTTTAACATTTTATGATGTATATTTACTGATAATGAATTTTTTCAGCTGAAAACATCTTTATTTTAACTGTTCAAAGCTGTTTTAACTGATATAAAATTCTAGGCTAATAGTTTTTATTTATTTTTTACATTTAAGAAATGTTGCTTCTGTATCTTGCTTGTGTTGTTTCTAATAAGAAGTACGTCATCTTTGGTTTTTTTTTTTGTTTGTTTGTTTTTTTGTCTTTTTGAGACAGGGTCTCACTATGCAGTTTAGGCTGGCATTGTAGCCCAGGCTGGTCTTGAAATCACAAAGATCCTCCTGCCTCAGCCTCCCAAGTGCTGGGATTGCAGGCGTGTGCCACCACACCTGGTTGTTCCTTTATATGGAGCATTTTTCCTGATAGTTTTTAAGATTTGTTTCTTTATTAATGATTTGGAATATTTTTGTATATTTTTCTTCATGTTTTTCTTGGGTTTTGTTGAAGTTCTTGAATGTGTGGACTTATTGTTTGCACACAATTTGGAAAATTATGGACATTATTGCTGCAAATATTGTTTCTGTCTGTACCTTTCCTTCTATGGCTAACTGGGATTTAAAAACTAGGTCCTTGGTGCTAAATATATTTATTGCTACTGGAGTGTCATTGTTTCTTGGCCCTACTGGAAGTTAGGAAAGGTACATAAACAAGTGTACTATCATGCAAACATGTATGTTTGTATATCTGTGGTTGTGGTTTGAGTATTTTTCCCCTCCCAAACTTATGCTGGAATTTGTGATTGTAACAGTATTAAGATGTTGGAATTATAAAAGATCGTTAGTTCATAAGGATGGAGTAATGCCATTATTGTGGGAGTGGATTTGTTATTATAGGAGTATGTTTCTTTTAAAAGGACTAATTTGACATCCTTTTAGTATTCTCTTACTGTCTCTGACCTTCATTTTTGCCCTTCCAGTGTCAGATGACAGAGCAAGAAAGTACTTAGCTCCGTGATCTTAAATTTCCCCACCTTCCAGGACTGTTAGAAATGCATTTCTGTTCTTTAAGTTTCCCAGCTTCAGGTATTCTGTTATAGCATCATGAACAAACTAAGTCTTGTTTTCTTCCTTTTTATCTTTTTTCCCTGGTGTTCTCTTGCTCTCCTTCTTTCTGACCCATCTACCCATCCATCAACCATCCATCCATCCACTTACATATTTATCTATAAAAACCATGAGCACCTGCCAACACCTTTGATTCTAATCTAATGCCACATAGTTCATTTCATAGTACCTTTCTTTCTCTGATGGGGAAATATGTAAATATATTTCTGTACTTCTTTAATGATTGCACATACAAACTAGTTTTAGAACTACTAATCCATATCCTTGTTAGAAATGTATTTAACAAATTAAATACAGTTCTAGGTATAGATATGATTTCTTTTTAATCTCACAGTGGCCAGTCCACATAGTCTTTTACACAGTTGATTTGTTCTTTCCTTCTCCATCCCATGCAGAATGGCTATGGTGTTCACTTGTTCTATAATTAAATTATTTTTTTAGTGTTTATATTCCATTTTGCCTCCATCACCCAAACATGCATCCTGGTTGAGTTTATTACTTATTCATAACTTCAGTATGTTAAACATTACTATGCTTTGCAGAGTCAGGACTATACAAAAAGGTGTAGTCAGAGGTGTCATTCCCTCTTTCCTACTACACCCTGTCACTACTTTCACCTCACCCCTTCTTGTCTACTGAGATAACCAGTTCTTTTAGTTTCTAGTTTACCTTTACTATTTTTTTGGACCAAAATGAGAAGCTATATGATGGGTTTTTATAGCCCCTTTCTTACATGAAGCATAGCATACTATAGATACATTTTTACACTTTGCTATTTTAAAATGTTTAACAAAAACTGTATATATTCATGGTATATCATGTGATGGTTTGATATATGTCCACTGTGTAATGATTACCACAAATTATTTAATACATCCATCACCACCCACTCTTTTTACCATTTTGTGAATATCTAGTGCATATATGTGAAGACATTTAAGATCTGCACTTTCTTTTTTCACTTAACAGTTTATCCTGCAAATCACTTCATTTCATTTAATAGAGATCTTCCTTGTTTTCTTTATAGCAGCATCATGTGTTGTATCATAGTAACCATTTTCATGGGCTTTTAGGTTTTTTCCAATGCAGCATTTTGTAATTGCCAACAATTTTTCAGTGAATCAGGTTATCCATATATGGGTATGTTTTGGAGGTTTTTCCTTAGTGTAGATTCCTAACAGTGCAATTCATAGAACAAATAGCCCTTTTGTCCCTGTGTTTCCTTGAAGAATTCATCTGTATCAGAAAATAGGTTTTCTTTGCATTTCCTTTTTCCCTTGATTTTCAGGAGAGCAAAACAAATTTGTACAGGATATAGATGATGATTTCTTCTGATATGTCAAGTATACTCCTAGTACATTTTATCCCTTGAGCATTAGATTTCTACAGTCATTTCCCCTCTTTAATCATCTCTTCATAGAACTCTTACATTGTGAAATGTTCCCAAATGTAGCTTGAGCTGAGATTTGCTCATCAAAGTATAATTATCTACATTTTGTCTTTATCTTGTCAAATTTAAAACTATAATGAAACAATGTCACATTAGTGAGACATAGTCAAATGCAGACAATTTTTTCTTCTTAACTGCAACTGGTACTATGTGTGCTGAAAGGAACTTGTTCTCAGGAAAAAAGACAACTGTGGAGAGCTCTCAAGTAGCATGGAAAATCAGACTGGCTTAAGTGGTGGAGAAGCTTATGATTGGTCTCAAATGGAACTTTGAATTTTTAAATTATTAAAGGCAAGCTATCGAGTTGAAATCAGTGGTGGGAAAGGATGGGTGTTGAGTGTCCCAAAGGTCTTTCTTACCCTCTATCTTCCTCGTGTGTCTGCCCATCTGACGTACCCATGAACACACTTCTTTATATCCACTTTTTGGTTCTTTTTGTAGCTCTGAGAATCTTTGTGGGAGACTGACATTCTTTTGAATTATATCTTGGAAATTAAATTTCCACTAGAGTGTTTGCATCAAACTGCTCCTCTCCTAGGTTCTTCTGTGACAGATTTCCTTCCAAAATGACGGGTTGCCTGATATGCATTTCCACTGCCTTGTATTTCCCAAAGTCTTTGATTTATTGTGTGTATCTGTGGGTTAGAGCACAGAGACTCTGTAGCAAATGCCTTTATCTGCAGATAACAGCTTCCTAATAACCCCAGCTCTTATCTGCACATGAAGAGTGGTGCTTTGCCCATTTGCAAGTCAGCTGCAGGCAAATGGACAAATGAAGTACCTTTCCTGGTGGTTGTTCCCTTATTTCCTTAATTCTGCTCATGATCTGTTGCAAGAAGAAGAAGAAAAACACTCCCAGATCTGAGGTCCTTTTGGAAAGCAATAATGAGAGCCTGATATACTTTGTTTCATTTTCCTTACTGATAGATTTAGATAGGCAAGTGAATAGCATGATTTATTTTAGACTATTTCACATATATGTGTTGATATTCTGAAAGTCCAGTTATTTTAAAATAATAGATAATCTTAAATGGAAGTGCTTTTTTTTCTGATCTAAGTAATTATCCTAGGTTCATGTTGGTGCCAATCAATTTCCTGAGAGGCTTGTGCCCTCCACTCTTGCTACTCAAAGCATGCGCAGCATCTCAGACCTCCTGAGTCATAGTGGCCCTCTACGATACGCCCCGGGGGATCCATCAGCACAACAAAGATTGAGAAGAACTGTCATAAAGAATGGAAAATATATTTAGGAATCACAAAGTCTAGAATTTAGTCTTGTTTCTTGTCATTTTTTTTCTGAAACAAAAACATGCTTCTCAACTTTCTAAAGCTTTAATTTTCTCATATTTAAAAAAGCAATTAAAACTGAGCTTTCCGAGTAGATGAGAAAAAGTGTCCTTTTGATATGAAATCTAAAGGGCCACTTTAAGAATCATCTGCAGAAAGCTGATAGATAAAGATTTGACATTGTTCT
Organism: Chinchilla lanigera; assembly: GCF_000276665.1. Lineage (NCBI taxonomy): Eukaryota > Metazoa > Chordata > Mammalia > Rodentia > Chinchillidae > Chinchilla > Chinchilla lanigera. Next base: position 117,623 of record NW_004955566.1, read on the forward strand.
TGTTCTGCCCATCTTTTAAAGTAATGTTTGAAGCGTCAAGGCAGGGTGGAATGAATCTTGGACATGCAGTCAGTCTTCATTATTCACAGATTATATATTTGAGAATTTGCCTACTTGCTATAGTCTATTTGTATCTCCCCAGATCAATACTTGGAATGCTTTTGCAGTCACTTCCAGACATGCAGAGGTGAAAAAATCCGAATCACCTGATGTGTACGTTGTAGGCTAAGGTCAAACAAGACGATCTGTTTTTGTTTCAGCCCTCATAATATAATAGATATTCTTTTCCCAGTTTATTCGGTGCCGGGTTTTTCCTCACTTTGTGCTTTGTGCTGGTAATTTTGCTGCTTAAAGTGGCCTGCAAGCATAGTTCTAAGGTCAAATTACTATTCCTAAGCACAAGAAAGGTTGTGATGTGCCTCACAGAAAAAAATATGTGTGTTAGGTAAGCTTCCTTAAGACAAAGTAATAGTAATATTGAATAAGAGTTAAGGATAATGAACTGACCATGTATATATATACTCATACATAATATGGTGTATTTAAACAGAAACACATACAATTATGTTGTTTATTGATCAATTTAAAAATGTGGTCAATAGAGGCTTACAGGAACCTAACCCTGTATTTTCCCTAGAAGCAATGATTTAGCTTTTATAAATTCAGTGTTTGTGACAAATCTATAGAATCGGAGTGCTGTAAATAATGAGAACGAACCTCCTGTTTAAAAAATAATGGGACAAGGATTCTAGGATTCCTCAGTTTCTCTTGTGCAGGCAATAGTGACATTAGCCTCTTATAAGAATATTTCAGTTTCATCTGAACACAGTTTCAGATAAAAGATCTGGTAATTTACAAAAACATGCTTCCATATTTAGAGGCTTTCTTGGAAGTGAAGTAACATTTCAGAGAGGCTTTCCTCCTCCTATGAGTGAGGTGGCATTCGTTTAGGTGTGGCACTTGAGACAACTGTATTATAGTTGCTTTTAGGCCACCAGATTGTGGGTTAAGCTCATTTATTGTTGGGCCTATGTCCTCATTTTCAGTCGGCTTTGCTGCATAAATGTCACAGAAATATGTGTTCATCTTCTGTTCCACGATCTATGCAGGTGCTTCAATCCAGGCTCACATCGTGTCTTGCCGGGCCTCCAGGCAAGTGTTCCAACTACCCTTACCCATTGCCCACTCTCCAGTACCACCCATTTTCTAGTACTACAGTAAGTCTCTCAGCTCCTAGCCCTTCATGTGAAATCTCTGACTTCCTCAGGTAATGTTTGCTTTGAGATAATGTTCGAGATACTCTGAGATTTAAACTCAAACCACCTTGTCACTGTTCTTGGAGATTTCTGATCATTTGATAGTTGTTCCACTTGTGTGCTTTAGTGTGATCTGTCCCTCTCCTTGGTACACTTTTTCTTCCTCATCTACCAAGAAATAGCCTACTTGGCGATGACTCTATGTTATCTCTTGTGTTACTGTAGTTACATTATTCTTATAATCATTTACCCTTCATTAGGCAGTGAGAACAACTTGTTTTCATATGACTGGTTATTCTCAATCAAATTATGCTTAGTATAGCATGTGTTTAAAAAGTGAAAAACGTAAGATGAACACTACATATGAACACTTGTATTAACACCCTGGATTTTAATTCCTGCTTTCACTGATTCACACAATGAGTAATACACATCATTAGGAATGAGTGAACCATTGCAAGACACAACACTGTGGATGACTGGTAATATAACAAGTTAAAGTTAGTCCCTCAGGATTACATGATAGGATTGTATCAAAGATCAATATATGATTCTAGATAGTGGTTATTTTGAAATAAGGGAGGCTGGGAGAAGGGATGGGGACAGCTGTATAGGAAGATGGGCCCTGTCCATATTCTCCATGTCAGATAATGGGCTCCATGTGTGTGCACATGTTAATATAATAAACACAAATAAACAAGGCCACAATGAGTAGTTACGAATGAACAATTTTGATTAAAATGATTTATCCAACTCTGGTCATCCAAGCCCCATACTTTTAAAAACTCCCTATTTGGAAATGTGAGGGGAGACTCTACTCCTTCACTCTCTTTTGAAGATGAATTAAACACATATGTAAGAATTTTCTATGCTTTTTAGAGAGGAAAAAGGGAGCAAAATAACCAAATATAAAATAGGATTTTAATGGTGAGTTCAAAAATGTAGGCATAATGAAAATTAGCAAATCATGGGAACACTGCACAAAGAACTACCCTTTTTTGAGTCAGCCAAAGACTGGGAATGTGGAGATGAATTGCAATCAGCTTTAATGGAGTTCCATTTTGTGGTGCTCGTATTAGGTTGTCCTACATTTTCTTGGCAGCAGGAAGGAAGCAAAGGGCACTATTCAAAGAAAAGGCACTGTGCAAGGTTTGAGAAAAATATGCATCCTATTTCTTCTGTGTTGCATACCACAGAAAGAATGCTTTGCCTCCCAATTTTGTGAGAAATAACATTCGTTTCAAAAAGATCTTACTTTATATTTCTTCCAGCAGCAGTCTATCTTGTGCTTAATATCTTGTCAATCCTACATCTTTTCTACTAGAATCCTTCAATTCTCTTTCTAGTAGCAGTCGGTGCAAGACAATGTGCATTTATTTTGGCGGCAGCCTTTTCTAGTTGCCATGCCAGAATGTCTGCCTTCACAATGAGCTAGTTTTAAGACCCTTTAGATTTCAGTTGATTCTCAGTATCTGATGTGAACAGAAGAAATCCTATCTGAATAAAAGCTCTCTTTAAGTAGGAGCTTTAGTTACCCTCTTGGCAGAGAGAGAGAGAGAGAGAGAGAGAGAGAGAGAGAGAGAGGGAGAGAGAGAAATTTTGAGATTGGGCATTGTTTGGATTTCCATTATTTAAAAAAACTATATCATAAGTGACTTCCTGTCTTCTTGGTGATAGGTGGTCATTTTCTTCCTGGAAAAGCTATTCCGTATATTTTTAGTAACAGCAGGAGAGGATGGATATTTGGGTGAGCTGTGTACCCAGCTGGAAAGCATACAAAGGGTCTTAACTTTTCCCTTGATCTTGTTTTTGCCCAACCCCCTACTTTTTTTTTTTATTAAAGCACATAAATGGAAGGTTCACTTGTGAAAAGCATCTCGCTTAGGGTTTACTGGCTGTAATTCTCTTCTTTCACCCTTTGTTCTATTTCTTCTATCTGCAAAGGAAGTGCATAAACTCTGCCAGCTGTTTGTCACTTCCAGAGATATGCTGTTTCTCTCACGTCTGTCCAGCCCAGCTAAGTGTGGAATCTTAGAATTTGATGACCTATTAATAGGAGGCCTGAGAGGGTATAATTAGCTTCGTTTTTATGTTTTCTAAGCCTCTTTTCTTTTGGTTAGTTAGATAGCAAGTATCATAGGCTTACAGTAGTTTCTAACTAAGCATAACATTCTTTTATTTTTCAGCAGGAAAGCTCTTTTGCATTCTTTCTGAATTGCAGTGAGCCTTATGTTAGCACCTCCCGTTCAAGACCAAATACCCAGGGCTTAGAATGAACTATGGTGTTGGAATAGAAATTTTTTTAAGGTGTAGCATAGACATCAGTCTTCCTGTCTTTTTAAATTAGGTTAAGTTGTCCATTTGGGGCCAATCCATCACCTCATTAACACTATCATCAAAGAGTTAGCCAGCATCATACACACATTGGATTGAGCTGTCCGAATTTCTCTTCATGGTGTACAGGAAGAATTCCCCTGGGTGATTCTCCTTTGTAGAATCACTCTCATGTGAACACCCCAACACAGGGGTCAATAGTATGGGGTATGATTTGGAGGGCTATGCTATTCTGAAGCAGGCGTGGAATTCAGAAGTGAACAAATGCAGTTGTTCATTAAAAAGATGGGATAGTTCCCTTTCTGAACATGAATATCATACAAGATTTATTATACAGATGGATTGACTTCCTTCACTTTTGGACTTTATTAATCGTATAAAATGGCCTAAATAAGAGTCAAGGAAGTCATTCCTGAGGACACATTAGTGGAGACTGTGCCTCCACCATAGGATAAGTATAGTTGTGGGAGAAGCCACAGATTAGAAACTCTGCAAATGTATCTTAAAGTTTATTTTACTGAAAATATTTCAGTTTATAAACCTGTAAAGTTGAAATGAAATAATAAACACAAGTGCAGTTAGTAATTATGGAAAGTAGCATAAACCATCTGCCATTTAATATACTTGCACTCACACAAATATGTATTCCACATGTTTCTCTAACCTTGCATAAGAATTTTTTATGTATGTGTGTGTCAAAAGGTATACTGGCTGGATAAGTCTTTATAGAGTTGAATTATGAGACGTGTCTTATAAGGGAACAACACTAAGGAAATGATTAACTATTGCTGTGTCAAAATTTATCTCCAAACTTAGCAGCTGGAAACAACCATCATTTATTTGTTCATGATTCTTTGAGTTGGTAGTATGAGCTAAGCTCTAAAGGAATGACCCAGCTGTGCTTTCCATGGAGTCTCTCTGTCTGATTCAGCCATGGATTTGGGCTTAACAAGGTAGCTTTCCGTGTTCTCTCCCATCTTGCAGCAACCAGCTGAGACTTTTTTACATCATAGTGGAAGAGTTTCCAGAAGTAATGCCTGAGCATTCTTCATGCCTTTGTTTATACAACATTTGCCAATGTTCCACTGGCCAAGCAAGTCACACCACTAAGTGTCTCCTCTCCCAGTGTCTTTGTGAGAGGGGAGACTTTACAAGGGCTTGGATATGGGGAGGGGTTACTTAGGGGGTATGTTAATGTAATCTTCTTTCATGATGGAGCATTAAGTTGCCAAATGCTTTCAATAAAGTGGAAGCAATACCCTGGCTGCTGATACGAGGTATGAGAACTGAGGAGGAAGAAAAGCCAAATTTCTGCATTGATGTGGTGAATGTGCTTTCTCAATGAAAAATCATAGCATGGACTGCAAAGGGATTTTTATGAAAAGTGTCTTAAGAATAAAACCCAGTAGCTTTTATTTTTTCGAGGGGAGAGAAGGCACTGAAGGCAGTGACTATGTAAAGGTTAGTAGATTAGTCTATAAAAATGAAGGCTTTTATATGGCAAACACTGTGAAGAAACAAGAAAAAAAAACAAACTGGGAAAATTGTTGATATGGGACATAGGGGTGAAACTCCTAAAAGTAACAAGAAAGACGGATATGCCAATAGAAAGGCAAAAGATCTGAATAGACATTTTTCTAAAGCAGTTACACAAAAGACCAATAAACACATGAAAAATACTTAATAGCATTATCCATCAAGAAAATGCAAATAAAAATTACAGTGAGATAATACTTAACACTTACTATGGTATAAGATACGAAAAGTGAAGTAGAAAGCATACAAAGAAAATCATAATGTAAAAATTGTACTTCTAAGAAAACTACAACTTCAGAGCACAGTAAAAGTTTCCCAAGGTTACAATGCCCTCTCTTCCAGGAAACTCACTGCAAAACAATTCCTAAGAGTTTTAAAGGTACAATAAGCCCATAAATTGTGCCCATGCTTTTCAATTGAGCCTGTACTTTTACCTTTGATACTATAAAATTCCAACTTCAGTGGACCCCCACCCCAAAGAAACAGCAAAATTAATCATGTACTATGTCTCTAAACTTCAGACACATCTAAATGGTTTGCATGTAATGGAGTTAACCTGACAGACACTAGGAATACACATACTAGATCATCTGTCTTGAGAACAGCCCCCAAAACATGCAAATACTCCCAGCCCCAGATAATGTGCCTCTCTTGAATACCTGTACTCCCTTCTGAGCATATACTTCTTTCTGCCCCACACGTCTGCTTATATCTCTCACTAATTACATGCTAAAATGTTTTTCAGAGATATAATTATGATTCCAAAGTGGAAACAACGCAAGTGTTCATCCGTCGATGAATGGAAAATAAAACGTGTTGTGTCCAAACCATGGAATATTATTTGGCAATCAAAATGAAGTCCTGATTTATGCTGCACCAGGGATGGGCCTTGGAAACATATTGAGTGAAAAAGCCAATCACAAAGACCATATAATGTATAGTTCTATTTATATAAAATTCCAGAATAGACAACTCCATAGGTCCAGAAGGTAGATAATTTATCTAGGTCTGGGGAATATGGAGTGATTTGGGCCCAAGAGCTGAGGAGTGTGAATTTCTTTACTGTAACATAAAAATATACCAATATCTTACACATTGTATGTGGCGCGGGGGATTTAAATCAGGGCCTTTGCACTGCACTACATCTCCAGCCCTTTTTGTATTTTAAATTTAGAGGCAGGTTCTTGGTAAGTCACTGAGTTGCCTAGGCTGGGCTTACTCCTGCCTCATCCTCTCAGAGTGCTAGGCGTATAGGAGTGCAAGACCTCACAATGCCACAAGATATCTATCCCACACATTTCTGCCTCAGCATGAGGTGCTTCTGGAAGCCCCGTATGCAGTGGAGCCCCCTTTATGAAGATGCATCTAAATTATAGCTGGACACTTTTACCCAGTAGCAGCTTTTTTAAATAGATGGATTTCTTTATAATGTCAGTTTTGTTATAAATATGTCATGATTAGATATTTAAGATCATTTCTGACATAGTTTGTAGAGGCACCGTATTCGGGTTTCAAATACATGCTTTAGAAATAATCTTTGGGGAACCCAGCTTTTTGTGTGTGAGATCTGCCTATATCTCAGAACTCCTCACTCTTGGTCTTGATGTAGAGGAGGACAGCCTGAGACAATAAGATAAGGCACTCCATTTCTTTTAGATTAACACATAGTCGAGTTCTTATACTAGTCATTGCTGCAGTGCTTTTCTGGGAGCTAATGTAGAAGTCGGCACTTTAGCTTGTTAGATATGATTTCATGCAGTTGACATCCCAGAACTCCCATGTATGATGAATTTCATTAATCCAGTGATTTGTAAAAAGAGTTTGAGTTAAATGCTTCTTCATGCTCCAGAGACTACATTGGTTGCTCTGTATTGGTTGCAATGAAAAGACAGCAAGGAATGCAAGGTATTCCAGAAACCTGTGGGTATAATATTACAGATCTTGAAACGGGAAGAAATAATGTAGTTTTCTTTAGATGTCTCAGTTAGAATCACTGCTTTTTTTTCTCTCTTTTGGTTGAAGACAATTATATCGTCACTGTGGTTCAGTTTTTTTTTTACTCTATAATAGTAGCTCTCAATCAGGTGAACCTCTGGCACCTTGAGAGCTAGTAAACACGCAGGTACCCAGACCCCGCACTCAAATACTCACAGCTGCAGATTCAGTCGTCCTCTGGTGGGGTCAGAGAATCTGTATTTTAAGCAAACACCCAAGCAATCAATACTGCTGCTGCTATACCAGCTGCCACATTTTTAGTAGCATAAATCAATAAAATGTAGAAATCCACTTTCAGCACTCATCTTCTTTAATTGTGTGATTTCATGTTCAGATATCTGAGGCATGTATTTGGGGCCAAAGGTGAACAGTGATTGATTATTGAACTTGCTTAACTATCTTTAGGACTCATCCTCTGTCTGACCCTGCAAAAACCAAAGCATGCTGTGCTTAGTATGTGCAGAAGGACTGGTCTCTGGTCTAATTTTAGCTTGGATGGAAAGAAAACCACAGTGGGAAAGAGGAGAAGCCAATTCTCAATTGCAACACAGATTACCAAGTGGGTTTTGAATAGCATCAAAGCTCTATTTTTGTGTTTCCTTGGCATCACTTAACCCTAGAATCATAGCCTTTAGGAAATATGGGAGAATTGGAAAATAAAGCAAAGGAGAAGATGAGGGGCCAAGAGGTACAGTCAAGTACACTGGGGGGCTCTAAGCTGTTAATTCCTTTATGCATTTGTGTCCTGTAGGCAACTCATACTTCCAGTTGAGTTCTTGAGTGGCCATTTAAGGAGAACAAGGTGAGGTAATTGAACTGTTAATTTTTACCACACAGGTAGGGCTAGAGAACTTAAAGTTCTGAAAATATGCTCCTGGTCAGCCCTACAGCAGAATTCAGAAGCTCATTTTGAAAAACAGTATTTAGTTTTAAAATGTTCAATGCACTGCCTGTGTTTTCTGGCTATTTCTTAGTTGTTAAGTAGTGGTAACTTTCTGAGGTGCAATTTCTCAATCTTGTGACTAACTCTTGAGAAATGTGGAAAAAGTTAAAAAGTGGTCAGTTCCCCTTCCATATTGTGTTATTTGATATATCTTCATTGCATTTTATTTTAGATATTTACTTCATATTTTAGCCACTCATTTTATTGTGACATCCATATATAATTGAATAATTAGAAATTTTAGTCAAATGAAAAATTCTCCCAACCCCATTAATCAGAGATAACTTCCTTTAACATTCTGTTCAATTTTCTTTTTTTTTTTTTTTTCTGGTCCCAGGAATTGAACTCACAACCTTGCGCTTGCCAGGCAGGCGCTGTGCTGCTGAGCTAAACCCCCAGCCCCTTTCTTTTCTTTATAAATGAATTTTCTTGAACATTTTGCCATACATCCTTACATACACTTTTTCTATGCTTCCTATCCTTATTTGCTGCAAAAATGGAGTTCTGCTTTCTTTTGAATAACCAAACCTGGTAACAACAGTGGAGCTACGTTCCCATTTCTCTTAGTGCATTGCTGTGCCCCAGACTCCATTGAATGGAGATGCCATGCGCTAGGTACCCAGTGCTTTATGATACTCCTGATCTGTTTTGCTATTTATTCAGGTTATGATGACCTTCCTTGCATGTGTGTTTTAATGAAAGTGCCTAGTTACATCCTAAGGAGAACTTCTTAGGTGCTAAACCCTGGGTTAGAGGATATAGATGCCATTAATGCTTCTGATGCCCAGTGCCGTGTTACCCTAGAGAAATGTTGGGTCTGCTTACACACTCAGAGGTGTCTGATTAGCAATCTACATGTTTCTAAATGCTGTGCTATTTAACAAAAAAAACTTCATGGCATTAGAGATTTAAGTGTTGGCTCTTGAATGAAAGCATTATCAAGCTGAATATATTTGAAGTGTTGCTGGTGAATATTATATGGAGCTGTATATCTTCGTACAACTCTCCTGCAGCAACTTTGCACTGCCTGGAGAATGAGCCAGTTCTGTTATTAGTGGAAGACAGCACAATGCGAGAGACTCTATAGTATTTACGACTGGGTTTCCTCTGTGGTGAGAGCTGCATGTATGAAAATATTTTTCCTTAAATACTGCTTTATATTTATCGGTGTAGTTGAAAAGCTCATGCAGTCAAATGTCTGTTCCCATGTACAAGACTGCATTCACTTCTGATCTCCAACTTTGATGCTATGTATAATTAATGAATTACTGTGCATGGTGCATGTAGGGGTTTTATTTTTAAAGAAAAACTTAGAGACCTCTTTTTCCTACAGAGGAAGAAGGGCACAGAGAAGCCTTTGAAAAAAATACTCCTTTATCTTCTGCATGAAGCAGTGACACAAACCTTTGAAAACAAAAACTGGAATTATAAAGCAGCAAAATTGTTCTTGTCAGTTCGTGCAAACACAGCTCTCAGATTTCACACCAGGTTACTAACAAAGACATGGATGTCTAAAATGATGACCAGAAGGGTGGCCGCATCAAGAAAGAATGTTGCTATGTTATATTACATTTCCCTCTTGGATCTCAAAAATGCATCTTTTGCCTGAGCTAAAGTTCTGCTTACATTAAAAAGGTAGTGCGAAATATCTGAGGGCTTTTTATCCCCAAAATGTTCAATTGGCATCCCAAAGAAAGTTTTGTCTAAGTCTGAATGAATATTTATCTATTGAGACAGGGTCTTACTATGTAGTTTAGACTGACCTTGAACTCACTATACAGCCCAGGTTGGCCTCAAACTTGCAGCAATCTTCCTGCCTCAGCCTCCCAAGTGCTGAGATTACAGACTTGTGCCACCATGCCTAGCCTGAATTTTTTTTTTTTCTTTTTGGTACCAGAAATCAAACTCAGGACCTTGTGCTTGCCAGGCCACTGAGCTATATCTCTCATCCCCTGAATTTCTTAAGTTAATACATTTTCCAGCTTTTAAAAAAATTATTTTATCTTCAGGCCTTGACACAAAGGGATAGTTGATAGTTTACTTAATGAACATTTTTAAGGCATATTTTGAATAGCCATTGTTGTAAGCATTCTATAAATTTCAACTAATTTAATATCTATCATTCTGTGAGGTATAGGCACTAATATTAGCCCATTTCACAGATGAGGAAGCAGAGGTACAGGGCAAGTGTATAAATTCCCCAAGATCACTCAGCCAGCAAATGACAGAGCTGGCAGTCAAACCCAGGCAGGCTGATTGGTGAGGCTGTGCTCTTCATCACAGCTCTGGTATGTGGCATCTTCCCACTTTGTTACAACAATGATGGCTTTTAGGAAATGTCATTTTTTGACAAAAGGCATGTGCTCGCTATTATTCTCCAGTAGACCACAGTGCATGCCCTGGGCTGCACATTAGAATCATCTGAGGAGCTTTAAAATCTTGGTTGACCTCAGCTATTCTCTGACCTGGTATACCATTCTCAGGAAGTGGGACCGAGGCACCACTAGCTTTTAAAGCTCCTCAGATGATTCCAGTGGCAACCAAGGTTGAGAATCTTTGACTTTAGAGAAAAAACATGGCTGATGGCCCAGCAGTGCTCAGAAATATCTGATGAGGGGTGTTGAGACCATATCTTGGTTCACTTCACCGGGTCGTCTGAGAGGCAAGTGTGTTCATTTCCTATTAGCTCCTTGAAGAAGTAGAAGCCTTTTTCAAGTGGAAGCAGTTTAAATTTGGGAAAATGATTCTTCCTGGAGATCCTGGTTCCAATGATACTTTAGCAGAGTAAGGGTGTGAATCCATTTGAGTTGAAGTAGTTCAACCAGCCGTTCTACTTTATCCCTTGGGTGAGAGGAATATGATGTTCTTACTCAAATCTGCACTCATTCAGTTTTGATTCTCCCCATCTGAACTTGGAGGTGACTCTGAGCAGAGGTAAGAAAAAAATGAAAAGCGGTAAGAAAACTTCGGTGGTGGTGGAGTGGGCAGACCGTGTCTCACCGGATGACTGACAGCACGAAGCTTGGGCTACAGCATCTTCAGCCCCTGTGGTGCTGAGAATTTGCGCAGTTCTTCCTTGGACTGACCACCAAAGGGCAATATTCAGGTGCACATTTGGAAAGAATTTTTCTGGTGGCTCACCTTGTATAATTGAATAGCAGAGTGCCTTTCAAGAACAGTCAGTCTTCGCTGGAGCAGTGTGATTGTGTCATACACAGGTAGCATTTAAGGAAATTGACCACACTTGGATCAGTAGTTAACGATAAACATTTCTACTGCTTCATCTGAACCATGCTGAGAAAGTGAGTCTGTTGTTTGGGGAATTTATTTTGGAATTGCCAGATTGTTCAAACAAGACTGACTCATATTGGGGAAATGGCAAGAGCAATCTCTTCTCAGTAGACACTAGAGTTTCTCTCAAGGCCATCAGCTCCCGGCAGTCTCACTGGTTGTGGAGTGCTAGGGCATTTCTCATTACGACTGAACAGGAAAGCTAATTATGGAGGGTCCTGCTTCTGTTTGTTTCTGCCATAAAAGTGTCTTCTCATGTTGCGTTTCTGTGACTGTTGTCTTGGGGCACATACAAGGATTGTGATGATGGGAACAGACTGTCTACTGCTGTTTTGGGGGACAACAGAGACAAATGGTACAGATTGCTGTACCGTTTGTGACATAATTTGTGATCCAAATAGTTTCTTAAATTACAAAATGTATTGTAAATACAAAAGAATGTTTAGTAGATATAGGTACGCCTTAGTGAATAAGAAAACGCATCCGTGTGCTCACCCCCATTATGAAATGGGACAGTGACATTTCCTTAAAAGCCCCTCTGTGCCCTTACCCACTTCAATTGTAGTCCCTTCCTTGAGAGATACTCACCGCCCCGACTTGAGTTACTCATTTTTGTGCTTTTCTTTTTAGCATGCCCTAATGAATATATTGTATGTATCCCTAAACAACACATTGTCTAGGTTTGCAAACAGAGCGGCAGCCAGTGCAAATCTAGATGTGTCAAGAAAGTAAGAAATCACTTCTGTTGAATGAAAGTTCCAAGAGAAGGTAAGCTGCACTTAGTTTCTGGGAGAAGTCTGGCTTCAGCTTCCTGCTGCCAGCTCTCAGGAAGAAGTCAGAGCAGAGCACTGCAGTGGATGGTAATGAGTGTCCGCTCCTGGCCCAGACAGCAGAGCAGGAGTCCCATTGGCCTATGGCCAGAAAAACGGAAATAGAAGAATCTGGATCCAGCTCACCAGGTAATTGTTTTCAGTTTAATGACAGCAAGCATCTTGTGGTGACAGTTCTCAGTGTGGCCCTCTTGAGTCATGTTGCTCTAGCCTGGACTGGTTGCCCTGAGCAAGATGCACAGCGGCCGTTCTGGGACCGTCCTTCACTCTCATCTGAAGGGTCCCTTTCCCCTGTGTGAGGACTTTTCTTCTGTGTGACGCCTTCCTCTTCCTTTGTTTTGCTGGAGCGCTTCATCCAGTAACTTTATGTAAAAGAGTACATGGGAAATACATTTCTTGAGGCTTTGGATGCCTGAAAACGTCTATTCTACCATCACTTGGTGAGAGTTTGGGAACAGGATTCCAAGTTCTATAGTAGGAATCTGGGCTGGGGGTATACATCTTAGCAGTAGAGCATGTGCTTAGCTTGTACGTGGCTCTAGGTTCAGTTCCCAGCATGCATAAGTCAGTAAATAAATAAAGTAGAAATCAGTTCTAAAGAAAAAATTAGCATATTGTTCTGTTGTCTTCTGTTTCTACTATTGCTGCAGAGAAACGTGAAGCCATTCTGAGTCATGATAGGCCACTTAAGATCTGATTTCTTTTTTCTCTACAATCCTATAAGGTCTTTGCCACCAAGAATCTGAAATGTCACACTCACAGGCCATGGCATGGGTTTGTTTTTAATCTATAGTGCTGGATATTGTATAATATAATGTGTGCCATTTCATTTTGACACCTCAGTCCCTTCAGTTTTGAGAAATTTTCCTGAATAATGTCTTTTATTCTCCATTTTGCTAGTTTAATTTTGCAGCTAACATCCACGAGCTGGACAGTGCCTTACAGTTACTTGATTTATAATTTTTTCTTATTTTTAATCTCTTTGTACTTACCCTAATTTTGGAACTCCACCTCCTAACACTTTGTTGCTCTTAATCTCTCAGTATTTTTCAATTCCAAAAAGTTTGTTTTGGCTTTTTACTTTTTTCTCTTTAAAAGATCATGATCTTATTTCTTGGATACAACATCTTATCTCTCCAAGAATATCATTCATATATATATGTATATATATATATCCTTATTGTTTTCTCCTAGCTATATATTCTCTGTTTCCTCTGTCTTGCTCTTTCGTTTGTTTTGATCTGTCTTCCTTGGCAGAAGCTTTTCTCAGATGTCAGGTAATCCTTAGTTGCTTAGGAATTAGAAAGCTCCTGTGAAGCTCTAAACAGGTAGGTGGTGCTTTTTGAATTTGTTCACTGTGGAGTGATCTGAGTTGGGCATTTATTGAGAAACTGAGAAACGGTATCTTTAGGTCTTTTAGCTTGGGTCACTCAGATGCCCTAAAGAAACGTTCCAGCCTCCTGCAGTGTCTGGTAGGCATCAGGGAGCTCCTTGGGGAAGAGGACTGTGGAGTGTCTACACATTCAGGATTTGGCATGTCACTTAATGTGCCTGTTTTCGGTCGAGTACTCCTGGCCTGATCATGCCTCCTAGGCCTGGGTGACTTCCTAATTGGGAAAGGGCAGTCCTCAATGGAAAGGAATGGGGAGCTAGATGTGACTAGCTTCGCAGGCTTTTTTTCCAGCCTATGCCCATGCGCGGTCTCCTTCACCTCAGGTGCAAAGGAGTCTGCAGCCCATTTTCGGCTGTCTTCCCTGCTGGTCTTAGATCATTTTACCTTTGACTGCTAAATTGATTACCTATCCTCTGCTTGCTTTGCAGCTTCTAAAACTTTGTTGCTATTGCCCCACCCCGATGCTTCAGGTTTTGTCTTTTAAAAAGCAGTTCCTTTATGTGGCCTTCATGAAGTTTCAAGAGAGTGAAATGAAATGCATGTGTTTTGCCCTTCTTAGAAGCTGGAAGTTTAAAAAAAGTTTCGTTTTGTTTTTTTACTTTGCAGAATCTAGTACATTTTTTACATTCACAGCCCAAAGCTTCTGACATTCATGGAACATGTCTGTGCCGAGTACTCCTCAGTCGTTTGTGTGTGCAAAGATGCAAAGAGGAATGGATGTTAGCCTTAGTCTACAGAAGACAGGTTAGGCAGTGTCCTCAAGGTCATTGCTAGAAATTGACAGTGCTGGGATCTGAATGCAGTCCAAGATCTGGGTTTTGAAGCCCTGTGAAAGTTTTTACCAAGTCCAGCTCTTCTTTTTACCAGGATCTGATTTGCAATAATGACTGTGAATCTTATCAGGATCTCTATGAGTTAATTGGACTTTCAAGGAGAAAACTCTGCTGACTGTATTGAGTTGAGCAACTTTGCTTGGACTTTTAAAAAGCAAATTCGGCACCCGCAAATCGTGAGAAGCACCTGCTTTTCCCAGCTGCAGGGACTCTCGCCTCGCCTCGCTGTTGCTTGGTGTGTGGCTGAAGGTCATTCATGGTTGCCGTTGTGCTGTCTGTTTGGAGAACAAAGCTTGCATGGTTTCCTGGCCCACCCAGTAGAGTGCGTGTCCTACAAGTGAGGCTGTTCTGTAATGAAGGACTTATTTTCTGTGTAGCTACAAGGCTAGGTAACTCATTACCCATTCAGTGTCATGAGCATCAGCATCTCAATTCCCTATTGAAGCTTTGCTTTTTTTCTGCAACAATATGAAGCTATTGATCTGCAAGATGAATACAGTCATAAATGGGAGCTTTAGAGTCATTAAAGATTTAATTGTTATTATTTTTTGTAAACCTTTGTCGCACTGAATTTTTTCAGACTAAATTATACATCAAAAAATATGTCAGCACTAAAGAGCCGCCTATGGCTTTAAGTAGGGGCTGAAAGGATTTGAATATGAGTATTAGAAATATTGATAAACAATGAATTCTTTTTCTGAGAGCTCAGAGTGTTATTCTTAGAGCAGTTTCAGCTTCAGTGAGCTTTCTATGCATGGCTGCTTAGTTGTTAAGAACAAGATCCTGTTCATATTCTTTCCCATAACTATAGCTAGCTCTGTGCCTAGAAAAATGTAATATACAGTACTTACAAATAGCTGAAAGTAAGATTTTTTTAAGAAATGCGAAGTAATATCAACCTGCCTCTGCCTATGAATCCTTGAATAGAGCTTGGGTTCCATTTTAATAGAATGTTTTGAGGCAAAGTTTTATTCTATGTAGAGAGAACCATTTTCATTTAAAAGGATTAAATGAGCATGGGACCAATTTCAGCGGCTTACACATTTGAGGTCTTTTTGCATCCTCTCTCTCTCTGTGTCTCTGTCTCTGTCTCTGTCTCTGTCTCTCTTTCTCTCTCTCTCAACTGCTTTACTTTATTGGCTCTCAATTTTAACTAGACCTTTTATCTAAGGGAGAAAAATGATAAGGAACAGATACTCTTAGTATTTTGAGAGAAATAGAATACCTTGCCTAATATTTTATTTTTGACTTTTTTTTTCATCATGGGAATATTATCTCTTCCATTCTTACTGAAGAAAAACTTTTAGGTAAGCTGTGTCCTATGAGCAAAGTCTAATTTTGAACCCCACAAAAATTCAGAAGCTCTTATGAATGCAGACTGGTGATTCTGAATCCATCATAAACTCAGACCTTGAGTGAGGGAGTGTATAGTGGACTTTGGAGCTGGAACCAGGTTTCGATTATGCCTCCTTGCAGTCCTGGAAAAGCTCTTTGACCTCTCTGGGCCTGTTTAAACATCATTAAATCAGGATAACTCATAGTCTGGGTGGTTATCGTAAGGTTCAGAGAGAGTACACATGAGAGGCCAACTAGAATAACTGGTATGTAATGTGAGGCTCTGGTCATAATCATGGCACTGATTGACAGTACCTAGTACCTGTTGGCCTCTGTTGTAAAGGTTTTATGTATACTAATTTATTGAAGCCTCATAGCAACTCTCTATAAAAAGTACTGCATTAATGTCTTCACTTTACAGATGAGAAAGCTGAGGCCTAAGGACTCAGACGTGGTGGGGGGAGTTACACTGCAGGCAGTGCTGGAGTTGGGCTATTAATCTGAAAGATTTGGTTCCAGAGCCTGTACTTAACAACTATGTCTTAACCCTCACACAGGGGTGGCTGATAATGATGTGCTGGACTGTGGTCATTTATAGATTCTGGCCTCATTCGTTTGTGGACCACGCTTTGCCTGTTGTGCGTGGTGATAGGTTATCCATAAATACATAGTCAGTGAATGTGTAAGGAAATTTCTGTAACTTATTGAGGTGGATCTTTCTTCATAAAGTGTTCTTTTACTCAGAGCTGTTTTACTTAGTTTCCCTAAGCCTCTATTAACCTCGTTTCACTTCTAACTGCTGGTACCAAACCAGCATTGTGCCAGTATTCTTACTGAGTTTTCTGTAGCGTGGTTGACCCATGGCCAGCCTGGCCAAAATGACCTTGCAGTGACTGTGAAAGATTTGCTTAATTATCAGAGATCTTTGAAAGTTATTCCCCTATAGCAGGAGTCAGCGAAATTCTTCTGTAAAAGGCCAGATAGTCAATATTTTAGGCTCTGCCAGTTACGGGATCTCTAGCGTGTGTCTCTGTTGGTAGCCTGAAAATAGCCACAGACAATGTGTTAGGCTGTGTTCCATGCCTGCCTGGCTGCATTTATCCCTAGAGCTGTCTTTTGCTGACCCTGCCTTACAGGGTTGGTTTTCCCACTTTGTAGTGCTGAAGAAATCACCCTTTTAAAACAGAGATTCCTTATTCTACCCTTGTAAATGATAACATTCAAAAAGTAAAATCATTGCTTTCATACAGATGAAAATGAACATATGCTAAAGATTTTATTTTACTCATGTGAGGGGTCCTGGCAGATGTTATAAGCAGTTCAAAGGGAATGAATCAGAAAGCACCAATTTATATCGAGCAAAGGAATTGAATTGCAAATAGAGGAAAAACTGATTTATCCCCCTGCAGGGGGTAGAGAAGTCTAGTACAACTGGACAATGACAATTTTTATTTCTATCAGTCACCTGCAACTTATAAAGTTGCAAAATAGCTCAAAGGCAAGAAAGGACTTGGAACTTGATAACCCGAGGTGTACTCCACATAGACGATGTAGTTTTCTTTGAAATGTGTTTTAAATACCCCAGAGCGACTGCTTTTGTATGTCTGGTGTTAGACTTGGAAATGTGCATTTCAGAGAGAATGCCAAGATAGTGGTCAAGCAGGAAGGCTTCATGCCACACTTACAGGAACACTGTATCCTGTTCATTGTTTGTATGTTCTCCTTTTTCCTGGAACACGCCTTTCAGTTTTGCAAGCCTCTCCTCTGGGTTAGAGGAATCAGTGTTCACCTTGTGAGGGTCACCCTTTCGTTTGATCAGATGAGTGACAAGTGACTTTCTTTGTTGTGGGGAGTAGTTGGGATGGGGGAAGGTTGCATATTGGGGAAAACTCATCATCATCTTTTGTCTTTGCTATTTGTTTGCTCATGTCCAAAAAAGAGAAAATGACCGAAGGGATAGAGGGAGACTTAATCTGTATTAATCATAAAAATATTTTATATGGACTAAGGAAAGGATGTTTGCAATGGAGGAAGACTGAAATGTGAATGCTTTTGGTGGAGTCTTAGCACAGTGGAGGAAGACAGATTGGGAGAAAATCTATCCAGCCATCACTGGGAGGGACCGTTGGGTGGCACAGATTTGGAGAGCAAGAAGCATGAATTGTAAACAAGGAGGAGGACAGAGATTACAATAAGCGTGTTAGGGATTCCAGAACTCATTAAATTGACAATCTATTATACGCCTACTTTCTTGCAGACCTGTACCTGCCAGCAGCTGTTTTGTTTTATCAGATGCTACCCCTTCCTGCACAGAACTGTCAGCCTGGCTCGGGCATTTCCCAAGGATGGGGAAGTTCAGAAAGCCCCTTAGAGAATGTCAACAGGCTGACTTCCTTTTGACTGCATTTTCTGTCTGTGTGAGAATGCAAAGGGACAGATGGGTAGATGGTGGGTGTCTTTGTCACAGGGTATTTGGAAATTACTGTCCAATCAGCGTGATTGAAGTCGAATTTCCTCCTTCGATTAGCTTTCCAGTAGGAGCAGTCTCTTGTGTCTGAGAATGAGGGTTGAAGAGTGAGGAGGATTCAGTGTCCCACCAATCTTTCCCTCAAACAGTGTGGTTTCTCCAGCTGCGCACCTAGTCACGGAGCTGCCTTGAGAGTGGTACCATTTCACACTAGCCAGAGAGCTTTTATGTCAGTCTTCGTATTCAGTGAGTTCAGCAGTTCACAGGGCAGACCTTTTCCCATCCTAGATTCGGTGCTAAGTCCAGGAGCTTCAACACTCAGGAGACGCAGATCCTGACTGTTTGGGATTAGGAGTGCGTGGTCAGTAGTCTCTGTGGAGAATGACGGGTGGGGAAATATGCCCTGATAGCACAGATTGTGGGGCAAAGTAGTTGTCTTATACAGAAAGGTGGTTTGGCACTTGTGTTGCTAAAGATTCCCTCCCCGTCTTATCTTTGCCCTGAGATGTAATCTCAGAACTTGCCCAGTTTGCGGGAATACCAAATTACTACTCATTCTGAAATCTAAGACAACTCAGAAATGCAATTTTCTGCTGGTGTCAAGATCCTCGATGGAATTTGGGTGCTGCCCCCCCTCCCCTCGCTGGGCTCATTGTACTTTGAGTATTTGGTGCTTCTTAAAAGAGCATAGCAAGTGTGCTATACTCTTTTTTTGCAGGTGATATGCTTGCTGTTCTCACCTTATTTAGATTCCAAAGGGCACTGGAAATGGGGTGTGTTATCAGTGTTAATCACATAAGGCACAGTCCCAGCCTTGAGTCCCTGCCGAGCACTGCTGGAAAAGCCTTCACATTTTCACCAAAATCACCCTTTGCTGCTTGTTTCTAGTTAATCACACACGCCGTAAGGGGGCCGATAGCTATATGAAAAGCACGAACCTGTTTTCAGACAGAACATATTGTCCTTTTTATATTCACAACCCTTAGTTCCTAATTTAAACTTCAGATCTGAACAGCTCTGTGATTTCTACAGTGTACACATGCTTGGTGTGTGTGTCCCTGGGTTGCCAACACGGCATCCTGAGACTAAACTGAAAAGACAAACAGTTTCATTTCTTTTTTTGAAATTTTGTTTTGTTTTTAAGTGAAAAATGATAATTATGTGCATTTATGGGATACACTTGATGTATACCACATGTGTATATTGTGGGATGAGCATATCAGGCCAGGTAGCATATCTAGCAACACAAGTATTTATCATTTCCTTGTGGAGAGACGGTTTTAATTCTCTTTTTTAGCTATTTTCAAGTATACAGTACATTAGTAGCTGTAATTACTGTGCTCTATGCAAAAAAACATGAGAAGTTACTGTTCTTATTGAACTGTAACCTTGTACCTGTGAATTAATGTCTTTCCTCTTCTCACGCACTCCTAGTCTTTTGAAACCACTGAACCACTCTCTACTTACCTGAGTTGACTTTTTTAGATTTCACATATACGTGAAATCATGAGGTATTTGTCTTTTTGTGCCTGGTTTACTTCACCTAACATGGTGTCCTCTAGATTTACCTGTTTTGTCACAAATAACAGATCCTCCTATATTTTAAAGCTAAATAGTATTCCACCTTTTTAATCCACTCATCCATTGATAGCTACTTAGCTTGTTTTCATATCTTGACTACTGTGAATGATGCTACAATTAACAGGGGGTAAAACTACACAATCATACACAATTTACAAATGGATTTTTAGGATTGTTGGGGGCTTTCCTACATTGTGCAAATTATCTTTTATTTGAGGGGTAAAGACAGGATAAATATAGACATTTAAAAAGCCTACAGGGGGAAATGAAATAAAAAATTAAAAAATCACTAAAGTCGTAAGCTGTCCAAACCAAAAATGAAGTTACTCAGATTTTTGTATGGTAACATATTTTCCCATTCATTTCTCTAAGATGTTGGTATGCTCTGTGCTAAAGAAATGCATGTGATATCTTTATTGTTGCACAGGCCCATTTGGAAGTTCCTGAGAGACACGTCAAGAGTGTTGGCCTGAGTGCTGGGTGAAAGCAGCCTTTTAGAAGAGAAGTGAGATGTGGAGAAGCAGGTGGAGAGTTGTGAATGGAGTAGGCTTACTTCTGCAAGAGCACCGGATTGACATTCTCTCTGCCTTGCAGTTGAAACTCGAACTCATCCGTGATGATGGGCCATCAGCAAAGTCCTGTTCGAGTCTCACATACCCTAATTGACACCAAGTAAAGAATTTTCTTTCTCATAGGAGCTGATGAGATGGCCGGACCTATCTCTTGCCTCTCATCAAGTGAGTCCTTATCTTGGTCTAAATATAAGCCATTTGAGGATCCCTTTCATAGAGTCATTGATTTAGATATTGCTTCCTTTTGCAGTTGAGATTAGGAGCCAGGTGTTCTTAATTATATGTCCCAAATGAGGCACTGGAACGTCATCATGAGCCTACAATTCTATCTAGGGAGAATTAATAAAAGAGGTCAGAATACCCCTCTCCAACTCTGACAGTAGCCTTCTCTAGTCTCTAGTGACTTCACCATAAGTTGTGAGCAATCCTTTTATTCTTCTTGGCTTTCAAAGAAGAAATGCAGCCTACAACCTCTTGGAGCAGTAAAGAAACCCACCATCAGGCGGGTATAGGGCAGGTGGAGTTGAGCGTATCTTGGAACTACATTCGGTAAGGAATAGAGTGGGAAAACTTGGCACAGGTCTCTGTCCCTGGGTGTCCTGAAGTTGCTGACTCATGAAGACAGGACATGGATTTGGGGTTTTTTTCACTGTTCCCAACATTTGGCGCAATCCTTTGTACGTATGGAAGCCAAGTAAATATGTACTGAGAGCCTGCCAGAATCAGGGTTGCTTTCCCTTCTGAAATGCTTGGGATACCCTATGGGTCCTGAAAGGCATAATATAAGCAACAAGCAAGCAGTAAATCAATGAATAAATAAATAAAAATACCCACTTCGCTCATTTTTTTGTAAAGCAAGACCCAGTCGTTGTATAGAACTTTTTTCACTCTTAAGGACAATCTTGACTTTTCTTTTTTACCTTCATTTGACGCAGTGGTTTAAGAAGGCCTTAGTGGTTATATCTGGCTACTTTGTCATTGCTAGTCTTTTTAAAGTTCAGAAGGTAATCCTAGTTAAGCCAAATGTGAGCCTCTGAATACGATACCAGTACTTGTAGCTAGTTATATGACTATAATGGCAGATCATAGCTTTTTGTGGGTTTTTTTTGAATGATATATCTTAAATCAACAACACAACAAAAATGCTGCTAGGGAAAGGACAGTGAGTAAAATAAGATCTAAGGCTATAAGGAAAAGAATAGAAGGTCAGAGGAATCCTCCTCAAAATATTTCTAATAGTCCCATGAATACAACCTGGTAATGGTAGTTGGCACCTGGGAAAGGAACAGGGAGAAGCAGCTGAGGGTGAAGACAGATTCTCTTTACCATGTATCCCTTTGTAACTTTCACATTTTATAAGATAATTCTTTCTGACCTTTCAGAAACAAATTAATTAAAAACAGAGTGGCTTCCTGCTCAGAAAAAAGGAGGGAGACTAATTGCTGAGTCACTTGCCTTTCAGGAACACAGTAGCCAAACTCTGATGTGACTATGGTAATCCATCCCGCTTCATTTTGCTGATGTAATTACTTTCTCCAGTGAGGCTGATTTTAGAAACAGATGCAGATGCAGAATTTTAATCCAGGATATGCTGTATAGATAAGTAACTTCCCTGTACTTACAGTCTGCCATTTGGCTTTTCATAGCTAATAGTCCACAAACATTGAGTCGAACTGCTAAAGCTAAAACTAACTGATTTAACCTAAGTAAACTGCTGGAACCCTGAAGTGAGTCAGAAAAAAAATTTCACATTTCCAGGCTTTGGCTATAATATAGTATATTGATTATTGGCCTTCAAATTCTTCATAAAGAGTTGAAATTCTTAGTTAATAGGGCTTAGCATTCTATGATTTGTCTACATCTGAAAGGCTCAGAATAACCGAATTTCTTGCGTCTAAATAAGAAGCTGGAACTTCAATTAAGACTCTAACTGGTATGTAGTATCTTGATCAAGACTAGGTCCTATTTGGAAAAGAGGAGGGAGTGATTACCACATTGGCAGTATTCCTTCAGCAGAGTTAAATATGGCCATAGGGAGGCAAAGAAAATCAGTCCTAGTTCTCATGCCTGTGGTTCACTTTGGTACCCCTACCTTGTTCAGTTCAGCCTTGGTTCTTTTCTTTTCCCTGATGTGGATCATGCCATAGTGTGATCTGCAAAGTAGTATATAAATACTAGTTGTGCACTTGTTTTTCTGTGTTTAGGATCACCCTGCCTGTTCAAGATGAGAAACTTATTTTCTCATTTACATAATGATTCATGTGATGTGGGAGACAGAACCAAAGATTTGGAGTCAGAAGATCCATGTTCTAGTTCAGGTTTTCTACAGTCCTTGGTGGTTACCTTTTAAGTGCTGAGTAAGTTGGAGATGATGTTTTTTTTATTTTCTCAGTTGAAGCTAACCTTCCTCACCTCACAAGTAGGTGGAAGAGAGTCCAGGAGAGCCCTATGAAATAGCACCTTGCATGCATTGGAGAGTGGTCATTGTTGGTTTTATTTGCTCTTGTTCATAAGCCGTACTGACAGGCCCTTTGGTTTCTGAGAGACTTTGCTTTGTTGGAGTAATGAGAAAAGCTGGTGGTGCCATGTGGTAAGATCAAAGGCCTTCCTGGAACTCAGCTGTCATTCTCCCAAATAAGGGAGGAAAAGATGCGTCCTCAATCCCTGAGGATTTTAAAGGTCACCGTACAGTCTGGGAGTTTCACTTGACTTGGCTTCCAAGGCACTCTATTCATCCATATCTTTGAATGTCGGGTAGTCTCAGGTCTCAGCCCCTTGATGACCTCATCCTATCTCATGACTTTAAATATTATCTCAATCTTGATACCTCCCAGACTTTCTCTTGAAGTCCAATTCATAGATCAGAACCTTTTTTTTTACTTTGATATCTCAAATTCAGTATGTCCCCAATCTGAACTAATCTTCTCTCTTCAAAACAAAAACCAGTTCTACCTATAGCCTTACCCTTCCTTAAGCCCTCACTTCTTATCTCTCCTAAATTATGTTCTAGATACTTCTCTAGCACCCCCGAAACCCCAATGCTTCTGGTAGACTCGTAAGAATGAGAAATAAGTATCTCAATGTTAGAACTGAAACCCAAGCCCAGTTGTAATCCACTGGGCTTATTTTAAGGATGAGGAAACAGACCCAGGTTTACACATCCAGACTGCATGGCTTCTTGTTGGTTTGACAAACAACTCTGAGCTTTGTAGGGGGATTGTTTTTGTTTTCAAAGCCATCTGCTCTAGTCATTTATAAGAATGGGGTAGCCCAGGCTGGCTCTGGGCATGAGGTATAACCAAGTAACATATTAGCCATAATGTTCTGTTCAACATTTCTGTTTTCTTCCTAGTTAGCTATAACTCCCTGCCATCAAAATTGTGTTATTTAAAACTTTGAATCATAAAGTTATATCACGCTTACCAGTTGTAAGAGATGTTACTGCCAGATCGGTTCTGGCCATGTATGTCTCTTGAGACCCTTAAAACTAAATTCATGTTGAAAGGTGCTATGGAAGGGCAAATTACTGTATTTATTTTTAGGTTATTAAATTATTTATGTGAACAATGGAGAAGCTTCTCTGCTTTTTCACTAATAGATGTTGAATTCTCTTACTAAGGCCTTATTGGTGCTCAGCAACCCCACAGAGGTTTTATGTATGAAATACATTTCAGTAATTAATGTTCCCTAAACAAAGAAATATTTCATAGGAATAATTTCCAGAATCTAAAGGATTAAGAAGAGATAAATGATCAAGGCCGAATTATTTTCTTTAGTTATAAATAGTGCATTAAATTTTTATGTGTCTTGATTACTTGAATTAAAACACCAAAATACAATATTGAGTGTCCATTCCTCTAAGATGGTGGTTCTCAACCTTGGCTCGACATTGGCATCACCATGGGTGCTTAAGGAATACTGATGTCTGGGTCTCCACCCCAGAGAGTCTTAATTTCATTGGCTTTGGGTGTGGCCCAGGCAACAGAATTTTTCAAAGCTCCCCTCATAATTCTAGTGTGTGCCAGATTTGTTAATCCCTACATTAGGTCTTTGAAAGTACTTTACAGCGGTCTGCCCTAATTGTTTGTTCTCTGGAAGTGATCAGAATCTCCCTGGAGTTGCTACATCTTTTGTTCATTTGTGGAACATTTGAAAATGACAAACAGTTGCCCCTCACTTTTAAACATTACACTTTTCTGGACTTTTGAGCACTGGCTACATATATAGAACCAGTTACCAGGGCATGGAGCAGATAGATTTCCAACCCAGTGGAGCCTAAGAGATTCATATCAGTGTATCCCTGAGACAAGCCAGTATTTGCAGGCCTGAGATTTGAACTCTGGTCTTCCTGACTGTAAAACTCCTTTGTTTAACTACTGGAGCAAAGTCCAGTAGGACTCACCAAAACCCATTTCCTTATCTTTCTGGGGAAATAGGTAAACTACTTTTTCCAGCCTCCCTCATGTGACCTGATTCTAGCTGATACAATGAAAACAGAAGTATTGTATGCCCCCTTCAGAGCTGGCCTTTCGATGAAATCCTTCTTTTTTTCCCCCATCTGTTAGCTATAAGTAAAGATGATCTTTTGATGGATTCCTGCCAGACACCTACAGTGTAATTCTGTGTGACTAAAAAATATATTCAGGGAGAGATTTGGAGGTTTATCTGTTTGAACAGCTAGTTCTACCTGAAGATAACTACTGTGCAGTAAGTAGAGAAAGCAAAATAATGACATGGAGATCCTGGAGATAGGGATTCAGGCTATAAGCCCTAGTCGGACACAAGTGAAAGGACACATCTTTGATTTGGACAATTGGAAAGTAGTACGAAATTAGTATGGGCACATGTAAGTTTAGATGTATGGTAGGAAGTTGAGCTTCAATGTTTTTTGTGATATCTAAGACAGATGTCATCTATAGGGACTTCATGTAGCAGGACAGGTAGTCTGAGGGGACAGTGTTTTTGCAAAAAAGCCTTGTAGAAAACAGAAAAGAGATACAAAGTGGACAGTAGTCATCTGTGTCAGGAATCTATTGAAGATAGAAGTCACATGAATTTGTCTCTACAAAGACGATTTCTTGCTCACTGTTATATCCTTAGTGTTTAGCATGGTACCAGTACATGGCTGATTTTGAATAAACGATTAACCGAGTGAGGAATAAATACAGTGGCATTAAAGGAGTGAGAGCTGGGAAAATGGTTGGTATGCTTAGAAAGTTGCATTTTTAATTGAATCTTCTGGAGTGTTTTGAAGTATTGACAGATTTTGTGTTGTGCCCAGAAGAGTAAGTGACAGGTGTCGAAAGGACATAAAGATCATTGTCATTAGAGGTACTTTGGGCCTGAAATCCTAAAGGTAAGAGATCAGCCTGGATGATAGGGCATGGAACAGAAAGTATAACCAGCTTTCCTCAGTCTTTCAAAATAGAAAGGGATTGGTGCTTGACATTGATAGGAAAAGACAGTGTGATATATGGTATTGCCAGATGGTCTGAGCATCAAGGGAGTAGGATAGCTGTTTGAGAGTGGAAGGGCAATGGTCTGGAAGTTCCAGTGGAGCATGAGAGAGATGCTAATGAGTGGGTTGGGTGAAGGAGGAAGGAGCACAGCGGACACAGTGTTTTCAGAGAGAGCAAGGTGCTAGAGAGGGCAAGGAGGTGAAAGGCACATTCAGAGAAGAAGTGATCATTCCCCAACAAAGGCACCAAGTTAACAATGGGATGACTTTGGAAAAGGGTTGCATGTGTCCCAGTTATCCTTCGCCACATTAAAGCTCTCAGAAATCCAGTGCCAAACCTTGGGACCATAAACAGTGTTTATTGCACATGTTTCTGGAGTCAGATGGCTGGGTGGCTCTGATTATCTTGATTGGGCTTACTAACGTGTTTGGTGGTTAGCCAAACTATACTGGCCTTGGCTGGAGAAACTTGGCTCTACTCTGTGGGTATGTCATCCACCACCCAGGACCCATGTACTAGCGTGGGAATAGCACTATCAAAGAAAGATGGGAGCAAGGTCAACAGCAAGTACAGTTGTTCAATGGCCTTTCAAACCTCTGCTTGGGTCACATTTGCCAACATCTTGTTGATCCAAGCAAGTCACATAGCTAAGCTCAGAGTACATCACAAAGTTGTATGGCAGAGTACATGAATGTGAGTAAGGAGGGGTAGGGAATTGGAACTATTGTTGCAGTCTACCGCTTGTTAGGAAAGTGGATAAGGAGAGAAATTGAAGATAGACTAGATAGGTTTATGTCTAGGGATGAGCAAGTCGGTAAAGCTGGTGTAACATGCATCTGAGGGATGAAGGGGCAGAAAGTATGAGCCCTCTCAGAAAGTGTGATCCGCTTACCCTTTTGACTTTAGCTTCCCACACATAAATGCAGATGTTTATACTTTTCAGACTGTTTTACAGTAAGGTAATGCTTTCGAAAAAAAATCTGTAAATGATGAATTTAAGATCTGGGGGTAGATGTGCACACGTGTACCTGTCCATCTCTCTCTCCTAGCACAGATCAGCTGACGACTAGCTAATTCCCACATTGAGGAATGTTGGAGCAGACTTACTGAGTAAAGTTTGTATAGTTGTCTCAAACCTCTACCAATGCTATAGTGACTCCAGCCATAGGTGCCTTGAGAAAAGTTCTTTTACATTTAGAAGATTCTATCAAACTGAACAGACTTTGTCCCTGGGTAGATACCTTAGTCTATTTTGTGTTGCTATCCCAAAATACCTGAGTCTGAGAACTTCATAAAGAAAAGAGATTTATTTAGCTCATAGTTTTGGAGCCCAAAAGTCCAAGATCATATAGCTCCATCTGTTTGACCTCTGATGAGGGCCCTAAGACTGATGGTACCACAGCAGGAGTGTAGAAAAGAAAGACAGACAGTGCATGGAGACGAACTCACATGATGAGAGAAGAAGCTAGAGATCAGGAAAAGACCAGGCTCACTCTTATAATAGCCCACTCTCATAAGAATTAGCCTGGTCTTGTGAGAACTACATTATTAATCCCTTCTGAGATTGACATCCCCATGACCTAATCACCTTCCAGTAGGCCCAACTCTTACAGATGTACCACCTTTCAGTATCACAACACTGGGGACCAGACTTCCAGCTCCTGAACCTTTGTGAGACACACTGCAACCATATCCAAATACCAGCCCTGTAGTATAAAATGTCACAGAATATAGATCCTAAACCAATAATAATGTATGTCTCCTCTAGAGGGCAGTGCTCTCCACCCAACCTCTGCTAAGTCCTCCGTGGTGTGCAATACAAGTCCCACAGCTCTTTCCTTCTGAGAATCTGCTCAGAGCCTTCTGGACTTGAATATGGGAAACAAGCCTGCCCAGCTCCAGAGCGGCTTGCTTTGGCCTGCTACTCTGACCTCACTTGGCTGAAGGTGAACTTTCCTACTGTCCAGGACGGGCTTTTCTGATGCAGGGGTCGCAATCCTATCTCCTCTTCATGAGTGATGTCCAGAAACAGGGTTCCATTGGCATTAATATCAAGTGCTCTTCTGCTATCTCCCCTCAGTGCCCACCAGAGGACATGGGGGCTGTATTAGTAAATGGGCTCCTGGGAGTGTCCTGCAGGTCCCAAGTCAGGTCTACCAGTGACTCTTAGAGTGATCTTAGTTACGTCTATGAATAAGGACCCATTTGTGACTGTGAATGGAATTCAGAAGGACTGTGTTAGGCATGGGCTTTTCACCTTGGGAGCACTTATAGTAGAAATGCTGTTTAAAAACAAAGGCTCCAGTCCTCTTTTACTGAACAGGGAAAAGAATTCTTTCCTATGGGTGCTGTGGCTGGGTGCTTAGTATTCATTTGTGGAGTCTTGCAGATGATAGTCATGCAGTTTGACTTAATTAACATATTTAAAATTTCAGTATACAATCTTGGACTACCTGCATTATTCTACTATGTTTTAGCTGAGGTCAGTATTAGAGCTAAATGTCAAAACTTCTTTTATATTCAGATATCAACTAACAAGGAGATTTTTAACACCTGCCTTCTTAATCATTCCTTGATGCACACAGAAAGCGGAGTTATTTCAGGCATTTATATCTATCAGTTTATTGACTTGAGTCTCACATTTACTATTTATTTGGGGGGGAATTTGGTGCCATCATCACTAAAAAGAGCTCCACTCACTAGGGTGTAATTAACTTTGTTTTATAAAACCAACATATGGGGTATGTCTAAAAACTGAGATCTGTAAGGAGAAATTGCTTTCTATTTATTGTAGATATCAGTCATGCAGTTTAATACTGGTCCAGAGTTGATACTATGAATTCTTATTGTGAGATTTCAAATTTTGACTGGAGGCCAACTTGTTTACAGATTTATTTGAGCACAAATGTATTACAGAAACTTGGCAAACACTTTCACAAACTCAAATATTATAACCAGATAAGTCTCTGCTCTTCAGGCAGTGCATCTGTCGTTGGGCATTGAAGCCTGGAGCAAGATTTATCAGAATCAGGGTAGGACTGTCATCCCAGTCTCTCAAGGGATTAGACAAAGGCCTTAGCCCTCGTTAGACACTGGGTGTTGTCCATGGCTCTTTAGGCTGGGGTTCATACCTACAACTCCATGGGAAAGTCAGTCCTGAGTTTCTGTGCCTCAGCCACCATGCTGCGCTGAGATCTGTGTTCCTGACTCGCTTGACTTGGGCCTGGGGATTTTTTCTTCATAAATTATATACCCCCTTGCTGCTCATCCTGTTGTTCTGGACCATCTGCCTCATGGAACACTTTTACATTTATATAGGTTTTTTTGTTTTTGCAGTGCTGAGAATAGAACCCAGGCCCTGCATGCTAGGACAAGTGTTATACCAGTGAACTTCATGCCCAGCTCCCTGTATAACTATTTTTAATGTCCAGTAAATTTTAGGCCTTATATACTCTCTGGCCTTATGCTCAGTATCACAAATATAGTGAAGAATCATACAATGTATTTTAAATGTTTTCTCCTTTGGATTTTTGTTTTTATTTTATTTTGCCTGGGCAACTTAAGACTCTGTCTCAAAATGAAAGAAAGAAAGAGCAGGAGGGAAGGAAAGAGAGAGAGAAGGAAGAAGGAAGGAAAGGGAAGGAAGGAAGGAAGGAAGGGAGGGAGGGAGGGAGAGAGAGAGAGGAGAAAGAAAAGAAAAGAAAAGAAAAGAAAAGAAAAGAAAAGAAAAGAAGAAAGAGAAGAAACAGACAGACAGAGACAGCATGGGGATATAGTATGGTGGCAGAGCTTGCCTGAATTTGATTTCCCAGTACCATTTTTTAAAAGTCGCAGAATTTTTGCCCAGTAGACACATAATCTAATCCTAATATGTTAAATGTTCTAGTACCCACATTAACAAGTAAAAAGAAACAGGTAAGATGCATTAGCTATCTTGTATTCTCTATTTTGTACTCTCTTTGGAGTCTTCTGTATATTTTACACTTATAGCACATCTTGGTTTGCAGTAGTCACATTTCAGGTGCTGAAGCAGCCACTGTGGTTCGTGGTTACTGTAATGGATAGCATACATCTATGGCAGTAAGAAGGAGTATGTGACAACCATGTGGAGACTCCTCTACCACAGATCTTGAGGTTTTGGGAGGTCTTTTAGCAGTGGTCTTGATGAAATTTGGCACAAAACAATACGCCTGAAGTACTTAAATTGAATCCATAATTATTACGTTGTTTGCAAAATTACCTTTCGAGACTGAGTTCCTTTTTGAGTAGTATGGGAAAAAAACTGGGGAACCACAGCTGTTCCTGGAAGAGCTTTGGAATGGCAAAGGTATGCAGAAATATTCAGCCTGACTGTTGTGAGGCAAAGCACTCATGTACATATATATACACAGTTAAAGTCTCACCAGGTCAGCCACTTTCTTCATGTAAAAGGACAGGAGGTGTGATTGCAGGGCCAGAACAGCTAAGAGCATGAGCAGTTGTTCCTGCCTGATACCCACCGGACCTGAGCGCCTTCAGTGCCCTGAAGACTGGCTAGCATTGCTGGGTACATAGGACTTTTACGTATTTGTTCATCTCATGGACTTCCCCCCAACAAGGCTTATTTCATTGCAGGTCTCCATTCAGTTCAGCACGGATAAATTACCTTTCAACTCTATAATGAGTTCGTTCTCATCAAATGTCATTGACTTCTTTGGGCTCTGGAATTGGCAGTGACATACTTATGGCCAGAATAAGCTTGACTTTTAGCTTATAATCTTGTACTGTTACAGGAGCTTTAGGTTGCTGACGGCTATTCTTAAAGCAAATGAGGCATTTTCAATATTTAAAATGTTGCTAAAGGGAAAAGAACAGAGAGTGATAATTTCAATTTCCCCCGTTTTAATTTAGTTACTTTTATGTCAAATTGCAATCCAAAATAGCCAGTGTAGTTTAGAAAATGGTTGTGTGCTTCCTGTAATCTAAAAAGTAGCTATGCACTGTTAAAGTCATGGTTTTGATTTCTTGCCAAACATGTAGTTGTTGCTAGAAAATTTGTACTGGATATTCTGTGTTCTATAACCATCTTTATGTTAATGGTTTTTGAAAAATCAACAAGCTATAGGTTTAAAGTCTGGGATACATGGACCTCTCCTAGCAATTATTAATCTGATTAATCTGAAGGGGTTTTATTTTGTTTAGTTTGTTTCTATTTCCCAGAGTAGCACTGAATTTCCCTTATCTAGTCTCAAAGTTGGGCCTGTTCTGACTGATGATATGGACTATGTCACATTGGCACGTCCAGGTAAAGACACTTTATGGCTATAGCAATATCCTCCATACAATGTGTGACTTTAAATCCAAACGTTCAAATGAGCGCCACATATATGTAATGTGGCAGTTTCTGTATACACTTCTCTACTACTCTGATGTAATGATTATGTTTATCTCTCCCCATTTGGGGGAGCCAGCATGACTTTTTTTTTAAATCCTTACTTTTTTTCAGTCTTAGAGCTTTCTTTTTAATGTGATTTTGGATAGATCCAGATGATCTCTTTATTTCTTTTTTTTTTTTTTTTTTTTTTTTTTTTTTTTTTTTTTGGTTTTTCTCCGGTACCGGGAACCGAACTCACGACCTTGCGCTTGCCAGGCAGGTGCTTTTGCCACTGAGCTAAATCCCCAGCCCCGATCTCTTTATTTCTGAGACTCCTTGAGAAGACCCCTGCAGTGTAGCACCATAATGGTGTAGACATGCCCCATCTGCAGTAAGTGAGCACAGCTCATGTCCATCTCTGCAGTATGAAATGAGAATTAGAGCACCAAGTTCTAGATAATTCTCAAATACTAGTCTTTTTCTTGTGTTACCCATTTACATTATTTCTTTGGGGGCAAAGAGGAGTATATAAATTTTATTACCTTTTTTTTTTTTTTTCCGGTACTGGGAATCAAACTCACGACCTTGTGCTTGCCAGGCAGGCGCTGTGCCGCTGAGCTAAATCCCCAGCCCCAAATTTTATTACCTTTACACTAAATAGTAAGTGATCATTTAGCTAGAAGTCTTAATCATGCACAGATATAATGATTTCTTACAGTATGAATTGCTTTTTATTTTCTTAATGTTTTCATTCTGCCAAGCTTTCAAGTCAATATTTTCCATCTGAATCTTTAAACATGAGTTATGAATATTTTAATTATGAAAGCCTGATGGTGCTGGTCTCACTGCATTTTAAGGCAGGAAGTTTGGGAAGCCATTTAAAGGACAACAGGGAGGATTGATGTGGATATGTTTTGGAATTGTCACAGTCCTTTTGGGAATCTGTGTCATGACCATTAGAATAACCATTTAATGCTTTTTCCAGAATGCCAGGCTTAAAATAGAGTAATTGCTACTGATTTGAGTGAGACATCTTATTTATTCTCTAATTTGGGGGATGAATTGAAGAAATACCAGTTGCCTCTTGACTGTCTGATCCATTACCCTAAACATAAAGTTGATTGTAGTTATCTGACCTCTTTTACAGTGGACCCTTGACTTACAAACTCAATTTGTTCCCCAGGGCTGGCTGTAACTCAAGTTGTCAATTGAAGGCTCAGGCTCTTCTACATAGCTTTCAAAGTCTCTCTCCTGTATACAGGCAGCTCTCAGTGTCCCTAGAGAGACACTGGCCCAGGATTTCTCAGTTAACCCCCTACAGGAAAGGATGTTGTAATGTTCCTTCAAGAACTCTTTATGGGTCAAATCTGTATCTGAGACCATCCAGAATCACAAGCTGCTGGCATTCGGTTCATAACTCAAGACTTTGGTCCTAAGTTACATCTAAAATTCTAGTCAAAACCCAGGTTGTTCATATGTCAGGCCAATCATACCCTCATAATCCTTAAAGTTAGCTTAGCCATTTCTCCAGCTTGCTATAATCCTCTCCAGCTGGGAAGGAAACTACCACCGCCCCAGGTCCTATCACCAAAGTTTCAACAAATCAAACTTTCTTTTTTTTTTTTTTTGGTTTTTCTCTGGTACCGGGAACCGAACTCACGACCTTGCGCTTGCCAGGCAGGCACTTTTGCCGCTGAGCTAAATCCCCAGCCCCTAACAAATCAAACTTTCAATATACAGTACCTCTGGACTGGCTCACAGTCCCGTGGCCTGGTTAAATCTACATATGCCTATTTCCTGTTTTGTTCCTCTTAAGAATTGAAGCCCTTCTGTGTGTTTGAAGATGTTGGACTAACTGTCCTGGTTTGGCTAAATTGTGAATGAAATTATTTTTCCTTTTTACACGTTTTCTCTTATTCCTCATGGCAGGCAGGTGACCAAAACTAGTTGTGGCCCATACTTCGGCCTCTGGCTAAGGCCCCCACTAACACCAAAACATTGCTTTCAAAAGGTATAAAACTACCAGAGGTTTTTGGAGCTCTGGTACATCTTTGATATATACTTCCTAATCATTTCTGTAGGTCTTACAACCACATTAAATAACAAGAGGGCACATCACCTAGAGGTTGTTCTCCATTGCATTGGTTCTAAAATTAGACTTAGCTTAACTGGAATAAACCGCTCACCTTCTGATTGTACTAATACTACTAAGGTTTCAATAGCTCTGTCTCTGAAGTTGCCCCAGACAGTTGTTCTGCACTTTGTGCCTGTAGCAGTGAAGCTGCTGAGTGATGAAATGTCCCTGGACAGGGTTGTAGGAGACGCATGAAACTCTCTTTCTATACCTAGTGTATTAACTCTTTTTAGGAAATTTTATTTGCCAGCAACCTTGTTATGAAATAGCCTTTAAAAACTACAATCAGTAGTTTAATACCAAGTGTAAGCTGGAGGGAAAGTGAATCGTGTTAACCAGAAGAACCAGCATTAATTTCAACTACTAATTCTGTTGAACTACTCAAACTTCAAGAGCTGACTTCCATTTACTTACTCGCAGCCAGAAGGGAAGATTTTAAATGGTTGCCTTTTTCACATTTAGTTAATTTCAGAAAACGTTGAAGTATAGTTCAATTTCAAGACCTAATACTACCTTAATATGTGTGCATTGACTATCATTTGCCACCATTACACTATCAGGAAGGTGTCACTACCAAGTACCACACGTGAATATCTACAAAATGGCCGTTCCCAGGAGGGAGCAGTGTAAGGCTTCAATATTCAGTGTTGTCATCACCATGAGTCAGCTGCTTTTTTTCTGTCTAGTGCTCAAGAATACAAACCAGACTATTAACAAGAGGTAGAAAGATTATGTGTAGAAGGGTCAACTGAAGGAATATATGTGGCTGTAGAGTGGTAGAAGACTACAGGACATATGGTCCAGTTCACTAGCTATGGAAGTATCTTCTACCATTTCTAACATCCATCCTTCTGAGATGGGGAACACGCTACCCTACCAATAGCCAGAGGCAGTGTGCCGTAGGTTTTACCGCTTGGAATTTTTGTTAAATATGTCTTCTTAAAACGACTACCCTTTTGGTCTCTGTTTACATTGGTGAGCAAAGCAGAATAAATCTACTTACACTTGCATGTGATAAATCTTAAGGTTATTTAAACAGTTAATACGTTAGGTATAGAAGGAGAGTTTTATGCGTCTCCCACAACCCTGTCCAGGGACATTTTACCACTCAGACAACTCATGGTAAGCTATTTGTCAGGGAGAAAAATTATTTTAGTTTTTCTACTAAGGAGCAGATCCTCTTAATTGAGTCAGCTATCAGGCAGTTATTAAACACATAGTTTGATTAAGGCTTTACAAACTTAAAAAATGCTTGAATTTGGCCTTATGGGAATTTGCCCAATGATAGAATCAATATACAAAAATGATAGTCACAAAGTGACCCACAAAACTGCAACATTTATGTATGTGGTATTAAATTCACTTTTAAAGACACTTCTAAATAATTATTTAAGCAAAATAATTGTCACATCAATATTTTGTGTCAGGACTGGGGATGTGGCTCAGTGGTAGAGCTCTTGCCTTGCATGCACAAGGTCCTGGGTTTGATCCCCAGAACCACAGACACACACACACACACACACACACACACACACACACACACTTCTCGTTAGCTTGTTAGTATATTGACAGTGTTGATTGAGGCAGTCTAGCTACTTCCCCAAGTAAATCTAACTGGTTACTTTAATCCTGAGCAGTTTCTTCAAACTATACGTTCAGAAAGCAACCGTTTGCTTTGACCTTTACTCATTTACTATAGAACTTAAAATTTTGATACTTCATTCATATCAACTTGAACTTATTACTGGGTTTCATAGTTAACTGAATAATTCTTATTTATTATGCATTATTGCCATTTGGTTTCTTAGATACTATTTTCATTTTATGTTTCCAAGTGCTTTTGTAATTCAAATAAGGTAGACCATAAGGGAATAATATTTTAATAGCTGTAGATTATATTGCTATTTGTTTAAAAATGCTTATACTTTGTTTGCAGGTGATATCTACTCACTTGACTTTCTTTAAAATTTTGTTAACTAAAGCTCTCAAATTTTAGATGCTTGTTACATGCCTATGTCAGCACTACTTCATTCAGTAAAAGATGGATGGTTAAGTGAATAGTGCTATCCTAGTTTATGGTAGTTGATGCTTAAAAGTATACAAACTAAAATTTTTAGAATCATTCATTCTTACTTTTAATGCAAATTAGTTTGTCTGTCAAATATGTATACAGAGGTTCTTAATGTTGAGAACTGAGAGATCCTGGAAGTTGAACATCTGGCAGCAAAGACTATGACTGGGGAATCTAAAGGTTTTGAGGGTAAGAAAAGGCAAATCTGGTGGATGCTCTGAGACTCAAAAGTCCCCACAGACGTGCATAAAGCTTTAGAAAATAACGTGCTTGGGAACCTCTCTATTGTTGCATAACTCAGGTGAATAAATGCAGGGCAGGATTTTGTGAAAGAGTTGTCCATATCATTTGATAGATCTTTCTTGCAGTTTACTTAAAACAGAACCAGGGTTCCTGGTTTCTGGGACTTGACTCTTTTCCTTGTTTCCCTGTTAGAGTCTTCATTCCCCTAGTTTGTGTTTCACTGTGCAGATTTGCATCCAGTTATTTCAATCAGGCTTCCAGCTGTCTCCCTGAGATGACCTGAGATGTAGAATTGGACAAGAGAGAGCTGCTATGGGAACAACATTACCAATTCTTCCACCTGTTGTGTTTAGTTACATAATTCTCAGAATCCAGATTTTCTTTTCCTTCTTGCCCCTTTTTCTTTATGAGGGAACACGAATTTACTAACACATCTCTCTACAGTAGGCAGTAGGTCCTCTTCAGGCTGATTTTCAGCCTCTTATGAACATGAGAAAATGGAGGTCCAGGAAATGAAAACTTAAACTTCAACCATCTGATGTTTCCCAACTGCAGCTGGAGTGCAGAGACTCCTGAGAAGCCATCAGTTGAGAGGTGTGGAAAATGAGCCCTTATGTGTCAAGCACAATTTGAGGACATTTATTTAGGGCAAAGACCATAGAGGACATTTATTTAGGGCAAAGACCATAGAGAAGCAGGAGGTGGCCCAAAGACGGAACGCATAGGCCTTGCTCTGACTCCATGGAGACCGTCCAGGCAGTCACCTCAAGTACATGTTGTGTGGACTCTACACACTGCACTGTTGCTGCTTCAGGTTGTTTTTCATCTCCTTCTTTAGTACGAGCCTTGCACAGAGGTCTGTTGGGGGACATGTCTATGACTTACAACTGCCCTCCACAAAAATAAATTACACTGTTACCTGGAACTCTGAAGGTTGAAAGGGAGCTACTTAATCCAGTCAGTGGAATCAGTTTTAAATTAATTTGAAAGAAAACACACCCCAAGATCTAGTTTGAATTTTCTATTTTAGCTTGAGGACAGGCATTTTCTAGAAAAAGCCAATGTGCCTTTAAAGGAAGAAAAATGTTGTGAAATGTCTCTTCTGGTAAGTCTTGGTAAGACTTTTGGGGGCAGAGGCGGTGTCATAAATGTCTTACTTGTGTACTATTTCCATTTCCTAAGGAAGATGATGTAGATCTCTGGTTACACTTCTTAAAAAACAGACATCATTTCTGATCTCTGTTGATAAAGATTAATGATATTTTGTTCCCAGAAAAATCATTGCCAGAAAGAGGAACGATAAACTGTGTAATAATGTTAAATAATGATGGTAATTAATGTCTGTTGAATGCTCCACATTGCCCAGAAGTTCACCACAGAGAGCCTCATTTAATTCTTAGAACAACCTTGTAAATAAAGCGATGTAACAAACGACGAAACTGAGGCAGGGGACATATCATTTCCCCTAAGGCACTAAATTGCAGTGTCACTCTACTACAGCTCTAGCTAACCCCAAAGCTTTTTTATAAAACACTGTTACACTAGCTGTGTGGGCTTCTCAAAGTAAGGCAGGCTGTGCGGCTGCATGGCCACTGCATTTTGAATTTCAGGGGGCTCTATGCAGATCTTTAAAAAAACTTTTGGTAGTAAAGACTGAATCCAGGAACTTCACACTGAGATACATCCGCAGCCCTTTGTTATTTTGAGACAGGGTCTTGCTAAGTTACCCAGGTTGGTCTCGAACTTGAGCTCTCCCTGTGTCCCTCCTAGGATTGCACGTGTATGAATAGCACTCCATGAAGTTCGTCACAGGCTTCCCATTTCTGGCAGAGGATTCAATTATTCATTTTTAGACAAAATTTGTGAAATTACACACTGGTAGCCCTGCTAAATTTGTATGTGCTTGCTAATTATGAATTTAAAAAAAAAAAAAACAAAATTTATATAGGTCACACCATAGCATCAGACAGGTCACATTTGTTTCAAATAGCACAAAAATGTCTTGCTGTTGCTTATCAGAACACATAAGCATACCTGCTCTCCCACTCTCTAATAATCCAGTCAACTTTACAGTATAGCAGAAACCATTGGGGTCTTTCTCCCATGCTCATACAAAATTTCAGGATCATTAATCTGATTTTGAGTGAAATTCTCCTCTCAAAGAAAGACATTTAAAACTGCAAATGAGCCTCTGTTCCAAAGAGTTGTCACGTTCATCATCAAATTTCCTGTCTTTAGGATCTGAAGCTGCTAAGTAAATCCTGGAGCTGTTGGATGAGAATTAGCTCAAGGACTAGGATATAGTGGAAAACATTGGAAATCCTGCACCAAAGTTATCTTTTTGGGCAGAAGTGAAAGATGGTGCGTGCTGAGGCATCTGTTGATATGGGCAGGGGCCTGGCCTTTACTCCTTGTCATTAGCAGAGTCAGTGTGAGGGGGATGGCAGGGCTATTTTCCCTATTACTTCTCTAATAAAGCTATAGTCTTATTGGTGAATCAGTCACGGGACAAATACCCAAAATGTTATCAAGCATGTGGCTTTAAGAAATAACTCCTGCATAATCCAGGCTCTTTTTGTATCCTGACCTGCTGGGAAGTGTTTCCTTAGACTGACGCAGTGAAAGTTCCTGTGTCCTGGTAGGATTTCAACTTATTGCTGCTTTTGGTATCTTG
This sequence comes from Chinchilla lanigera, assembly GCF_000276665.1. Lineage (NCBI taxonomy): Eukaryota > Metazoa > Chordata > Mammalia > Rodentia > Chinchillidae > Chinchilla > Chinchilla lanigera. Next base: position 155,923 of record NW_004955566.1, read on the forward strand.
CAAATTGGCCTTTGGGCATTCTAGTGGGCAGATTTTCTTCCTGTAAAATTGCAAAACTGTTGTTTCACATTCATGTGACCTGTATATTCCTGTGACTACGGTTATTCTGATGTTGCTTTAACCTTGTGTACCCTGGCAAATATTTGCTTCCTCTGAGATTCCTTCCCCAGTTCATTTCCGTTTTCTGTACTCAAGGCTGGTCTATTCTAAGAGATATATAATCTTGTGTCCTTGGTCCTAGACTCAGAAATGTCCTGGCAGTCAGTGCTTCAGTTCAATACCTGATCCCTTGGGTAGCCCAGTTCAGCAGGGCTTGTTTTCCCTTATGTGCTGCGTAGTTATTGTTGGGGATGCTGATGTCAGTTTTTCCTTCCCAGTGCCTCTTGAAACACAGCCATCTTTCCTCACAGGAGAGCAAGCCCCTGCTGATAGGAAATCTTCCCACGTGCACATGCACACAACAGTTTGCCAACAGGGGTGGCTGCCAACAGTTTTTTTCCCAGTTGCAAGGAGTTTATTTTCCCTGGACAGCAGTGCTGTGTCACACAGGTGGCCTGTGGCACAGTAGGCCTCACTGGTAGACATTTCTTGGTGGAGAACTATCTCTGATGTACTTGGGATTCCCACAGACATTTGTGACACTTGAATGATGTAAAAGCTGCTTTCACATTACAGTGATTTTCTGCTTATTATGTAGCAGAAGGATGTATCAATATTAGATTCCACTGTAGGTCCCTCAATAAGTAGTGGGTTGACCCAGCAAACAATGACTGGCCTATTGAGTGGGAATATTAAGGATTCACCATGTACCCTAGCAGGGGTGTCTTGCCTAGGTTGCACTGAGTGAAAAGGAATTGTCTTGGGCTGCATGTAAAACTACTGTATGTAAGTAATAAAATTTTATTAAAAATGTTTTTTGTTACAATATTTTTTTTTGACACAGGATCTTGCCATGCAGTTCAGGCTGGCCTTTGAGCTCACTTTGTAGCCCAGGCTGGTCTCGAACTTGCAATGATCCTCCTGCCTCAGCCTCCCGAGTGCTAGGATTACAGGCATGCGCCACCATGTGTTGCAATGTTTTTTAAAGGAGGGCAAGTGGCCAGCAAGCTGCTGGTTGGACACACCTGACTGTAGGGCATGGCAAGTGGCACGTGTGTCTGGCTCATTCTTTGAAGGGGGAGAAAGAGTAGCTGCCTAGAGCTGTACCTTGGGGAGCTATACCTCCCTCCCTGCTGATTTCCAATTCTGGGCAAATGTTGCAGTCTTTGATTTTTACCCATTTCTTTGATGAAAATTGTATTGACTTACTTCTCTCACCCTTTGTGACTTTCTGTCTCCAAAAAAACACAGGGCATGCCCCCTATGGTGCAATCTGAGTGCTGCCAATAACAAGGTTTTCCAGACTATGGGTTCTTTAGATTGATTTAGTAGGTAATAACCAACATTTTAAAAGTTGAAATGCAGTACAGTAGAAAAATATCAGAATGAGTCTTCATAGTGAGGGTAAGTATGGCTTTTAAGAAACCTTGCTTAAGTTATGTATATGTATATATACAGGGATTCATTATGCATCTCATTTCCTTTGTAGATCATGGGCAGTCTGAAAGCTCTGACTTGGAGGGCACTATCTTCTGCCTTAGTCTCAGACTACTTCACTGTCCCATCAGCTTTTTTTTTTTTTTTTTTTTTTTGAGACGGGGTTTCACTAAGCTGTTTAGGCTGGCCTTGAACTTACTCTGTAGCCCAGGCTGGCCTTGAACTCAAAGTGATCTTCCTGCCTCAGCCTCCCGAGTGCTGGGATTACAGGCGTGCACCACCATGCCTGGCCCATCAGCTTATTTTTAAAGTTGGCCGGGCTCCTGCTCTGCAAAGCCTCAATTATGTGGGACTTTCTTTAATTATATGGGCAGGGTACTGCTAGGGCTTAAATCATCAAAGATTAAATTATGGCTACACTGCATGTTCTAATACAAGGGATATACTCATAGATTTCAGTTTTTATGAGTTAAGGCAAATCGATTTTCTATTAATTCTTGATTAATAAGAAAATTCAGCATACTCCAGCCTGAACTCCGTAAACATTGTGGTTATTGTCTGCTTCTCTGTAGAGCATGAGTGTTTAAAGCAAACAAGAATCAAGGACTTTGCCAGGGAGAGGCTTCGGTGTTTTTTGTTTTCATGTTTTGATAGGTAGGAACTCCCTAGCGTGCCTGGAGAAATATGTTCACCTATTTGTAAAACACCCACATATATAGAGAGAATTGTTCCAGCCAGCTCTTCTTGGCCATATCTAGGAAGTTTCCTCAAGGATGTACATATTTGGTCTTGATGAAGAGTCTTCTGTGAAATAATGAGAATGGTAACAGCTCCGAGTTATTGGTTATTTGTTAGGCTCAGATCTGAGTGATTTTGTTTTTATTATTAAATCTCCTTAATAATCTTCCAAGCTGGTTATTGTCAGATGTTTTTGTTTTTATTTGTTTGTTTGTTTGACAGAGAAGGCAACAAGGTCTTTAGAAGTTAACTAATGTTTCTAGATCTCATTACCTGAGAAATAGAAAAGGGATTCCATTAAGACTGGCACATAAGCCTAGCAGTCACATGTCATGTGGGATGGCCCCTTTGCATTATCTGATTTGCTTATTGTATTTTCCCTTCTGCCTGGAATGTTCTCTCTTTCTCACCCTCAGCCTTCAGGATCCATTCTATCTTGTAGGCCCTAGTCCCAGGGCTAACTGTCACAAAGCCCCTTTTGCTTTTCCTGGTAAGGAGTAATTTCCTGTTCTTTGTACTTGTGTGGCACATAGCTGTCCCTTTTGTAGCATGTCACACTCTGCCACGTATTGGGTGATTACTCTCAGATTGATATATTACTTATTTTTCAGGTGCAGTTCTCACTGGGTGGTTTTGTTGCTTCTTCATCAGTTTGGTAAAAATGTACGTAGTCTTCATCAGGGAAATCTGTTTGGGTGGGGTTAGCCTCAGCCTTTCCCTTATCTCTGAACAATGTTTTTTGTCCTTAAGGGGTAAGACTATTTAAATAAAGATTGTTTATTTTCTGATTGTGATTCTATTCACCAGAGTGCTTCTTTCACGAACCTCAGCCATAAATGGGATAGGCCCTTTAAAAATCAATACACAAGCAAACAGCTTTGTTCTACAGTGATCTGCTCCATATTTTGCTGTTATATATACCATCATGGGGTTTAAAAGGGGTTGGGGAGGAAGCTAGAGGGAGCGGAAGTAGGTTTAAAATATCATGGCATCAGACTTGAATTTTCATTGCATTTTAGAATTCTGAAGATAATTGGGTGGGATCGAATGTCAAGGGTGTCCTCTTTGTACAGGAATCGAAATTGTCATTTCTTGACCCCCTGCTCTGTGCCAGGCTCCACATGAGAGCATCCCAGCTCCTTCTGGCTTCTTTTCTACCTGCTCGCAAAACACGTGCATAGAATAGTAAAATACAGGAACAAAAAAGCATCTCCTAATATTGCATCTTATCACTGTTTTGTATAGATACGGAAACACACTCAGTGAGATTGTGTTCAGTCCCGTAGAGCCTAGGCCCATCTTACCCTAAAGCTCTCTGGCTATAGCATTTGCTGTTTAAAGGAAATCTCAAGGAATTTTCCATGTGTGATGAGAAGAAAGCAGCTTCAGTGGGTGTCTTCTGAACGCAGGTCCCTTCCCCTCTTTGTCAGGGGTGAGTAGTTAGCAACTTTAGTTATATTTCTTTCAGTACTCACTATGTTTCTGAGATAGGTTATCCTCATGTGACACGTGAGGTTCAGGAAGCATTGCCCAAGGTCACATGTAAGGGGTTTGTGGGAGCTCGGTTTTACGATCGGTCAGATGAAGAGCCAAAGTCAGTGTTCAGTCGTTCTGCTAGAGGATTTGTGCAAACTCTTGGCCTGAAAGACTAGGGCACAGCCCCCCGGTGGGAGGTCTCAAATATGCTTGCTACATGATTGATGTCAGAGTGCAGCCCCATCTTTCAGTATTTCTGCAGTCTGCAATTCTGAAGAGACTTGAAACTTTCTCAAGTGAAGATTTTCTTTCAGAGGTTTGTTGACAAAGAAAATTATGTCACTAGTAATTCCAGTTCCCTTATGAAGGCATAGATTCTATTCTTATCTAGTTGAACCCAAGTTCCCACTTACCTTTTCCTTCACGGTGATGTGGACAGAGTTAAATATGAGGGAAGGAGTCCAGAAACCCTCTCGGAAAGGAGGCATCTGTCCTCTCTCCAGCATTACCCACTAGCCGGTCTCTCTTTGTGACCCCCCCCCCCCCGCTCCCTTCCCTTTTTCCTTTCCCTCCTTACTTTCCCTCCTGATACTTTAAAATGTTTCTCCTGTATTCTTTCAAACTCCTACAAGCAATAAGATCTGAATTTTGTCCCGTAGTAAATTTCAGAACTGTTTCCCATTCTGTCCCGCTGGAGCAGAAACCAATCTTCATTATACAGATTCCAGGTTGAAGCCCAGAAATGTTAGCCAAGATTACAGCAGACAGCCAGCCAAGGAATGAGGGAGAGGAAGGAATAAAGAGGGACCAAGAAAGAAGGAACTGTTTTTCTCCTGAATCTCTGTTTTCTAGGTTTTTTTTTTTGTTTTTGTTTTTGTTTTTTTTTAATTGAAAGCCCTCTTGCTATTTTATCTCAGGATTTGTAGTCTTCTCCACTGGCCGCTGCCTCGTCCTGCTGCTTCGGCCTCATGCTGCTGTGCTGCCCTTTACTTTCCATTACAGAGTGTGAAATAGTGATTTCCGCTCGGGAGGAAGAGTCCTCCTCCTTTCATGGTAGATATTTGTCATGTTTCTCCTGGTTCTGTTTCTGTGCATCTGTGTGGCAAGAGCTGATTTGCAGTTTCTCTGCAACCCTGGCCACAGTGATCCTCCAGATTAAGGGTAAACAGCTTTGAGCCTGTAGGTACATCTGGCAGCCATGACTAGGACATCTCCGGGCTGTGCTTAGGATTCAGGGGGACTGTGATTTATTGGAAAATTCCGCAAAATTATACTGAATAACGCACAATCCTATTATGGGAGGAAAAAGAGCCATCCAACTTCCCAGTGGGTATTTAAGGACTATTACGCTTTGCTTATCCCTGTGCTGAGTACTACAGCAGATCTGGAAAAGGGTAGCAGGTGGTCTCAACCTTATGGGTGTTTAAACTCCCGTTGATATTAATACCTGCAGACATGAACAAATAAAGAAAGAATAAATGAGTATGAGTGTAAACAGTAGTTTTTGTAGTTTAGGGTGCTCAGAGAAGTTGGTTTTAAATACAGCAAATGTGGAGAAGCTGAAAAATTCAAGAATCTCCAGCCTCTGCCCTAAGGAAGCCTCTCTGCATGGCAAAGGTGCCCATGTAAATGGTTAAAATATAGTGTAATCCTGTAATAGCAACAGCCACAAGAGTAGGCAGCTGGAGGGCGGTAGGGAAAAGCACAAACTGGAATGATGCTGTTTGTTTTCAAATCCTGACATTGGTATTCACTGATCACGTAATTCTTGAATAGCATCTTTAACTAGTTTGAAGCTCTATTTCCTCGTCTTTAAAATGGGGAATCGTGATAGTAGCAGCCTCGTGAGAGGTAGGAGTATTAGAAAGAATGCATAAGTTGGTACACACTCAGGTTCCTAGTCCACGGCAATGCTTTATAGACTATCCATGGCGATGTCAAATACCACTCTGGAAAGGGGAAAGAAGCTTTGCTGAAAATGGATGGTGTGGAGGGCATGGAAAGATGCACAATGGATCCTGAAAAGGGGTTTTCAAATGTCCAGGCAAACCACAAGAAGAGACACAAAGTGGGCTGAGGAGGGGCTGTAGCTAGCCAGATATTGCAACATCAGATTGCAGTGTAGGGAATTTACATCCTGGGAGAAGCTATGATCCAGTTTGGGCTTTAAAGGATGAGTACAATATTGTTTTTCTTTTTCAGACTGGGGAGAATGTGTGAGCAAAGCTATAGTTGAGGTGGTTGAAACAAATATGAAAGAGTATCAGTCTACCAAAACAAAAAAAAGGTCATGAGGGGGATATGTTTCTTCAAAGTCATTGGTTACCAAAATTCAGCAGAAAGTCCTTAATAACTAAAATATGGAATTGAGATTTAGCTTAGATATTTCTCCTGTTTGACCAAGGAAAGTAAAATGTGGGGGATGTAAAGTAGACATGAAAGGGAAGAAAGATCTGTCAGCAGCGTGGGTTAAGGAATGGATAACGAGTTGGGAATGGCCACCTATTTTGCTCTGATGGCAGCGAATAAGAGATGGAAGGGATGAAGGGCAGAAGGCTGATATCTTCGCTGTAAACGACCCGCACGGTAACTCTCGGAGGTTCATGGGATCTCACCAATGTTCTGTACTTCTCTCACTCTGACAGTATGAATGTTGGTCTTGGTGTAGGATGGATAGCTCTAGTGGGTGTGATAAAGTTGGCAAAGCCCCAATCCTCCCTCTTCACAGACTGTACTGACCTCAGAAAACTGCACGGGAGAGAGGTTTTGATTCAGTAGGGTGATGTATAGGCTAAAATTGTTCTGAGTTCTCTGGTTTGGGGAACATTTCGCTGAGAAGTACTGGTGCTTCTGACCTTGAGTTTCAGAAACCACATGACTGTTATTCTGGTGGTGTTCTGTTAAATCTTTATCTCTACCTTGTGACCAACCAGACGGTGACTGGGTAAGGCAAAAAAGCACACTAGTATAAAAATAAATCCCTGTCCATTATGTCTTCGTTTGGTTTTCCAGTTACTTAATGTGTCCCTTTTGGTTTATATTGTTTTGCATTTCCTTAATAAATTTTGAATTTCAGAATAAGTTAAATGCTCTCACTATAAACAATCCTGATAAATCTAATTGTGCTCTTTGGAGACTCTCTTGCACCTCCCTCCGTAATAAAAGATGTTCAGAGGCTTTAAAAAGGGACACTTTGAATAAGTCTGTGTACATGACTGGATGGCTTGGATTCTAGTCCTGACACAACCTCTAACTCACTGTGTGATCTTACGCAAATATTTAGCTTCTCTAGGCCTCATTCTTACTTGTGAACTTGTAGGGGTTGGAGTAGGTGATGATGAATATAGTACCTAACATTATTTCAATGCTCCCGATGCACCAGATGTTCCTGTAAGTATTTTATACACATTAACTCATTGAGCTTCTATCAGTCCCGACAGGGAGATGCTTGACGATCACTGTCTCCATGTTGCAGATGAGGTCGTACACACAGAAATCACTTGCCAAAGGTCTCCCAGTTAGTAATGGGTAGAAAGGATTATTCTAACGCAGGAAGATTCCTCTTAAATCTATTGTCCTGGCCACTGCTGCCTCTTCCCTCTCACTCCCCGTGCTAATCATGGGCAGTTTCTAATGCAGTACCCAACAGGGGGAGTCACCCCATTCACTTTCACTCATACTCCACCAGTGCCAACTTGAGCCCATTCCGGCTGCACACTGCAGCTGCAGTATACAGTGTCACCTCAGTTTGCTGGGGTAGGGAAGGAGCAGCTTTGGAATCCTTGCTGGTTTCTAGGCATTTTTAATTCCGCTGCTCTACAAGTCTGTTACTGCCTGGCTGGGCCTGACCCGCTTGACCAGAGTCCCCACAACAATCGTACAGCCAACCTGCAGGTGGAGGAGCTCCACTTGCAGGTGGAGGAGCTGACAAACTCCATGCCTTTTCCAAGAACACAATTTGAAACAGCTACTGGGCAATTAAAATGTAACTGATTAAAATTTAATGATAGAAAGCTCTTTTGAGGAATGAGCTAGAAACGCCTGTGCAAAATGTGAGATCAGTATTCTCTGGCTGCCAAAAAAAGTTTATTTTCCCTAAAAACCAGAGCAGACCTCTAGATTCATAACTGTCTAGATGCTTAACAGAATGAAGACTTTTCCCAAGAGGCAATGCAGAACATAAAAGGAGGCTAGGCAGTACAGATTCTTGGTAGCTAGCATACATAGCTATGGAAATCTTTGGAAGTGCTCAATGACAACAGTATTAATAATAATAAAATAATAATGAGAAAACCACAGCTTTTATTTAACATTTCCTGCTTACCAGGCCTGAATGCCTGCTGTTAGATATACTATATTTAAACCACTCATCAACCCCATGAAATAATGTTTAGGTAGTTTACCCAGGAGAAATTGGAAAGTGTTTGTTCTTTTGGTGCCTACTAAATTTATATTTAAATTAGTGTACTACTTGGCAATCCCCTGGCAATGAGTACTGACCTGGTAAATTCCAGACATGTATTAGTCAAAGAGATTAAAACTCTCCTCTTCATTAATAATAATGGGTGTGCTTTCTAATGAAGCCCATAAAATTATTAAAACTTCGGGAATGTCATCTGGCATAAAGTATAGCTATATTACTGCAGAGTTTTTGCTGTACTATCTTTTGTCTTACATGCTCACTTAGATAAAAAGGCTGCAGGATTTTGTGGTAGACAGGATATGGCTATGGCTTTAGTTGGTACATTTTCTTTGGAAGGTTGACTCATACAAATATAAACATGCTTGGCTGTGGGATTTTGTGAAGGTAGTGTTTGTTTTTACTCTTCTCCTGAGGTGTCAATAGAATCAAGTAGTAGAATGGTTCAGAGGGATGGATGCTTACAAAACAGGTAACAGGAGATGCCCAAAACTGAAGGAGAAAGATAAATGGAGTTGAAGAAAACATGTTCACAGTATCATTGCTTGGAAAACCTTCTGTATTTCCACATAATCTGAAAGGAGGCCATGAGCTATAATATGCTTACCGAAAAGAGTATAAGCTTAAAAGGTAAGAAGCTCTAGTTACTTCCCAGTTTGAGTGCATAATGAGATGTGATTTATCTACTGCAATTACATTCTTGTGAAGTTGAATGATTCTCAATTTCAGAACTTGAATTAAGGTGATAGAATTGGTGGATGGTGTTTAATTCTGAAGTACTACCTTTAAACCAGGCATGATGAGATGCATACCTGTAATCACGGCACTCGGGGAGGCTTAGGCATTACAAATTCAAGCCCAGCCTGGATAACTTATTGACTTAGTGAGATCCTGTCTCAAAATAAAGAGGCTGAGCATGTACCTCAGTGTGAAAGCCCTCTGTTCAATCCCCAGTGCCTTAAATGCATGAATGAATGAATGAATGAATGTATTAATTGATTAAGTAAGAATGAATTGATATAAGGATAAAGAATAAAATTTAACCTGTAAGAGAGAAGGCAAGTGCAGATGCAACCAAGCAACTTCATTGCTTTTATCTTTACTTCTGGGATCTTTGTGTCTTCATTGTTGCCAGAGATTGGTGCCACAGGAGAGAGGTTTCTCAGTCTGTAGTCCCTCACTGAGATCAGCACTTAAATTCCCTAATGCTCCACTTAGAAAGAACAGTGCTGATAACTCAGCCTAAAAATGATCTGACTTGTTGGTGAGAACTAGGGGTACACTGGGGAGAAGATAGGCATCATAATTTGGAAAGCACCCACCTGCCTACAGATTTTCTTGATTGTACTCTGCAGGAAATGCATACATTTAAAAAATTATGTTCACTATTTTGTCCTAACACAGACATTGGTTTAGTTCAGCTCTGTAAATTATTCCCACACTTGGATTAAAGAGGGAGAGCACATGCAGTCAATACGTATATCATCATAATAACTTTGTCCTGAGTTTGCTGAAATACATCTTAGTCTATGATACAGAGTTTTGTGCACAGAATTTTTTTCTTACACTTACTTTCTAGAAAGTGCCAAATATATTGAAAAAATTAGCATTTATTGAGTGTATACTAAATGTAGAACACCATGCTGGTGTTCCTGGCAACACAAAATGATTCAGTTCCTAACCTCAACTGATACTAAAATGTCAAGATATTCATGAGTCCTCAAGACAAATTGAGCTACAACCTGCAACGTGACATGATTGTGACAATATTAATTTAACAGACTTTTTTTTAACCCCTTGATTTTCAGTCTTTGTTCCTGTGTCTTGGTTACTGATCAGCAGGAAGTGCTGGATGTTAGGCATACATAGCGTCCAGTAGTTCTGGAAGATTCTCGTCTCTGATCCCTGCATGCTTGGATGATGATGATAGTGATCAACTCATCATTCAAGGATGCTCACAGTCTATAGAGAACCCGGTTGGGTTCAAGTCAGATACACAAAATAAAATGAATTAAATCAGTTAACCAGAAAAGCTGATTTACAAAAGTCCTCAGCAAGATGTAGTCAAAAGGACTTGGCCCAGGAGTCAAGGCAGTGGGTTTCTGTTGTTCCTGTGTCCCTTAGAGATTGTAGGAATTGAGGCAACGTTTAATTTTCTCTGAGCCTGCTTTCTCATCTTGCAACTGGGCTTGCGGATTGGGTGGGCCTCGTGGGGTTATCACAAGGAGTAAGTGGAATTTTATGAATGAAAATGCTTTATAAACTATAAAGCACATTACAAATGTCAGAGGATAGTTTAATTTTATTTGTGGCATGAAATCCAAGAACCATTTTCTTCGTCCTGCTATCTCCAATGATTACATATTAACTTTTGTTCCCTCATTATTTGCCTGCTTATGCTTTGAGGTCCCCCTTCATAATACCCGCTTCAGTCAGGATCAAGATCTTTTCTGTGATCATCCTTGTGCCCCTGCCGTCACACTCCATCTCTTCGTAACAGATACTCTTAGGACTTCAGTCACCATATGTTCGTCTAGACATTTACATTTAACATAATTTAATAATGAACAAATGCCAGTATTGTATTATTCCTGGTAGTTAAGGAAGACCCCTGATTCACCCCCCCCCAAATTTGCTTGCTTTTTATTTACTATATTATTTACTTTTAAAAAAATATTTTTACTGATGTTCTCTAGCTTTTTGAAAAGTGTTTGTTTTAGGTATTTGGCTCTCCATTTCTGGGTTCTGCATCTGTGGGTTCAACTAACTGTGGATTGAAAATATTCAGAATAAAGACGTGCATGTATACTGAACACATGCAGACTTCTTCCTTGTCATTATTCCCTGAAGAATAGTTTAAAATGGCTGTTACATAGTATTAGGTATGATAAGTGATCTAGAGATGATTTAAAATATATAGGAGGATGCATGTGGGTTATATGCACACTCCATGCCTTTTAATATAAGGGACTCTGAGCAGAGTTTGGTATCTATCGTGGGTCTTGGAACCAATCCCCCTGGATACTAAGGGAGAATTGTATTTGCTTTGTCCTGGGCTCTTTCTCCTTCCCAAATGAATATATTAACAGACCGTGGCACAGTGTGACATTTCCCTGTGTAGTATATTGTTCGCACCCCTCCAGACATCCAAGCCCTCAGACTGTTGTTCTCACATGAGAGAAGTCTCTGCTCCAGCAGTGGCAGCCACTGTGAGTTTGCAAGATGAGGGGAAGTATTATTTAGCCAGATATAATGAGACATTCTGTGCAGCCCAGAAAAGATCCAAAAGACCCCGCCCTCTGTGTCATTGGATCATTTAGAGGAGAGTACTCTGAATTAGGCAACAAGCCAGCTATTTGAGTATAGTGACTTCATTTATTTGAGGTAACTTGGTGTGGAGGACTTGAGCCATGCTTTGGGAGGATCTCAGGGAAGGTTTTGGCCTCCTGGAGTTGCCTGTGCTGCATTATTTCCCCATCATCCTGGGTAGGCAGCCAGGTCTGCCACTTCTGTAGACTGGTTCTATCTACTCTGGTAGGACTTCCTCAAGGCCCCTTCTGTGCAAAGGGTTATGCTGGTACTAGGTCTGCCACTAGAATTTTCTGGTGCTGCGCACACTGCAGAGTGTATCGATTCAGGCTAAGCACATATACTGCTTCCTAGTCCCTGATTTTATTCTAAGAGGAAAAAGATGGCTAAATCTCATGGTGACAGATGTATTAATCATTGGATTGCCCTGCTCACAGCTTTATCTGAGCATCTGTTCCCCCAGCACTTGCTGATAAGATGGGACGTGGCCCTGGCTTCATCATAGCCTGTGGCATCAGAGAGATCACCTACCCTGTGATGAGTCCCTCAGATTCTCTGTGCCATGAACTTAAAATTACTCTGCAAAGTTGCTCGTCAGTCTCTGTTAGACGTTTGAATTGGAGGGGTGCTCTAATGGGAGACTGTTGTTCCTGTACTGAGAATGTCGCCTGCTTGGATAAGGGACAAAGTTGCAGATGTGTAAGAGAAGTAGATCCCAGAGCCTGCTGTAGGGGAGCGAAAGGATAGCGCTTTGTCCCTGGAGTTTCCTGTCACTAATGATTCCCCATAAGTTTCCTGTGGTCCTCAGGAAACCCTCTCTTTGCTCAAGGTGCCTTGTATGACTTCTCTTTCCAGAAACCTCATGATACATGATTAAGTTCTTTCTGATTGAATATCACAAGAAAAATGAGTTGGGAAAACAGTTTGGCAGAAATTACACCATTTACCTTTGCTTTTAGTACTGGTGCCACAGCTGATTGTCCTGTATTTCTACTTTTTTTACTTGTCAGGCCCGATGACCTACCTGTCCCTATCCCATGCCTTTTTAGCAACCTGAGAGACCAAAGTGGAAATTGATGTACCCCAGATAAAAGCCACATGTGATCCAAGCACTTTTTGATTATATTTCATTACAAAAAACAAATATAAGTGCCACAAGATTATATATATACAGAGAGCGATAGATAGATAGCTCTATACATATATATTGCTATATATACATATATACATATATATAGTTAATAACAGTCCTTTGAGGGATTCATTCTGTTTTTGAGGTAGAAGTAATTGAGAATGCAGACAAAGTGTTCATAAGGTCTTAGAATGCAAGGCAAAATGTCACTCATAAGACGTGGAAAATTCCAAGTACTTTTAGAAAAAATGATCTTTGTCTTTAAATGTCAGAAACGACTTCTGAGAAGGATTTTTTGTTTTGTTTTGTTTTTTGTACTTTGAAGAGCAAGTAGGTCCTGGCTGATCAGGGATAGGGCAGGAGGGCCGAGTAGGGAAAATGAAACATGCCCACTGTAGGCAGCTGTGTTACACAGGGGTAAAAACTGGAGTTGGATTTGTCCCACAGCTATCTAAGGAGCTACGTAATTGTTTTATAGAAATAGATTTCTGGGCACAGTAAACCCTTACTAATAGACATGTTCTCTTTGTAGTTCCAGTGTATATGTCAGGTTTTTGACAGAAACCTGTGTATATGTGGAAAGTATGAAAGCCACCTCTGTAGCTTTGTAAATTTATCATTAGCCAGCCTCACTGATAGTTAAAATCAGTCAGGGTTTCTGACTCTAGCTAGGAAATGGGATGAAGTATATTTGCCTTGGGAAAATAGAGGTATCAAAATAACACGACAAATGCTTCTGCAATTGCAGAACATAGCTCATTTTAGTTGGAACCTCATTACACTGAACAGGTATTGCTATAGCTCTTCATGTGACAGAATTTTGTGGCCTATCATTTCCTTTTGGAGATCAAAGAAAATGAAACTCAGAATCTGGGAGAATGGTTTCCCTGGTTCCTGGGTTGCTACAGCTCCTATTCATTCATGTATGAAAATCCAGGGAGATAATTGGCTAGGAAAATCACAAGCCTTCCTGAACAATAGTTGGGATGAGAAGAGCTTTTGAAAATCCGTGCAATCCAGCCTTTCCTGCTGGCTTCCCCTCCATAGGACTTCTGTCCTGTGGCTGCTGCTGGAGACTGTGGGAATGCCCAGAAAGCTGTTTACCTTCTGTCGTTAACACCTCCCAAGGTAACACACTCCATTTTGGGTAGTGCTTATTATTAGAAAATCCTTAATTTGAGCCAAAAATCTGTTTCCCTGTAAATTTCCCCAATACTGGCTTAAATATAGACTTTTGAACACTGGCCTAGAAACGCAGCCACTGTATATAGCACTGGTTCTCAAAGAAAATGCAGTTTGAGTTCCAAACAAGTGGTATGTAAATATTCTGGAACTCAGCCCAGTTCATCAGTTGGCACATCGCCAGTAGGGGGGACGGCGGCATGCCCCAGGAAACGAGTAGGGGCAAGGTCAGTGCTCACAGGTTCAGCCTATAGCATCTCACTGCCAGCCCTTCCTTCTTCCGTCTTTCCTGGCTGCTAACAATTAAAAACTGCCTAAGGACACTCACTGTGCAAAATGGTTTAGAGTGCTGGCTTCCCTGTAATTCACTGTCATGAGGCCCTTACTTTTATTGTAAATAAAACGGGGCTTCTCTTTATGACATTCACCTACCTAGGGGAGAGAGTGGGTTCGTATTAGATGAAAGGGAACTCAGCCCTGGGCCCTACCCACATTTGCTTACACTCTTGCAGGAGGCAGAGTATTACAGTTGCTGGGAAGACTGACTTCAGGTTGGACAGAGATCGATTTGACTGGGCAGTACCACTTTTTAGCTCTGTGACTTTGAGCAAGTTGCTGGACTTCTCAAAGCCTCAGTTTTACATCTCCAAAATAGAGATTGAGAATAAATGCAATGAAGCATATAAGAAAGACAGGATTCCTCAATTAATGTCATTTATCATACATTGCCTGTATTTTACACAATTACCTGTGTTTCTGGACTGTGTGCCCTTAGTTGGTGAATGGCCAATTGAATCCTCCACGCTGTGGGATGAGCAGATTAGATGCCAATACCTTAGCTGGTGGCTCAGCCCATCACATTTGGCCAGAGCTACTTTGAAAATCAGATTATTCCACAGCTTCAGAGTGGGTTCTCCTCAAATATGTACTAGCTATGGCTTCTTGTTTTGCTTGTCAGGAGCCAAACCAGAGTACTTGAGTTTCTTACTTTTTTCCTAGATATGACTACTAGGAAAACAGTACTGAGGGTGCTACAATTTTTGTTTGTATGTCAAGCTTTTACAGATTTTCAGATTGGCCCTGTTATGGGTTTTTGCCTGTAGCTTATAATGTTTAACATTTCTGGTTTATCGTAGAATATATATGAAGATATTTATACCCCATTCTGGCTTTTAAAGTATGAAACTATAGCTTGGAGTACAGTTTGTTTCTGTGCATATAGATGTGCCTGCTTGAAAGGGGGAAATGATATGTAACATTTTTAAATAGTGGCCATATCCGTCTGCTCAGTAAAGAAACAGATTTAATATAAGGTATGTAAATAGTGTGTAAGGATTTACAAGGTAGGCTTACAATGGCCACCTGCAGAAGTCAGACGTGGAAGAGTGTAAAGGGGGCTCTCTGTGCTAGAGATCTGAAGGACCTAGTCCAAGGTGTGGAGCCCTCTACACAGTCCTGTGCAAGTCTGAATCAGGAGGCAGAAGGGTCTATGATGGAAGGCTGAATGGTCTGTGTGGAACTGGAACCCAGAAGACGGACATCCAAGGCGAAGGTGAAGACTGGAGCTTCTGTAAAGAAACAGAAGAGAACCTTCCTTCTTTGTTCCCCTTTTTATCCCATTCAGGGTGCAGGCCTATTGGTTGGTGCCACTCACACCCAGGTTGGCCCTTCCGTCTTCAGCAAATCCATTCAGCCACACCCAAACCGTGCAAATCCAATCAGCGGCATGTTTCTTGCTCACATCGATACATCAGTTAACTATCACAGTAACCGCGCCTGCAGATTTTATTTTTTAATTGTGCCAGCAAAATTTTCAGGGTTTATTTTTCCTGGCACAAATCAACTCGAGGATAGATGACATTGGCTCCTGAGCTCTTTATACAGTAGTGTTGGAAGTAGAGGTTGGGGAGGAAAAGCCCCTCTCTAGGCAGGTTAAAGAGGACATTACAGGAAGACTGTGTGCGACAGGGCTCTGAGTACTTGTTTTGCCACTTAGTGGGGATAACCTCGGACTAGTTTCATAGAGGTATTGGGAGGACTGAGGCAGATAAGGTATTAAAGGACTTAGTGTAGTGTCTTGCCCAAAGTAAGACCCCTGGTTGTACAGGTTTTTAAAAATGAGAGAAATCTTACAATATAAACACTGTTCAGGGGCTGGGGATTTAGCTCAGCGGCACAGCACCTGTCTGGCAAGTGCAAGCTCGTGAGTTCGATTCCTGGTACCAGGGAGAACAAAACAAAACACTGTTCATTCTTGTAGCTCCTAAACATCAATTAGAGACTCTGGAGCTATATAATATTAGAATTTCATATTACTTTTCCATTAGTGGTAATGGATTGGAAAGAACCATTTCCATACTTTCTCATTTATTCCTTCTTGTTACCCAAAGCAGACATGTATGAAAGAAAGTGCTAGATTACAAGTGAATTGCCAAAGAACAGATTTTTATATAAGTGCAACAGTCAGGCCCACTATTTGGCCTCCTCTGTGAAGTGTTAGTGAAGATAGAACTCATGGCCTCCGAACCTCGCACTTACTCGCCTGCTTGACATCTTGTCTTCAGTCATTTAGCAACTGTATACTGAGTTCCTATTATGAACAGCTGTTCATCTTGGCTCAAGGGATATACCAGTGAATAAAACAAAATCCTGCTCTCATGGAGTTTGCCTTCACTTTTGGAGACAATCAAAGCGACTAAATCTAACAATGTTTGAAGGTATACAATGGAGAAAAACAAAGCAGGAGCTCTGCTGGATGGCAGGGTTCTGGTTTTAAATAGGGCCACCAGGGAGGGGCTTCTTGAGGAGAAGAGCTTAAGGAAATGAGGGATCTTGGAAGCGCAGCAGAGGGAGGAGCAAGTGCAGAATCCTGGAGGCTGGAGCAGGCCAGGAACGTTTGAGGAACAGTGAGCATAAGAGGATCACTCTGACGGCTATGTTGAGAGTACTGCATGAAGGCAAGAGAGGAGGCAGAGAAAGCAGTGGGCAGTCGGTCCTGGGTGGCAGTGGAAAGATGGTGACTGCCCCGTCCCTTACGTTTTTTAGAAATGACTGCTTTTTGTGTTTTGGGTTTGTTTTGCCAAGAACATGTTACCTTAAAGTTGATCTTTTCCACAATGCCCCATGAATATTTGACGTGTCCATTTTCCCTGGATAGTCACGCATCATTCAACAGCAATGATTTATCTGGAGGAAAGTGTCATTGGGCCCTTTAATCATGTGAATGCTGTAGAGCGGTGATGGCGAACCTTTCTAGAGCTTTCAGTGAAACAAACAGCCCGCTGTGGCACGAGTACCTGACTCACCACCGCTGCCGTTGAATGTACTTATGCAACAGTACCACATATATGTGCAGAGTGGGCATATAAGTGTTGAGAGGAAATTTAATTAAATTGATAAGAGAATTTTTTTTAATTGGTGGTTTCCTTAAATAACCTCTGGAGAAAGTCAGTACCACCAAAAAGCAGAACCTGACCACACTGTCTATATAAGAATCTTGTTCTCAAATGCGGCATATGTCCTTTCTTTCTCTGTATTTTTCCTCATCTAATAGTAGGTCCTCTTTTGGAGTCATATGTTATCAGCTTTAGTTTCACCTCTAAGGACGTATGAATTTCCCAAACTATCCGTCACACCGCACTAACACATAGTCACAGAAAACTGAATCCATTGACCCCTTCACCATCTGATTTCCAGCTTTTTGTTGTTGATATGTTTACATATAATGTATGTATTAGGGTAATGATTTTATTTTTAATATTTAGAAGATGATGAAACTATGCAATTAAAAGTCTCCCTTTTGAAAACATTGGAACTCCTGGACAACCGAATCTGTCCAATGATAATTATGAGAGACATGCACGCTACTGTGTCACAGACGCGCATTTACATTCGCATTTAGTGGAATAATTGTTAGGATTGTTTTATTTAGGTTTGTTCCCATCCAGTAAAACCTGGAACACAGCAAGCGTAAGGGAGCTGAATTAGAAGAACAGCTCATTGCTAAGAGTTATTCTGTATTTATCAAGCTTCTACCATGGGCTCTAGAGGGATGTTGTACTTAATATAGGCACAGTGACTGGTTTTCAAATTTAAAACTAGGACTTACAATCAGACAAGTGGTGATTTCACTGAAGTAGATACTAGGACAGAATGTTTGAACAACATGTCTTAGGAGATTCAGTCACAGGATGTGACTGGTGGATACAAAGAAGATAAAGAACTTTATTCTTTTCCACATGTCTTTTAAAAGTCTTGTTGTATCCACAATTAACAATAGAGGACAGGAAAAACGTGGTTAGCAGGAATTTTCAACATGCATTACTATGGTTGTAGCTCTTCTGTGTACGCTTATTTTAACCTGATCTTTTTAAAGCACTATCTTTCCTTATTCATGTGGGATTTGACCCATCTTTTCTGTGTTGATCACCTGAGGAGTTCAAACTGGAGGCAGTTTCTCCACGCAACGGTTCCTTCTGTGGTGATTCGCTACCTGCCAGAGATGCTAAGACTGTTAGTGCCCCGGCACTCACTTGGCGTCTGTATGTTAAACTGCACCAACAGATTTTAAATGAAAGTAAGGTCAACTTAGAGATTTCATGGAGGAGGTGTGGCATAGAGGGAATCCCCCAAATGTTAAGCTTCTGTCAGTTTAGCCACTACAGCTGGTCCTGGTTTCTAAGTACATAAATCTCCGGTTAAGTGGCTTTGCTGGCCTCAATTCTTAATAGGCATTCTCCTACATGATGCCTATTTATATATAACTGGGTTATTGTGAAACCAGAGATGTGAGCTATATCCAGACAGTTTTAAAATCTGGTTTGTTCATTCTTTCTTTGTTTCACTTACTCTCACACATGTGAAGTTGTAGAAAGACACTCCCTATTAACAACCTAAGTCCTGTCTTAAATATTTTCAAGGAGGATTCAGTAGTACTCGTAATAAAAGGCAGTGCCCAGGGGCTCTGAATAAACTACCCTTAAGCCCCTGCCTCGTGTTTCTAGCTAGACTCCTCCAAGATGAATGCTGAGCCTAGTCAGTGCAAGCTCTTGGTAAAGGTGTTTGGCATCCTGGCTAACAATTGGTTTGATCTTGGCTCCACTGGACCTTTCAGTAGACCAGTGGGTAGTTCAAAGTAATAGAAAGGACACTATTACTAGAAGGCATAGACAGGCAATAAGCTGGTGGTTGCAACTTAAAAGATTACTGGGAGAAGGAAGCATTGTCTTACAGCATGCTTGGAACCACTTCCTGTGAAATGATCCATTGGACCCACAAACAACTGGAATTTCCTGACTTTTCATGGTGCCCTTTTTTGTGGCTTCAAAAGCATCTGTAATCCATTGGGCAATCTGGACATCAGACCCTGCTTATGTGGTCACAGAAAATCTAAGGAGGACCTACAGTATGTGACAAATTGCTCTAGGCTCATGACCTAGCTCCTAAAACTTGAAGTCCATGAATTAACTATAGGATGTAATAATACAGTAAGTCCCCTACTTACAAACATTCAGGTTGCAAACTTTCACAGGTATGCTTAATAAGATTCCCTGTTAGTTTACAAACAAATTCAACTTACAAACAGTTCTCCTGGAATGAAACTTGTTCACCAGTTGGGGCTTACTGTATTTAAATGAAAAATTTACCTGGTACCGGAGAAAAACCAAAAAAAAATAAAAAATAAAAAAAAAAAATTAAATGAAAAATTTAATCTTATTGAGCCTGCCTGGGTGGGTAAGTACAGAGTATCATGTCCACATATGAATATCCCCATAGTTGATGAACTGTTCTGGTGTTTTGTTTCCCATACACCTTAAAAGGGGAAAAAAGTCTGTTTCTTCCATGTGTCCTTATCCTATCAGCGGCCACCTTCATAGACTTGTTGACTATGATGTTTGTCTCCTCACTGTTTCCCGTCTTCCAGCACTGACCTCTCATGTTCTAGCGATGGTCTTACTCAAGCCTTAGGCCTCAACCTTCCCACCATGCTCTGCTTCAGTTTCCTGAAATACGCTGTTCCCTCAGCTCCCACTTCTGGCTTCAGTGGCTTTGACTCCTCCTGAACTCCAGCCCCATTCCTACAAGTACCTTCAGAACCTGCTACCTGTGGGGCCATTGGTCACTTGTAACCCCACAAAAAACAGAGCCTGGACCAGATGGTCTCTGGATCTCTGGTTGGTTCTCAAACTCAATTTGAACAAATTAGCATTTTAAAAGATCTTACGTGTCTCCCTCTTTTCAGCTTCTCTCTCCCTTTGTAATGCTGTCACTAACCTGGCCATGCGATATGAACTTTTTTTTTTTTTTTATGTGAACTTGCTTAAATACACATGCAGCTGTGTTTACACATAGACACAAAAATGATGGTGCAAAAGGGCTAAATTGGCCAAACTGCTTGTGTAAAAAAAACCTCTCAAAGTATATGTTTTATTACTATGTAGATAATAAGTCATCTTCATGTAAAAAGGAAAGCTTTGGTTATACCATTAAGCTTCTCAATTTTTGGATGTCTATGTAAAAATGCATGACTGGGTATAGTTCCTTCCCTTACTAGGAGCCTGGTGCCACCTCAAAAGCTGGCAAAGGAATCAACTTCAAGTACAGAAGTGAGCTGACTTTCCCACCTCGCTCTTGATGGTTTGCCAGTCACAAAGAGAGCCCTGTAAACTTGCTTTTGCACATCTAAAGCACATCTGTAAAGTTCCTGCAGAATGAATAAGTGTGTCAGTTGTCAATTTGAACTTGGGATTTGTTCTATCAGTATGTTGGAGCTGGTATAAGGTGCTGGAAATCAGGTTTTTCCACCTCCCGAGCTCACTGAAGAAAGAAGTGAATGAAGCTCAGAAAGTTTAAGTGATCTGCTCAAAGTAACACAGCTCTTGACAGAACTATAAACCCTGGTCTCTTAAACCCCAGCCCAGAGATCTAACATTTCCCTACCTGTTACATACTGAGTCTCTTCCTGTTATCCGTCTGGAGCAGGCACTTAAGCCTAGTGAAAAGCCCTGATAAATTTTAGTAGTCTACTTTAAAACACTGAATATATACACAATTTATAATAAAAATTTAATTTGTGACTATAATAGACCCACACTGCTACTTCTTAAAGAGGGGAATACAATGGAAGGTGCTGACTTCTTTGCCTTTCTGGTTGCTTTCTCTACCTGTACAAAATCAGGTTCTCAATACTGTACAGAGACTCAACCCTCCCTTATGGTCCCCTCAGCCTGCATATGCACATAAGAATTAGCTGAAAGAATAGTTTGCTGGCTACTTTTCTTCTTAATGTCTGGTATCTGAGGAATCTATTTTATCTGTTGATGATGTATGTGAAGTTTCTGTGTCATGCATTTTTTCCTGAGTTATGGGATCATCTGGGGTGGGGGAAGGATATTTCACAGTACCTCTCTGTGTAGTTGCAGGGAATGAATTGACCTGTGAACTCTGGGGTGATTGAATTGTGACTTTCACCACAAATGCAATTTAGCTGAGATTTCTGCCTGCCATCTCTTCTGTGTTTCTTTTGTTCTGTTTTTAGATGCAGTGATTTATATCCCACACTTCCTCTTAGGAAGGGGTCTCTTCTTGGTAGCTCATGCCTCTATAATTAAATTTTCTATTGCCTATTAAATTTTCTTAAATTGTGTGATATACTAAATAGGAACTCGCATTTAGAACAAAGGACTTGCAAAGCAGGAATTTGAGAAAGGAAGTATGGATTTTTCCCCATCAGAGCCAACCTTGGTCAGCAGGAAAGCAGCTACAGTAGTTGAATGCGAGCATATGTGCACTATATGCAAAAACGGGGTGAGAGAAAGTCACATGTCCTTGGGTTGTTTAGCCCTCTAGTCCTGGCTCCACTTTGAGGATCAAGATACTGCAAAGTTGGCACCATTAGCCAAGATGACCTACTAGGAATAAGGGGAATCATTTCTGTTTGCTGCCTGGTCCTCAAATACCCATATTGGGATTAAAAAGAACTGTGCAAAAAGAACTGTGCAAAAGTCTTTTCCCAAACCGTTTGGAAACCCCTTGGTATATAGCCAAACCTCTCCACGGTTTTCTTTCAGTATAATTTTTTCATGTGTACTATCACACAACAGCTTTTCTAGTTCTGACTTTTCTAATGCTAAAATTATAGTTTTACCCAGCCTTATCACCAAGCATAAATGAGTAGTAGCTAGTGGTACTCTGCTACCTATGCATTTTCAGCTGTGGGGTAAACACACAAGATATGAGATACTGGGAATAAGCAAGAGATGGAGAGCTTCGGCCTAGTGAGCTCTTCTGGAGTGCTGCCTTGCCCTCCTGGTTTGCGGTGACTTGGGAGCATGGGACGTAGTGGTAGTCCTTTATCAGGCCACTTGCACGGTTTATTGCTCACCTCTGCGCTGACTCTTCCTCCAACCACAGCATTGGCTGCTTGTTATTCAATTCTGAGAAAGAAGCAAAACTGCCAGGAAAAGAAAGGTAATGCAGGATGATGATTTATTTAGGAATTTGAGGACTCTCTGGACCTTGGATACAAAATTGCTTTAGAAGATAGATGTCAAAGGAAGCTGTGTGTTGCTTTTTACTTTTTACCCCCAAATGTTTGAGAAATGGCTCTCCTATGAGTATTTGCAAAGGAACATGTAAATATGAATATGTACTGATAGGAACCAAGTAAACAGTTATACAGTTGACAATGACTTTTGTCTTTGGCTTGTCTTTTTGTATTTCTTATCCTTGGTAAGAAGCATTTTTATGCTAGGAACAATGTGAGAAAGTACATCTTTATTATGTTTTGTGAATCTTTAGCCTTTGTTTATAGTTTGTTGCTCTCAACTACCCAGAAATTTCTTCTAACATCCACCCCTAAGTCTACCACCATTGCCACCATCAAATAAGGCTTCACTCACCTAAGGGCACACTGCAACCCAACCATTTTCTCCCTTGTCTGTGGAACCTTTTCTTTTTTGTCCTTAGCACTGTTATTTCCCCAATCTAAATGAGTTAGATTGGCATTCTTACCAATTTTGAGAGCTCCTCACAGATGTTTGGAGGGTATAATAGATGGAAGGCTAACACAAACCTTCCTGTTCTTTAACTCCACCGTTGGCTCTTTATTTATTCATTCAGTGGGCATGTATGGACTTTGACTTTGCTCAAAGTATGCAGTACATGTGTCATCCTGGATGTGCATGGGAAGGGGGGGGTCAAGCAGGATCAAGACATAGTATAGAATAAGTTCAGGCTGGGAGGAGTAGGTACATTGTGTACTCTAAGAGTAGACTGAAGATAGGAAGTGATAGGAAGAATAGAAATTTTAAGTACTACCATCAAGACCAAATGTTGGAAACTGCACGGAGAACAGCTCAGTTTTCCTAGAACTGTATGGGATGCATAAAGGGTAGCAAGGGACATACGGATGACAAGGCTAGCTGGAATGTGTATAAAAGGGGCATGGGTGTATATACATGTGGAATTGGGGCTTCCAAACACAGAGATTCTCTGTCAGGAGTATTTGAATAACAGTAGCAACATTAGAGAAGGCTTTTCCTATGTGACTTTTTCTTAGATTCCTAACCATATTGGTGTTGAAAGGAGCCTGTATAACTCAGTCCCCACATCATTCAGAGAATGAGTTCTTTGAGGCTGACTGATTTACTCAAGACCAGAATGTTAAACTTTTTCTTCCATGCAGCATGGTGCCTGCAGTGTTGTGTCTCTGTGCATTCACTGGCAAACATGAAGAGGGACACTGAAGTCCAATAGACGTCTTTTTCCAAGAATATATTTGTACGATTTACATTATATGAGTATTTGAAAAGATTGGTATTATAGACTTTGTACTTTTCATGAAGACCAGCTCTGTGTATGCTTCACAGACAGAGTAATGGTTACACTGGGATAAATTATTTTTCCAAAGAAAATGTTCATAATACTGTTAAACTTAAAAATCAGAATTTGTGCAATCTTTGACATGTGGCATATACGATTTGTTACGGTATAAGCTGAACTTCATGAAATCACTCGTCACAGAAATATGAGTAGGTATATCTGACTCTTGTCATTGATCAGTACTATACATTTTTATGAAAGCAGTTATCCTAATAGTGATTGACAGCAGTAGCACGTAGTGTACTCTGTACGTATCAAAGTGTTACTGAATCTTTGGGAACAATCGCATGAAGTCAGGAGTCTCTAGATGAGGCCTATATTCAGCCTAAACTTGCTTAACTGAATTTTTTTCAAAGCATTTACACTGTGATAGTCACAGGTTTACATTTACAATGCTAGAGTGGAAAGTACAGGTAAAGTTTCTCTTTGTGTCCATTTTAAATGACCTCACAGTGAGTATCTGATGTAGATATTTTATACCTATTTGGCATTTCGTAGGCTCTGCTTTATAAAATATAGTCACTAAGACTCAGAGATAGGAAATGGATTTTTTTGTCCATGAATAGTAAACATTGACTGTGTGCCTGAACTGTGCTCGTCACTGAGTAATAAGAGATAACTCTGTCCTGTTCTACACAGCATTCACTGCGTTCTCACCCTGAGTGATTTCAGAGTCGATTCTTACATTTTATTTGGAGTGGGTGAAAGCATCTTATGCTTCCATCTGGAGGAGTATGGCAGAAGAGGCTGTTCAAGGAAAGGACTTTTTTCTGAGTAACCACCAGGTGTCAGCAGAGGATTGGTAATTCTTGGTAACATCTGTTCCTGGTTTTCTTTAATTCCTTAAGGCTATCCCTTTTGGCAGCCACCCTCCACGAGGCTACTTTCTCTCAAATATTAGTGTCAAGCCCTTTTTCCTGAAGACTGTATCATAGTTGTTTACTTTTGCCTAATAAAAGTAACACAGTTCTCAAACATTTTGTACTGTAAAATGTAATTCTGTCATTCACAGTGATGGCAGTTCTACAAGAAAGAGACTATGGGGGACGGGGCAGGAAAGTATCACCAAGCTTTTGTTGTATTTTACTGAACCTTGCATCGAAGTAGATAGCGCTTACCCTTATCTGATGTGGGCAAAGGTATACAGCCCATTCTTCCTGCATAGAGAATAAAGCTAATAGTGCAGTTTGGTGTTCTAAACTACAGTGTTTTCAGAGTATAAAGGAGAGAGGTCAGAGCATCTTCAACTGGCCCAGCCATTTGGTTCATGGGGCAGCATATATTTGACGGTGTTCACTTACAGATGTTAAGGAACAGCGTGTTGATTGACAGAGGAAAACTTGGCAAGGTCATATTCACTTGAACGGTCTAGGCAGAATCTATGGCCTTTGATATCAAATGTTGAGCTATTTGGATGGGGCAAAACTGGGGAAAGGCTTCCTCTAACACATACATTTCTTTCAAGCATCATACAGTGAGGTCCTTAGAAGACTATCAGTTTGAATGTTCCCAACCAGTTGGTGAGCTGGAGGAGATATCCTTCAGCTGGGGAGATGGTTAGGGACACAAAGCAATCTGTGACTTCAGCGGCCAAAGTTGCTGAAACCTATAGCCTGCGGGAGATGAAGAGTAAGGCATAGCCTTCAGCCCCAAGGCTGTGCCTTGAAGTAGGGACCTAACTTAGAGGTGCTGTGTGGGTTTTCTTTGGACTGATCAGTGGGCTTGGACAAATTGCAGTATAGCTAACTCCAGGAACTACTCAGATCCTTCTGTTGTTTCAGATTGAAGAGAGTATTATAAATAAAATAGCACATCAATAAGGATTAAAAAATATTCGGAATGCTTTGTTTTTATAGAGATTTTGGTGCTAATGGTTAAAGCGAATCACCTTGTTCCTAATACCTCATATAGGAAGTCCTTCAAACATATACATACATGCCTTCCTTCAAAGAGGCTGGCCACCGTCGCTCCCAGGATTGTACCCAACTTAGTGTCAGGAGGCAGCTGAGGGAAAGGTCTCAGATCTGTCTTACGATGTATTTTTAAAGCAGCTTCTGTGTTTCTTCTTGTCGGCTTGACTTCCGGTTGAACACAATAATTACACACGGGGTTGTGTAAGGGGCAGATCTACTTGTACAAAACCAAAGTGTCTTCACTGTGTGATGGTTTTAGTTGAAGAATTTCCCACTGCTCAGCAGGTACCACCTTGCTCACGAAAACTTGGCCCTTCCAGTTTGGCCACATTACTCGGGGTCGGTTCTTACCTCTCATCAGTGGTTTCACACTCCCCTCTTTTCCTTTTTAGATCACTGGGGTGATCCTGTTGGCTGTTGGAGTCTGGGGAAAGCTTACTCTGGGCACCTATATCTCCCTCATTGCTGAGAACTCCACAAATGCGCCCTATGTGCTCATCGGAACCGGCACCACTATCGTCGTTTTTGGGTTGTTTGGGTGCTTTGCTACGTGCCGCGGGAGCCCATGGATGCTGAAACTGGTGAGTAGGTCACCACATGGTACTGCCCTCCCTGTCATTTCTTTGTACAATTCTAACTCATAAGATGATGAAATAACCCTTCTGGAGGCCACAACAACAAAACCTTAATATTCATTGATTCTAATTTTAGCTCAGATTCTTATCTAGCCCACCCATTAATCCACCCAGTGGGAAAAACAATCCCCATTATAGCCTGGCACGATAAACCCAGTCTCAGCTTCTTGAGGTAAATGGTGACAAAGCACTGGCCAGTAGTTCTAATTGGCCATTGATGTCTTCCTGGCAAGTTGCCCTGACCTAGTTTTGAACTCTGGCTTAGCAATCTTCTCAAACATGTGACATGCAGTTTTAGTAGGCAGCGCATCATCCAGAGTATAAGTAGCCTTTCATCTCCAAGTTCCGTTGGAGAAATTCTTCCTGCCTGTTGAGCCTGGCCATGCATGGATGCATTTGCATGCTCTTCACAAAACCCATGTGCCCTGTCTCAGTGCTATGGAAGCTGAGCTAGGCCACAGAATCTTAGTCAGAGAGTTGATACACTGCCATGTATCAGCTACCAGGACTATTGTTGGATGCCTGTCCTCTCACAGAACAGACAAAGCAGTGATATATCTCCAAGCATGAGGGTAGATTATTTGTATTTTTTTTGTCTTTTGAGACAGGGTCTCTCTATGCAGTTCAGGCTGGTCTTGAACTCACTATGTAGCCCAGGCTGGTCTCTAACTTGCAACAATCCTCCTGCCTCAGCCTCCTGAGTGCTGGAATTCCAGGCATGTGCCACCACTGAGGGTAGATTATTGGAAGGCCATTAGCATGATTTTTAACTTTGGTACACCAGTTGCCTAGTTTCCGTTTTACTATGCTCTTCTTTGATGAGGATTGATGTTGAAGAGTTTTATAGATAAAAGTTAGCAAAGAACTCTCTCCTTAAAAGAAAATTTTGTTTAAAATGAGTTATTTTAGAAAGGGAGAAGTAGATTGCACTGAGTCCTTGTTGAGCTGGGGGATGTAATAACATTTAATGCCACCTGGTGACACTTTTGGGTGTGACAGTAATTCACTGCACAGGAACAATGGTGTTGCTGAGGCAGTGTCTTTGTTGGGAACCTCATGGGCGTGGTGCGTGACTTGACTGCCTTCTTTCCTCCATACCACACAGGAAACTAATGCCTTGGGCTCCGCTAGTTCTTGCAGGTTGGTGGAAAACCATAATGAGGCTTATTGAGACAATTCTGTTGCTATCCCCTGACACTTTTCCCAGGCATCCTGAATCTAAGTTCTAGTGTTTCTCATAAGAACTAGAGCTTGGTTTGATCTCCCTAGCACCGTGGGCCTCACCTGTAGATGGATGTTTAAATCACCTGAGCAGCTTTTTGAAAATATGTTTGCCAGGGTCCTTCCATCTACCTGCAGTAGAAGCTTTATTGGTAAGGCCCTGGCATCGCATTTTCTAAAAAGCATTATAGACAGTTTTAGACAACTCTATTTTATACCTAGTGTTGAGAATTTTGTTTGGTATAATAAAGAGCAGGGGGAGAATTAACTTTAAAGACATAGAAAAGAAAGATTACTGGAAAATCAGCTTTCCAAACAAGAGGAAACCTGGTGATCCAGCAATAACTTGCTTAAGTTAAGTCTTTAGTGGCAAGAATGTAATCTTTCCAGACTTATGTCCCCAATTATGAAAAAATAATATTGAAGTAAATCATCAAAGTTTCTTCCAGTCCAAATACTATGACTGAAAAGGGGTAAAAGAGGAGACATTTTTGTGTTCTAACTGCATGTGTTTTTGAGGCAGAACTTCCCCATAGCTGAGCATAATAGCCCACATAGGGTGTGTGAAAATGATGGAATGATTGTCTCTAGCCTATTTTAGAGGAGGTTTCACACTACACTGCCATTTTCTTCTAACACTTGAGAGTTCACTGGCAGGTGAGCCTTTTGGGGAATAGAGAAGTTTTTGGATTTTGGTCTTTGAAAATTTTATTTATTTTCTGTTACATGCTACGTGCTCTTTGTGCATATCACTTTAATTCCTCATCACCACCTTGAAGCATAGGTTGTATTTCCATGTTATACGATAGAAGGAAGTTAGATAAACTCACAGCTAATGTGTGGATGGCTTGGATTTGAACCCACGTATATGTCTTTCCAGATCTAGAACTGTTTTCACCCCCAGTGTTTTCATTTGGAAAAGAAACTCTAAGCCCTACGGCCTGTATGCAGTACAAGCTCTTCTCAATAGACTTTTGGCCTCGGCCTTCTGTAGGTGAAGCAGCTACTCTGGAAGTTCCAGAGGCAAGGGACCTGTGAGACACAGAACACTGCTCATCTGGATTGTGAGATAGAAGTCCCTTATTAACTGTCAGTCTAGAATCTTAGTTATCGTTTAACCTCAGTAATTGCAAAACCACTGACAATAACTATTTATGCTGTATAGAGGCCCCGAGAGACGACCTTTTGCTTAAGAGTTAGTCCTAGGAGGTGTTCTGACCACAAAGACAAATGTCCTTTCTCCTACCTGCCTCTTGACAGTGACATTCCCACACAACTTTCTGTTGGATTCTAGGCTCGATGTAAGATTCTCCCCAGAGTGATGTATGTTTCTAATTATATTTTGTACAAAGTTGAGAGAGACAGACAGAGAGAGAGAGAGAGAGAGAGAGGTTGTATACATAGAATATTATGACTGCATTTCATATTTTAGTGGCTGTGTGTTTGTAGAGATTTTTGTAAATATTTAGAAAAAAATTGGTATTTTAAGATGGTATTTCCTTCTCTTCATATATGTATATATGTGCCAATAGCTAAGAAAAATACTTTATGATTCTCTGCACATATGTATACTTTCCAGGTAAGTAATGTGGCCATGTGCAGTCCATCCAAATTCCATAGCACCATTTTAGGCCATTGTAAGTGTTCAGAACTGTTGTATTTCATTTTGAGATGAGAAGAAGCAGGTTGTAAGACATATGCCTTGTTCGTAAGGAATCAATTCTCCTTCCTTTTATGTGCTTTTCAAAGTCACAGAAATGGAAACCCTTAATATCTCCTAAGTACCGTGTAATATCCCTGAACTTGCATGTGCGCATACACGTGCGCAGTTGCCTTAGGAAATATGGGTAGCGTTAGATGAGAAGCACTAAGGGTTTTCGATACTTGCAAGTTTTGTTAGCAGTGTAGCATATAGTATTTGCTTTTTTAAAGGCTACAGATTCCATGCAGTGTCCAGAATAGAGAAGTAAGTAGCTCCAAAGCTTAAACTTTTTTTAAACTTTGTCTAGGGAGTATGAGGGCTTATCTAATTCCTTCTGCTGAGGATACTGTATTCAGGGATGACCATCATATTAAAGAGGCCCTGCCTCCTATACACATTCTGGTCTTTGGGTCCAGATGGGAGGAGTACATTTCCAAATGAAGTGGTTTTGCAGCCATTTCGTATAAGAGGTAGCCAAGTAAAGTAGGGGAGTTTGCCTAAACGCAGCGAACCAGCAAGTTACCATGTTGGCTATGTGCACAAATGCAAAGGGCTCACGTATACTAGAGAGGTTGCGTTCTTGTATCTCTTAGAGGCAGAACCAACACTAGCAAGTGGAAATTAGAAACAGGGCTATCATAGGGCTATAGCCCATGCTGTATTCTTACCCTCTCTTTCTCTTTACCCGACCCAGGCTCACTCCCCAGCACCAGTTTGTCTCCCACTCCTCTTTTGCTTACTCAAATAAACTTTGCTGCTGCTTTTTGTTTGTTTTGCCCAGTTCTTTGTTCGAGACAAGAAGAACCTGGACTCTAACTCCAGAAGGAGAAGTGAGCAACCCAAACACAGATCTCACTGTGCAGTCCAGGCTGGCTTCAAAGTTGGGGCGATCCTCCTACCTCAGCCTTTAGAGGGCTGTGATTACAGGCCTGTGCCACTGCCCCTAGCCCCATGAGCTTGAATTTAAGATGCTGATGTTTTTAAAACCCCTGTACAAAATTTTGGATGGAGGAACCCTCCAGAGAAACCTCTTTGCAGCTTTGTCTTGGCCTTATAATTCACTTATACTGACAATATGGATAAGCACGTGAAAATTTGTTTTAGGGAAGCAGTAATTGACAGAATACAGCAAGCAAAAAAAAAAAGAAAGAAACAGGAAAAGTTGTGACCCATGAAAATGAAGTCTTTCCAACAGCTAGGACAGTCACAAAGCAGAACAAGCTCTGGGGGTTGGACTTGAAGATGTAGATGGCCCATCATGAAGAAGGTGGAAAAAAGACTCTCTAATAAGATAGAACTGTGTCCTGTGAACTCTAGATCCATTTTTGTTTTCCTTAGCTCAGAGACTGTGATGTTAGGTATAGCAGACACCGTGGTTGTAAATGGTCCTCTCAGGTGTCTTCTGGTTGAACTGAGCTGGCAGTCACAATGCTAGTCTCTGATGAGCTTTCCTCCACATGTGTATGCCCAGATGCTAATGCACAAAAAACAGACTCACTCCTCTTTTGAGGTTCATGTGGGTAAATCTAGAGAAGAGTCTTCTAAAACTTTTTTTTAAACTTTGTCTAGGGAGTATGAGGGCTTATCTAATTCCTTCTGGTAAGAAGTAACTCACCCTAAAAAAGCTCTCCTCTTAACCCTGACATCTGACTCAGCTCTTATCCACTTGCTTTTCAGTATGCCATGTTCCTGTCACTGGTGTTCCTGGCTGAGCTTGTAGCTGGTATTTCAGGGTTTGTATTCCGCCATGAGGTGAGTATATACAAGGTAGAGAGTTTAGGTCAAGGGTCTTTGAAGCAGGATTTTTGAAAGAGCTTGAACTATGTACAGAGTGCGTGGATACTAGCTGGTTTTCTCATCATCTTCCAAATGTTTTGCAATGTGGCCTGAAAATCCAGTGAAATTGTAAATGGAGGAATTTTACCAAACTCAAAACCTCCGTTGCTGGTCTTCACTCTCTTTCTCTGTGTACCTATTACATAAAATGATTCTCTACTCTATTTTAAAGTAGTAACCTGCAATATAAATTAAATACTTCTTTAAAAATAGCTGCGTTATCAAGGCACGTGTGTTTCTGTCTAACAAGATTTCTGAGACTATAAAGACAAACCAAACTAATTGTCTTGCTGCCCCATAACCATTATTGTACACCAAACATAGCAGTAAAGGCAGAAGTAGATAAGCATGTAGAAGAACAGGAAAACAAGATATACATTGAGAACATAGTGTAGCAGAGTGTTACTGTGGCTCTTGAAAGTCTGCCATAATCCCTTCCCAGCCCCTGCTATTGTGCTTGGCTGAGTTAAGTTCTCCAGGAGCTTACCATCCATTCTGCTTCTTTCTCTCTTCTTCTGATTTTTCCCTTTATTGGATATGGCACCCCAGATGCCAAAGTTGACTTTCAGAACTAACTTTATATGAGTACTGTGTCTAGAATTAGACCTTCTGTGTTAGCCAACTCTGTTACTATGACAGAATACCTAAGGTAAACAATTTGAGGGAGGAAAGGATTTATCTTGGCTCATGGTGCCAGAGGCTTCAGTCCATGTTTGCTTGCACCTGTGGCATTGGGCCTATGGCAGCACGGTACATCATGGTGCAAGCATATGGTAGAGGAAGCTGCTCATTTCATGTCAGCCAGAAAGCAAATAGAGGAATGTGACAGGAGTCCCAATATTTCCTTCAAGAACATAGCCCCACTGACTTGTCTTCCTCCAAAAACATAGTAATCCCTACCTCCTAAAGGTTTCACCTCCTCCCAGCAGCACCATCAGCTGGCAAAGAAGCTTTTAACACAATGGACGTTTGGGGACATTTCAAATCCAAACTGTAGCGCCCCCATTATTATTCTTAGGTGACATGAAAGACAAGGAGGTTATGGCCTCCACAGCCCTAACAGCGTTCCAAGAGTATTTGTGAACACTAGAAGCAGTCTGACTCACTCCTCCATGAACCCTTGTCTATTCCCTCTTGGGTTACTGCCCTCCTAGTGGGGGTTTCTTACATATTTATTTGTGGGAATTGAATCCAAAGCCTTTGCACTGAGCTTCATCCCCAGCCCTTTTTTAAAATTTTGAGAGGGTCTAAGTTGCCTAGGCTGGGCTCAAACTTGTGATTCTCTTGCCTCAGCCTCCCTGAGTTGTGGAAACCACCATGCCCAGCTTGCGGGTAAAAACAGTTACTGCTCCCTAGGGATCAAGACGTCATCTCCCTAACCTGTTCATCTGAAGCACTTAGGGGTACAGTGGGCAGGGTTGGCAATGCCACTCTCTGTTGGCCAGTTACAGTCTTGAGTTTAGTTAAACAGTCAAGCTTACATAGTGACAGTAGATCACACTTAGTGCTGTTTATTCAGAGAGATTCAGACTTGTTTCTTTAGCGTGAGTCCTCAGAGTGGTCCAAGGTCTATTCTGTGGATAAGTCCCCAACCTGAGAGACAGTGCAAGTGCGGCAAAGTCAGATAACACAGCTTAGTGTAGTAGCCATCTTGGCTTAGAAGCTGCTTGTAGCGAGTGTCTCTTTATCCCTTATAACCATCTCCTGGATATAGCTTCCAGTATTTCAGCAAGGAATATGCCTAAGTAAGAAGGTCACTATACTTAGCCCTAAGCATCCCACCAGGCAATTTTTATCGTTTGCTGTCGTCCCAATCTAGAGCCATTTCACCCATCAGGGTTCAATTGTATTATAAGCCAGCTTGCCTATTAACACACCGCTTTCATCAGGTTTCCAGGGGAACAGAGCTTGAATAGTACCCCAAGGTCAAACGTGTTCATAGAGAAGAAGAATGGGTTTGTTAACCTTTTATCAGCGAGAAAAGTGTTTGTGCTTTAGCTTCTTTATTTTGGCCTCAGTAAAGACAACTACGTGAAACTTGGGTTTACCCATCTGCTTTATGTTAGAATTGGGATCAGTTTTTAGACAAAACATCAGTATTCCTGTCACCCAATGGCCTGTCCTTTATTATGTCTTCTTCATAAGGGCAAAGAAAGTTACAGAAAGATAGATGAGCAAAAAAAAAATAGCAGGGGAATTTATGCCTTGAGGTTTGGCCATTCACCATCACAGCCCTTTCAGAAACTGACCAGCTACCTCAGGGGCTCATTTAACAGGCCAGGATTAGAGGCGAGGGAAGCAATTTTTAAAATTCCTCTTGTTAAATTTTTGAGCTCTTTTGTCTCAGAATACAGAACATTCCCTCTCTGACCTACACTTATCCAGAGGCTTTTAGAACAGGCTACACCGTGGTGGATGTTAGTATGAATCTGAATCAGTTTGGGCTACAGTGGACTGAAACCACACAACCCCTCTCCCCCATCTTCTATAGATTAAGGACACTTTCCTGAGGACTTACATGGATGCCATGCAGAACTACAACGGCAATGATGAGCGGAGCCGGGCTGTGGACCATGTGCAGCGCAGCGTAAGTTCAAGGCAGGAGACGAGGACGCAAGATCTGGGCTAAGACTTTTAGGCAGCCAATAGATTGAGCCAGCAGCATTTGCAGTTGGTTCTTGTTCACCAACTCTTGGTCCGGTTCCATTTGCCAGAGTTGATTCTTAGCACTTGTCCAAGATCCAGCTCTCCAGCGAATGTGTGTTGAGGATGATTACTCCCTTAAGGATGCCTTGCATCAGTAAAGCTTGTGACAGAATTCCCAGGACAGCTCCTCTTCCCTTAAAATCTGAAAAGGGGTTAGGTGCTGAACATTTGCCAGTCTAGATTAGAATTGACTGCCCAAGGCTGGTTCTCTGGAGTCAGTTCTTCAGGATAGACGGAGAGCTTGGGCCAGCTGTATTCACTGTCTAGAGACAGGGTAGTGTGGGTGGAGTATGGACCCAGAAAAAACTGAGGATCCAGCAGGTGTACAAATGGCCACAGGTGGCCTGGTGCTTTACAGAGAACAGCAAAGAAGTAAAAGAGAGTTTTCTTCCCTGTAGGTGCTTAGGATGATGCATGCTAGCTCTGAATCCTGACTGCCCATCAGGATCCCTGAGGAGGTTTATGGCTTTGCTTGTTCTTGTTTTTTGAGGTGTTTGTTTAATATAATTTTAGAAACAATATTTTTGATAGATTTTGGTAAAATTTCAAACTTACATAGCTCAGATTCACCAATTTAATATATCTTCCCACTTGCTTCAATATTCTCTATAGGGCAAACCTTTTCAGTAAGAGGTTAAATAGTAAATATTTTAGCTTATGAGGGCCTCGCACTCTCGTTCAAAACTATTCAACTATGCCACCATAGCACAAAAGCAGCCACAGACAATATGCCTGGCTGTTTCTCAGTACAACTTTGTTTACAAAAAGATGCAGGTGATGGGTTGTGGTTTACCAACACCAGCTCTCTCTTTTCTTCTGTGCGCATCTTTTTTCTCCAAACCATCTACTGACTTAGTGTAGATCCGGCAGAAAGCTTTTAAAAACCATTATCACATCAACTCCCCCAACAACCATCCTGATGGAGTTCATGTGCACATGTGCATCTTCAACAGCGCTTGACTTCCACAGGTGATTGTCATGCCTAGCCAGGGTGGAGAAGCACCGCTTCCTCTGTGGAGGTGCTAATGGATATATGATCTTGACTCACTTCCTTCGCTGAGTTCAAATGGGCACCACAATGAGGATAAATGGTAGTGGAGCTGCAGCTCACCTTTCCTCACTGCAGCTGTACATGTTGTCTTAGGAGCTCGGCCTAAGCTTGTCTCTCTTAAAAGTTACAGGGCAGTGAAAGAGGAGACCACAATGTTTTTGATCTTTCACTCTTTGATTCTTTCCTTTGCACTGTTAATAGCTGAGCTGCTGTGGCGTGCAGAACTACACCAACTGGAGCACCAGCCCCTACTTCCTGGAGCACGGCATCCCCCCCAGTTGCTGCATGAACGAAACTGATTGTAATCCCCAGGATCTCCACAATCTGACTGTGGCTGCCACAAAAGTTAACCAGAAGGTACCTGCCTCCTTCCAGCTATGATGGGTCTCCGGTGAATGTTGGGGAGGGCTTTGTTGTTTCTGTGAAATTACGGTACGTAGGTTAGAAAGGGTAGTCCAGGAGGGAGTCAAGTGTCTTCCTTTGTGGTCCTTGATTGCCTGGGAGAGGCACTTGAGGCTGCTCACTTCTAAAAGATTAAGCTGCTACTCAGATCAGCCTCACATTGCTCTCCCACAGCAAGCATCTACCAGGCACAGTTATGCAGGTTTAGCAAGTGGTTCCTCTTAACCCTGATGCTTGTGTCAGGCGGAGAACGTTGGCTTTCTTCTTTCTGGGTGTCTTTCTTCTGCTTAATAAACCATCTAAACATGAAATTTTTCACTGCTGGTTGCCAGTATTTGGCAGAAAGAAGAGAGTAGAGTTGATATAGAGCCTCTGCTTCTGCTAGGAGGGTGACCTTTATTTTAAGGAGTTCACAGTTGTGAGAAAAGAAGTCAGCAACTCCAACTCAACTCACTGTCAACATCCTGACTCGCAAAGAAATAAGAGGGAAAAAAGATGACTAAAGGAAATTCAAATGTTAGTCCACAGTGCAAATGAGGGAATGAAGTCTCAGTAGAGACAGGGAACATTAATTCTGTATTCCACCTTACAGAGCCTAATAAAGACATGATACAACTGCATGTGAAAGCTATCTTTATTCTTACACATTTAGAGGAATAGCATATGCAAAAATATGAATAGGTGAAACAAAGGGGAGAGAAAAATCTACTCTTGAGTTTACCTGTGGTTATTCAGCTGTAGGGAAAATTTTCTTTTCTTATGAAGATAAAATTCTATTCTGATATCTTCAAAATTCTATGTGATCTCAGCCAACTACTGAATAATTCATAGAGAGATGATAGCCATTTTCCCAAGAATAGAATGTTAAGAGGTGGTTTTTGTATTTCACCCATTTAATGTTGGTATTTGTAATGTGAGTGCTGCAAGGCATTGTCGCTGTGCTGGAAGCGCATTTTGTCATTCTGAGTTTATTACTTCACTACTGGTGTGGTTCAGTAAGCTTCAGTACTGACAGCTTCCTGTCTGAGCTGAGAGAACATCTGTTCCTATTAGGATTTTTTTATGAACCCAAACTTTGACGCCTTCCTCACCTCTCATTAGTTAATAGGATGACTTCTTTTTCATGGACATCCCCACTGAGCACCCATGTGTGTCACTAGGCTGACATTTTATGCAGTATCACACATGCTTGGCACATGGTGGACATTCCAGTTTATGGAAGACAGGAAGTGATCTATGGTAGTGTGAGATATTTGCTCTTGAGTCTAATCTGCAAACGCAGCACCCAGCAACTTTTGCAAAAGTCTTATTTGCCCAAACTGCTTTTTGTCTTGTGAAAGTTAAAGATCCAGAGCCAGGGGCACAGTGTCTCGAGTATAACTCTGGTTTCAGTTCTGCTTCACCCACTTGCTCATTGTGTGATGTTGGTTAAGTTACTCGACCCACCTCAGTCTTGCTTTTTTCATCTGTACAATGGGGCTATGAATAGTTGGTGCCCCTTAGAAATGATATGAGGATTGAATCATATAAACTACCTAAACCCCAGTAACTGGCATACACTAACAATACTATAAATATCAGCTATAATGAGAAATGTAAACTGAAGTGTAAATGTGATCATGGTGGTGATGAAGTTTGTCTCCCACATTACCACACTGTCTATTTATGAGAAATGATGCAGCAGGTTCTTGTAGGAAAGTTTGTGGGCATATCCTATAATGATCTGTAATCCATACAATTATTTCTAGAAAGAAAGATAGGCAGTTTTTTTCATTTTATTGACAAACTACACACTGGCCTCATGCTCCCCTTTCCCAGTGCCATCCTATTTTGTATTTCTCTGGACCCCTCACATACTTGAATAATGTATTTGTCTTCCTCCTCACTGCCCATATACTCTGCAATCTGGCTCCTTCAGAGGAGTGAAAGTGAATGGAAAATGAAATTTTCTACTGATTTCCATTAGACATTCTCATTTAACACCCACACGAACCTTTGAGAGAAATTATTTCTCCCGAGTTTCATGGACATCTTGTCTATAAAACGGTGGGAGATAGGGACAGAGTGGAGACAATACTAGTAGGTGCTCGTAAATGTCACTGTGCCCACCACCGACTTCTTTCCCCAGGACAGCTTAACTACCACCGCAGTCCAGTTGTATGCAGTCTTGTGGTTTAGAATAAATAGATCATCCCTATAGATCTTTTGCTTTTTGAATCATACACTCTGATAGCCCGGAAAGATGATTTTTCGCTCTTCCCTGGCAGCCCGAGGAAACCTGCATTACATAGATTACCGGGGGGAAGCAGGAGGGAGGAGGTATGAACACGGGTTATCTGTTGCTTGGTTTAAGGGACAGACTTGATTTTGGTTTTTGCTAGTGAGATGATGAAATGTCTGCATGTTCAGTCAGCTGTTAGCACTGGCTGAACCCCTCCTCCACAGGCGCACCTTAGCAGTTTGTAAGAACAAGGGAAGGAAAGAGTTATTTTGGTTAGCAGCTGTGGAGACACCTCTTCCCAGAACCTCATTCAAACTAGCCTTCTCCTCCTAATAGTTAAAGCCCACAGATGGTTTCCATTGGTGACTGTGTTGATTTAGACATGCTGAGAGGGTGAGCAAATTAACTGTTCTGTTTCTGAGTGTTTCCTAGGAGACTTAGCCGGTCTCTGTAGATTTATCTCATGCCTCACAACAAGGCTTTCATATTAGGAAATTGAGAAAGATGGTTGTGGGCAGATAAGATCACTCTTTAGTGCAGAACTTAAGGTTGAATGCAAACATGGCCTGTGGTTGTAGCTTCAAAGCAGTCTTTGCAGTCTGCAGAACAATGCTAAGACTTGGAAAATGGGCTCTGTGTCCACGTAAAATGGGCCCTGGGTCCATGTAGTGAATAACAGAGAAAAAATCCAGAGATGAAAAACACTTTAATTTCACTTTCATCTTCTCATTTTGTTTAATCCTATTACTGATGCATAAATTTGCTTTCTTATGTGGAGTAAAAAATAGAGGATATTTTCTTACAGACAGGTGCTCTTCAAACTTTAATGAAAGCGTGAGGAAACTGGAGATCTTGTTTAAATTCATTTAAAATGTGGTAAATATGAATAACCCCAGGACGTGGCATGTGCTGATTCTGTGGGTCTGGCCCCTCAGAAGCCCACAGTGATACAGTACTGTTTATTTAAGAACTATACATTGAGGGATATGGTTTAAAGAGAACAGTTTGCCACTTCTGTGCTAATGCCAGTTAGTTCTTTCATTTTTTTCTGATTCCTCTTCCTGGTTACAGTAAGCTTATCAAAAATAAAATGACTCCACAAATCTCCAAAAAATGGAGTTAGGAACACAGCTCCATGGTGGGAGTGCTTGCCCGGGATGCACAAAGCCTTGTGTTCCATCCCCAGCACCACCAAAACCAAACAAAAAGTCTGAACATGGAGTATAACTAATACTTTGGAAAAACACTCAGCTTATGTGTAGAATCGAAGGCACGCTGGAAGGGGTGGGGGTCTGTACCAAAACATTTTACAGAGTAAGGAAACAGCCCATACTGCTTCTTTCTGGATAGTATCGAGTTTGTGTTTCCGTAGTTTGAGCTGCCCAAACCATGTGGCTGGCTGGGTCTCATTCTTCCACCCCACCATCACCGTGGGGAGAAGATATAGTAATGATGGCCACCTTGGCAAACACTATGTTAGCTGCTATCATTTGGGAAAGTATTAGAGCATCCACGTCTCTTTCTGCTTTGACCTCTTCCTGCTACCTTTGCAAAAGTAGCGTGATGTATCATTTCACTAGTAAAGGTGAAATCAGCAAGCTCCTGGTAGAGACAGTCAAATTCCATAACTCTCCTCAGACAATAATGTGCTTTCTCCTCTCTTTATATTTGCATCAGATAACTAAAGAGTAGTTTGTGAATTTCATGGAAACCATGTGTCAGAGCTCTTCTGCTAAGTGAATGCACCTTTTCGCTGCTAACATTAGGAATATAAAATCTCATTTCCAAGATACGACATTGCTAGAATTTTCACAAGCTATGAGAAATGCTAAATTGTTAAGATCTGGATTTAAAAATGGGAGCCATAGTGGAGTATTGGTTGTTGCTACTCTCCTGATGTTATTACAACTTGGTGTAGATTTCTTTTTTTTTTTATAATAATGGCTAATATTTATTTATTTTTTTTATTTTAGAAATAAAAGGAGGAAAATACTAACAGACCGACAACATTTTACAAAATAGCATAGGATCAGTACAGACATTACAGAGTTACAGAGTGGTAGGGAATTAACAATGCTTATTGTATTACATATTGATATCTTCAATGTAGTTTCTCATGAAAACACATATAGACATGCAAAGCTAATCAACCAATGCCTCACTGACAGTTTCTTTCAGCAAGGAAATACAGGACAGTAGAACACCCGTGTTAACTATCCTGCATATACATATATACAAACTTTCTCCTTCTTTCCCTTCTCTTTTCCCATATCCCAGTTATCCTTTACCTATGAGTGCTTTCCTATCAATTCTCAATGTCTATCATATCTCCTAGATTAAATTAACTCTTTCAGGCTTTACACTAGAGAAACAATGCAGTGCTTGCACATGTATGTTTGATTTATTTCGCTTATGAGTATGGTGTCTAGTTGTGACCATTTGCCTATAAAAGCCTCGAGTTTATCTTTCTTTACAGCTGAGTAATATTCCATTATATAAAAGTACCACAATTTTCTTATCCAATCCTCAGTGGATGGACATTTGGGTTGCTTCCACATTTTAGCAATTACAAATTGTGCTGCTATGAACATGGGTGCACATACATCACTGTGATATGATGTTTTTAGATCTTCTGGGAAAATACCCAGCAGGGGGATAGCTGGGTTGAATGGGACCTCTAGGCCTAGTTTTCTGAGGAATCTCCAAACTGATATCCACAGTGGTTTCACCAGTCTGC
Source organism: Chinchilla lanigera (assembly GCF_000276665.1). NCBI lineage: Eukaryota > Metazoa > Chordata > Mammalia > Rodentia > Chinchillidae > Chinchilla > Chinchilla lanigera. The sequence goes on from NW_004955566.1 coordinate 196,022, forward strand.
ATTCCCACCAGCAGTGGAGAGGGTTCCTATTTCTCCACAGCCTCGCCAGCATTTGTTATTGGTTGATTTCTTAATGCTAGCCATTCTTACTGGGGTAAGGTGGAATCTTAGTGTTGTTTTAATTTGCATTTCTCGAATGACTAATGATGTTGAACATTTTCTCATATATTTATTTGCCATTTGTATCTCCTTGTCTGAGAAGTGTGTATTCATCTCCGCTGCCCATTTTTGGATTGGGTCTTTGAATTTGGAGGGGCTGAAATTTTGGTGTAGATTTCTTAATAAACAAGAAATAATTTATCTTTTTTATTGAATTAATATTTTCATTTGCACACACTTTATATATTGAAGTCAATGCCTTTTATCAGAAAACTAGAAAAAGACCATGTCTTCTAGCTGAATAAGTCAGTCCAAGACTCTAGGTTGATTTGGCTGATTACAAATAAATTCGCACACGTGTATGTGCACACATACGTGCACACACCTCATGCACACTAACACAACCACACGTTGTACCACCTGGCCTGAAAGGGGCTTCACAAGAAGAGTCAGCTTTTGCCTTTGCTCTCTGGGTGATGCACAATATCTGGTGTTTTCTATCTGGACCAGGATGATAAAATGTTATCCAGAATAATAATCAGAAAAAAAAAACTTGTTTAACAACACTGCTGAACTGCAGCCAGATCATTCATCTTAAAGAAAGGTAACTCACTTCATCAGTTTTAAACTAAAATTGAAAGTGATGATAATTATTGGTTTTAATCATGACTTGACAGATTTTATAATATGTTAAAGGGAAGTCCACCTTTATGGTAATCCACATTTTATAGATAAAACTATTTACATCCAGAAAGGGGAAATGATTTGTTGAAGGTCACATGGTTAATTTTTGGAAAAGTTAACTCTAGAATGCAAGATTTTGGTACTTTAAAAAATTATAATTGCCACCTTAGAAATAAATCTAAAACTCCATAATGTTGGCAGGTATTCAAACATCTCCCTCTAACCAGATGATTTTTCTGTTTTTCAAGATGTTGTCGCTCTTCATGTAAATACTAGTAATTATGTTTATGATGCTAGGGTTTCCTGTTCAGGTTTATGTCTTTTCATCTATTCATGTCTACTTCCCTTATCTCTACAGTGTTTGCTTCATAGAGCTTACAGATTTCTTACTAAATTTAATCCTACTACTAAGACATTTGTTGATAAATTAAATCTGGGATTTGCTTTATAGTAGTTAGTCAGGGAATGCGTTTGGGGGAGGTTTACATGAAACAAGATTGGCCATCTGTTAATTATAGTGTCGGAGGAAGTGTTGTGTATGGGTTCATTGTACTGCTGTCTCTGCTACTCTCTGTACTTTTTTGTATGTTTGTATTTTTTGTTAGTTTTCGTCTATTTGTTTGAATAGAGTGCTGGTCATTTCCCAGGATGAATTGTGATTATATTTGCTCAATTAAAGTTGGGGTGGGTATGAGAGTTGCAAGCGCACATAGCAGGCCTGACCTGGCTAAAACACAACTCCAAGACCTCTTCTCTCTGTTTCCAGGGTTGTTATGATCTGGTGACCAGTTTCATGGAGACAAACATGGGGATCATCGCTGGAGTGGCATTTGGAATCGCCTTCTCCCAGGTAACCTCCATCATTGTGCAGGGCCTGGTCCAGCCTTTCCCGCGCCTCCAGCTTTTGGCCTGCATTCCTGGGCCTTGGGGAAGGCTGATGGACAGGGTCAGAGCTCCTTGCTCATTAGTCCTCAGGTCATCTGTTTATTGATTTTCCTTTTTCAACTTAAATGAAGTTTTGCCATCAGGGGAATATCGGTTACAGTTCAACTAATGACTAGCTCCAGAAAAACAACTTGCTTTTTCTGTAGGTCAAATGGAGGTTAACTGAACAAGGTGCTGGCTTAATTGGAGTATAAACAACTCAAAACATCAAATGGCTGATGTAGATTTGGGAGAGGCATTTTTGCTGGATGATCTGTCCTTTTTTGGTCTTAAGTTCCTATAGATTGTTCATGGTATCATTTCTTTCAAAAAAAAACCTCATATTTAAAAAACATCATCTCATGATCATTATTTTAGTCTCTGGATTTGACTACTCTATTTCTTAAGTGGAAACCCAACTTTCATGGATTGCCCTTTATATCCCTCTAAAACACAATGAGAGAAATCATTATGTAAATTAAGAAAACCACATATATAAAGATAGAACAAGATTAAGCCATATGTAAAATTTAGCCTACTTTCACCAGGCAGGGTACTGTTCCACATGCCTCTGCTCTCCCAGCTAAAGGGTACATCCTTGCTATAATATTTCAATGGGAAGAAGGATTGACATGGATACTAAACAACCAGATAAAAGCTCTAACTCAGATAAACGGACGATTTTTTTAAACAAGTCCTAATTAATGTTGTCCTGGTAATGTTTCCAGAGCTCTACTTTCTATATAGGCTATCGCAGAGTCTGAAGATTTCCTAGCCATCTGTACCGCGGTCCATTCTGCTTATCAACGCAGGTGCACTTTAATTCGATGAGTTTGTTCCTAAGAGTTGTTTTTACTAAAATATGGAATATACAGAAAAGTACATAGAGTAAAAGTTTACAGTTTAAGAAGTTCTCACAAAATGAACAGAACTGTCTAGCCTTCACTTAGATCAAGGAATAGAACTTTAGCCTGATAGTGATTTTGCAAAGCAGAGAGTTTAGCTTTAGAGAAGTCGAAACACTTTCCTTCCTAAACAGCTGTAAAAACTTGTGTGGCATTTCATCCCACAAGAGCATGTGGCCTCAGTGAATATGAATGTTTCTTGTTGCAATTTCAAATTTCTCTTTCACTATACCTCATTGTTTTTGAGGCTTATGAAATGAACTAAACCCTCAACATGGCCAACACAAGACAAACCTGAGTGCAATCACAAACTGCAGCTAATTCAGTCTCTAGAGACAATTTAAAGGTACTTAACATACATGAACTTTCTTTTAGCTGCTCTAATATCTCAGTAATAACACGCAGTAACATGTCTGTGATGGCTGGGGACATGTTAGAGGATCTTTAGCCTTGTGACTGATGCAAATGTCCAGGCTGCACTTGACAGCCTTGCACGTACCTTTTCCTTAATGCATGTATGTGTAGCGTCAGGTTGTGAGCACCAGAAGGGCAGACCTGCATTGTCTACATTTGGCACTTGAGAAGGACTGTTCCCTTGGAGGAAAAAATGTTGCTACAGTCTCTCTTGGCTACCCTGGACACATAAAGGGACATAATACCGATAGTAGACAAGAGGAGAAGAATATTTCATGGAACCTGGGGTCTCATGGATGAAGCATCTTATTTCCAAGAACATTCCTGGCTCGCCCTGAGTATGTGTGATGGGGAGCAGCATCTTGTTTTTCATTAGTGAGATGAATCAAATCAGATAGATCCTTCTCTGTATCATAAAGAAGCTGCTTAATGGCTCTCCTCCACTCCCCTCTCACACATTCCTATGAAGGAATTTGTGCTTAGATGAATGGCTAGCTGACCTGATGAACATTCATCTTTCTCTGCTGCCTTAAAGAAATCCCTGATGTGGAGATTGTTGAGTGTGCTTTCTGATGCGGAGGAAGTGAGGGAGGGAGGAGCTTTGGTCCCAAGGAACACCCAAAACAGAAACACTCTGCAGCAAGTTTAGGTCTCATCAATGTACCACATTCTTGTCGAGTTAGAAAAGAAAACACAAAGCCTAGTAGTATCACACAACCAGTCCTACTCACCCATGCGGCCAGGCAGTTCCAGCAGAACAGAGGCTTGAGACCTGCGGTGCTCTTCTTGGGGCAGAGAGAGGAATGCCCATGGCTGGCTTTTACAAATGTGCAAGAAAGATAAGCATACTCCCTCCCTCCCTCCTATTCCCCTAAATGGCCTAGAAAACAAGGGCTTTGTGATCCCAGTATTACTCAATTTGTGACACTGTGTCACACCTTGGTTTGGCCATGTGAGGGTGGAAGGTTTCCTCCGTGGTAAGTACTTCTGTATCCAAGGTAAATAGACCTAGGGCTTTTCTAGACTTGAAAGCTACTAAGCTGGATTAATCACCCGTATCCTGGTATGTTACGGTCCTCAATGGAGATTGTATAGTTGTTTTCCAGAATAGGTGAAGGGCCTTGCATGAGGTTGGGCATCTATTGCATATCCAGGAGTACAGTACTGACTTCCTCCTCCTCACCTGATTTGCTGATTTAAATGTTAAGCTCCAAAGTCACCTTCCTTCTTGCCTCAGATAACACCTGAAGGGAATTCATTTTGTGCTTTTTTTCTTTTTTTAAAGGGGAAGGAGGGTTAAATCCATTAATTAGCAAAGAAAATGTTCACATCAAAAAATACAGATCCTACGCCTACCAATCCATCCCCTGTCCTGTGACACAGGACCCTCAGTCTGCCGGACTGATTTGGTATGTTCTAGTAGTTCCTTTTTGGGTCCTGAGGAACACACAAAATCAGTCCGGCAGACGGAGGGTCCTGGGTCACAAAGCCCTTGAGGAACAACTGTTTAACTTTTCTATGTAGTGGGACAAAACTGGGCCTATTCTCTGATGGAAGGGGTAGATTACTTGTATAGTTTGGGGAAGATTTGTTATATCACCCCTGATCCTACTCTTTTTTCTAGAAAGTTGGGATCATAATATTGCACAGGTTTGCAGTAAAGACTCAATCATTTATTATACTTGAATATATTAAATAGCTCCCATACTTGTTTTTTGGATGGAATCTAATTTTTTGACACTACCAAGTGTATAATTCAAACTCATGGGAAGATTTTAATTTTTCATGTGACAGAATATTCTGAAGGTTGTAGCCATAATATCTTTGGCCACGTGGCACTAAGTACATGATACTATACATTTTGTGGCATGAAGTGACATTGGCCAGAGCTCAGTAGGTGATAGGGTGACTGCGGTAAGGTGATGAGTTTCCTTTCCCTGACAAAGGTTATAATTTGCTTATTTCATGGCACAGTTTTAATTTTTTAAAGAAGCCAAGAATCCGGCCTGGACCTTCACTGATGTGTTAAGAGCCAAGAGAAGGGTGACTAGGTGGAGGCTTTATTGAAACACCAGTTTCTGATTTAGCAAATCAGGGTTGGGGCCTGAGAAACATGCATTTCTAACAAAGGTCCTAGGTGACAGTGTGGCAGATTATCTCTAAAGGTCATTCCCACTTCTGATCGATTAAAACCTGCCCAGTTGCTTAAAGATAAGGAACTACATTGGCCAAAGGAAAGTGGCATCTAGGCTCAAGTACACTTTCAAGTTTCTATCCAAAGAATGTTGATTCCCCAGATATGTGTTTGAGAATTTGTGCTTCTAATGAGCAGAGCAAGATCTGCTGAAGGCAAGCTTGATAGTGTCCCAGCAGTTTTTATCAGACATGCATGTGGCACAGGTTAGGTCAAGGCACAGAGACCATGAGGATGGAGTCTTCTGAGGAGGTGGGGGTTTTTGTGACTGGTTGTTCTTGGGCCCCTGAAAAATTAGGAGGTGGGCCCTGGGTAGAGACAGGTATATTTGGGCCTAAGATGGCTTCAGAGCTGAGATACAGAGAGAATTTCAGGCCCCACTTTCTTCTGTCTTTTACAAGCCCTGACTTTCTTTTCACACTGAAAAACTATCTGGTCAGGAATAGTGTCTCTATTCTTGTCTCTAGGAAAGAACTATTATCTGTCAGCTAAATACAGATAGCTAGAAAAGCACACTGTATTGAGAAATTTTCCAAATGCATGTGCTTATGACCTTGAATTAAATTTTGGCTTTTTAGTTAATATTTCCCAAATTCCAGGTCACTTAATTTTCATTACTCTCACAATATGAGCAAATTTTAATACTACCTAGTCTCAAAAGTTGTTAAATGGCCAGAGTGAGCTACAACTAGAACCTTATGGCCAGTTCCAGAGCTTCCAACTGGTCCTATACCAGCAGTTAGACCTCCTCCAGCTTAGATCCCACACTGAAATCTGGTGGTTCATTTCTAGCACCCTTTCCCCATTCACAGTTGGTAACTTGGTTGCTAAAATTGCAGTAATCATGTGTCAATTAAAAGTAAAGATTGAAATCCAAAGTGAAAGAAGGGTATAGTTCAACGACTTCAGATTCTTGTTTCATTTGTCTCCTTGGCAACAGTTGATTGGCATGCTGCTGGCCTGCTGTCTGTCCCGGTTCATCACGGCCAATCAATATGAGATGGTGTAAGGAGAAGGTAAGTGGCAATGGGGCATGTTTAATTTCGAGGGTTTCCCTTGGGTGCCCATACAACACTTCAAATGGTCAGGAGGACCACCTGGCCACTTGAACTACCTAATGTTGTTGGCACTTGTCCACATGCAAAAATCTCATTTCCATGGTTTTGGGGAGGAGTTTGGATGGATGCTGTTGTGGAAAATACGAAATGCTCCTTTCACCTTGTTATCTTTATTTTAAAAAATTCTTATAAGTGATGAATCACTCACACATCTTAATTTCTCTCTCAGTCTTTCAAGAACGTTGGAAGAAGAGACCTGTGTTAAAAAGGACCTACAGCAATCTGAAAGACTTCTAAAGGATGTTAGAGCACAGTGCATAATACACCTGCCCTGTTCCCACTTCCCCACCCCTGCGTGCAGCTGACCCTCCTACCCAGTCACTTCACCTTTCAGCCCACATGTGTAGTGTCTTCTTGTGAAGCCCTGTTGTGCCACAGAGTGTAACCAGGTCCCCCTGCGGCTAGTCCTAGTGAACCCCACCCGAGGCCCTATGCGTGCCAGCTCCTCCAGTGTACTTGGTCCAACTGCAGCTCATTGTAGGTGACTGGTTATCACACCATCACTGGCCCCCTGGGGCCTGCATGTAGTGTGGGAGACTCCTGTTAGCCCCTCACTGTGGTCAATTAATGCCACACACCTTAACATAGATAAGCAAATGATAGCTATCTGTTCTTTTGGCTTAATCTTGTTTGGTTTGGTTTTCCTTTACTAAGGCTCTTTCCTATCTTCTCTAGGCTGCCTAGGACGTGTAAAGAGATACACTGGTAATTGTTCACAAGGAGAAAAAAAGCATGTGTCACGCATGATGGAAATTGGTGTTGAGTGTTAGGTGGCCTCCTTGCTCGTTATTGTTCTGTAGCTGGGTGTATAGAGACAGTTTAGTGCGCCTTTGCCTCTCAGTTGAAACCTGTATAATCCTGTTACAGAGCTGTGCTGTGGCTTCCTGTGACGGCAATGATATTATCTTTGGTTTTTGCCCAGTTAATTGCTATTGTATTATTTTACTTCCTTCTGTGTTTTTTCCTGCATTGACATTACAGACTTCCAGGGCCTCATCAGATCAATTTAAAAAATGAGTGTGAAGGGGGGACAAAAGTCAAAATATTTTTAAAAGATCTTCAAAAACAATGCCTCTGTCCAGCATGCCAACAAGAATGCGTTGATATCGTGAGCATTTGTGTTATACGTATTAATAAATAGAGCAGTTACAAAGCGGTGTGTTGTGGTGCAGTGCTTTGGTTGTTCTGACAGTTCTGAAACCTGTTTCTATGCCATCTTGCTCCTGAGGTAATTGGAGGTGGCCCACTACATGCAAGGACTCAACTCCACACCCCACAAAATAGTATGGGGTAGCTTAAAACCTGAAGGGTTAAAATTCTACTATGGCCATTTCAAAACCAATATGATTTCTTATGAGCAGGATACATTATTGGCTATAGAAATAGAACCTTCATATACTCCAGATCTCTGAAATCCACAAAATACAAGATTTCAGCTGAGATTTTTTTTTAAATCTAGACTTCATTTAAAAAGGAAATAAGCATCTCTTCCTTCATCATTACTAGTAAGTATATATTCTGCTCCTTTTTCTTTCTTTTCTGTGTTGGATTGAATAAGTGCAATGTAAAGAACAGTTCAGTTGTCCCAGTGCCCTAATCTGTACCCTTGATTTAAAGAGCATTTTAACAATAGGTGTAGTATATTATCTGCAATCAATTTTTTCCTTCTTGATGAATCATCGAAACTCCAGTAAAAGCATAAATTGATCCGTTCCAAAATGAGTGGCTCTCTAAAACCCCCTCTGTTCTACACAACAACCTGCGATTTGGGTAGAGGTGGCTTTCTAACTACAGTGTATGCATTTATTAGCCTAAACTTCGCGTGGGACAAACCCTATAAGGCTTTGACAGGGCACTGCCCAAACCTTCAGATGTTCCCTCTTCAAAAGGTCAGCATTTTGAGAGGATCAAGGCGAGCCCTTCAGTGGAAACATATGTCTCGCACAACTTTTCTCTGTTTCATTTTACAATTTCGATTATATATTGAAATGAGGTTTTCTTGTAAAATCCTAAATGGAACCCAACCCATGGTTCACCTTTCTGCAAACTATGCATTTATTGGTATACTTTGGTGAGAAATCTATACACTTTCTAAATTAAGTTCAGATCTCGGCGTTATGTACCTTTAATATGAAACATTTGAAACAAGGTTGATTTTACTTGGAAACTAACACGGTCGTGTTTCAACTCTGAGTGACTTGTATATAGTATACATTCCACCTTCAAATGAAGTGAAAAAGACACAAATTGAAGTACTTTTTTTCTTATTGAAGTACAATATTTACAATGGTAACATGCACAAAATATTAAATGACCAGCTTGAATTTTTTTAAATGTAGAAACCAGTGTAGCAACAGTCTAGATAAGATTCAGAAACTTCTCAGCACTCCGAAAGTTTTACTCATGCCCTCTTTAGGCCAGCAGCCGTACACCAGACAGCCCCCCACCCTTCCCCTTGGGAGCTGCCCCTTCTCTTCATTGTATTACCATAGATCCATCTATCAGTGAACTTCATATACACAGATCATACACGCAGAATGCTTCGTGGACCTTCTATTTGCAGGGGTCATGTGGTAAACATAAGCTTAGTCTCGTCTTCATTACATAAGATTCTACTCTATCACTGTTGCACAGTGTACCCATTCTACTGCTGGATTGTTTGTATTGTTTTCAGGTTTGGACTACTATGCATTGAGCTGCAGTGAGCATTATGGGAAATGCTTTTTTGATGGACATAAGCACATGTGTGGAATTACTTAGAAATAAGGTATGTTTAGCTTTAGAAGGTACTGTTTGCTGAGCATGGTGGCACATGCTTGTAAACCCAGCACTCAAAGGCCAAAGCAGGAGGATTGCCATGAGTTTGAGGCCAGCCTGGGCTATATATTGAGACCCTGTCTCAGAAAAAACCCAAGAAAAGGTACTGCTTAACATTTTCCCAAAGTACTTATACTAATTTATACTCCCATAGCAATGTAAAAATGTTCTAGTTGTTCCACATCCTCACCAACACTTGCTATTCTCAGTCTTTTCTTTTACCAATTCTATGGGTGTTTCATGGTATCTTGTTTTAATTTGCTTTCTACTTATAATTGTGCAGTGATATTGCACACTTTCATTTTTTCACTGGCCAGTTTGATAAGCTCTTGTAAGATGCTACGTCTCCCATGTTTTCTGAAATTCACCTGTCTTTATGAATTTGTAGGAATTCTTTATATATCCTGGATACATGACGTTTATTGGATTTGTATTGCAGGTATTTTCTCCTCACCTATGACTTACATTTTCAAGAGTAGTCAGTTCATGATTAACAGTACTTCTGAGAAGAGGCTAAATCAGTGATGCAAAGAATCTAAAATATCCAAGGCCTTTCTTCCTAGCATGTTTGATCCCATAGTATTAGTTGATTTTAGATGGAGCGCTTCCTTTTCTTTTCAGTGTGCTTATTCTAATACAATTACTTTACATTTTCTAAGTACATAAAGATTTGGGAGGAGGAAATAATTGAAGCATGTGATTAAAAATGTTAGGATAGTCTAAGGAACTTTAATATTAAAGTAGCAGAAAATACGTAAAAGTTCTTAATCATTACATATATATATAATTGTCAATGTTACAACATTCTGAATGAAAGTTTGAATAATAGATACTTGAGATTATAGTCATAGCCCAGCCCAATATATTCTAATATATATGTGAGGGGGTGGTGGGGAACCTCTGTACTTAAATATGGCTTCAAATTATCTTTTTCTCTGTTTGCTTGAGATATCTCTCTCATTTTCATTTTTTTTTTTTTTTTTTTTTTTATCTGGTACCGGGAACCGAACTCACGACCTTGCGCTTGCCAGGCAGGCGCTTTTGCCGCTGAGCTAAATCCCCAGCCCCGTCATTTTCATTTTTGGATATGCCTTCCCCCAAGGCCTCCTGTCTTCAAAGGCTCTCTTTTTTGCAAAATTGTTCCTGATAACTTCAGTCCTAGTCAACCACAGCGATTGTCCTCTCTGCTCTACATTTCAGAGCAAGTATTATCCAGAACATTATTTCTTCGCTTTCAAATTTATAAAGTTGTCATAGTAATGTCTTATTTGAGAAATTTAAATGACATCATTGTCCCCTTTCTCATTGCTAATGTTTTTTCTCTTTTAATTCATGCTAGAAATTTGTCTTATTTTGTGTCTTTTCAAAGAATTAGCCTTTCGGTCTGGTCCTCTCTTTTGTTTTCTCTTTCATTCATTTCTGCTCTTTCCTATTCCTTGAGGTTTTCTTTATAGGTTCTTAAGTTCATTAATATTTTTAAGCCATCTTTTCTGTTTTCATAGAAGACGGTAAATTTCCATCTAACTGTTCCTTTAGCCACATTTCAGTTTGATTGCCAGTTTTTGTTTTCTTTCAATTTCAGACATGAGGTGATTTTTCAGTAAGATTTATATATTGAAACATAAGTTCCATTCAGTTCTTGAAGTTTCACAAAATACGGATTTGCGGGGGTTTTTGTTTCAAAAAACTTCATTTGTGTGATGAGAATCATTGCTTGCTGAGGCTTGCTTTGCACCCTGTGTGTGGAAGGTGTTTGCTTTGTGTATGTTTTAAAGTATATATCTTCTGTAGTTGTTCGGTGGAAGGTGTTTGCTTTGTGTATGTTTTAAAGTATATATCTTCTGTAGTTCGGTGCAAGGTTAGGAGAAGACTGCAAATACATTCAAATAATACATTTTGTGAATATCATTAAAACAGTCTTATGCTCTTATGACTGTTTTGCCTGTTTAATCTGTCAGGTTCTGAGAATGATGCATTAAAACCCTGCATTATGGTTGTGGATTCTATCAGTATTTATTTTTAAGCTAAATTGTTAAGGACTTGCAAGTGTATTGTCTTAGTAATGAATTGTTTCTTGTACCCTCAATTATTATTTTTCCTTTAAGGTTCATTTTGTTTGAAATTATACTTGCTGTAATAGCTTTCTTTTGATTAATATTTACCAAAGGTTTGTTCTGCATCCCTCTGCTTCAGTCTTTTCTGTGTAATGTTTTAGCTGCATCTCTTAAATAGCATATGATTGTACTGTGTTTTCTTTTTCAATGCAGCCTTACCTGAAGAGCTTATTCCTGTTATGTATTATTACTGTTGTATTTGCTTTTATTTCTTCTGTATTAGTTTTTCTGCCCTACTCATTTCCTTCCTTTTTTTTTTCTTCCCTGCCTTGTCTTACATACTGATACATTTGTTTTCTTTTTGGGAAATTACATATTATAAGCTTATTCTACTACCGATTAACCTTAATTTCCTAACGTGCATACTGTATTTGAAATTTAATCAGAATTCCATCTTCCTGGGCCAGGGATATAGCTCAGTGGCATAGGCGACTGCCTGGCAAGCACAAGGTCCTGAGTTCAGTTCCCAGTACCCAAAAAAAAAAAAAAAAAAAAGAATTCTATCTTCCTTTAAAATAACACAAAGACTTGGGAGTGTTTTAACTACAATCACCTTTCTCTTATGTTTTTGTTGCCTTGCATTTTACTTCTACCATCTCCCCACATTAATCTTGTTAGTGACTTAACAGTTTAGACTTCCCTGAATATGTATCAGTTTGGTTTTTCCCCTTGTTGCTTGTTTCATCTCAATCTTTTTGGCCTCAGGGGTTTATAATATAGTAAACTATCTCAAACCGTTTCAGAAAAGTCTTCATCTTTGGAAACCCAGCCTTTATTTTAAGGTTCAGTTTGATTGCATGACACTTAACATGAGTAACTCTATTCTGGTTTAGTTTCAACTTTGGGGCCTACTGGTGTGGGAGGTGTGACCTCTCATAAATTTCATTTAACAATGTATATTTAATCCATAAACATTTTTATCTACTCTTCAAAACTCTGCCTAATGCATTTAGTTCCCTTTTTTTCATTTGGCCGTGTTTTCAGGACCTGTATTATTTGCAATGTATCCTGTGTTGCCTTCTAGTTCTTCAATTATTTCATGTGTGAGAAATGTTACTCACAATTGGCTAAGACCTTTTAATAGTGTTGTGGAGGCCAAGGGCAACATCAATAATGCCTTTGTATTCCTGCACTGACAGGCACAGAACTGAGTCTTTTTTAATTCTCAAATTACTTTATGAATAATGAGTGAATGAACTCTTAAGTCCTTAAACTGAGTGCAAGAAACTTCACTGGTGTTATGTTAATATGTTTGCTTAGTTTATTTCAGTTCTTTCTTGAGTACTATTTGTGTTTTTATTTCCAGAGTTCTGTGGCTTTCCATTTTTGCGTCATGTCCTCTTCATCAATTGATACATAACTATTTTTATCTCATAGATATGTTGTAATTTTTCATGTAGCCCTAAAAATACTACACATCTGGAATAATACTGGCATGAACCCAGCTGGATATTTTTCTAGACTTAGAATCTCCAGGTTGTGGCCAATGTTTCCTAACAGAACCTAAGACATGCTTAAAATACGCTAATAAACACAAGCAAGATTTACAGACAGGTAAATGAACTTCCAGCTCTTGTGGCTCTCTGCAACAGATAGTTTTGGATAGTATGTTCACAGAAGTTTTGATTACTATACGGTATTTCCAGGGAGTGATATAATTTAATTAAAAAGTGATTATTTGAAGATCTAGTGGATTTATTTGAAGATCTACTGGATTTAGACTGTAGATATATGAAGAAGGACAAAGTACTCACCTTCACACAGTTGATTAATTTCCATGTACATGGCAGATTGTGGAAGCTAGTACTCTTCCTCTCAAAGTAATTCACATTTACACACTTGATTGTGAAAAAGTTAATGCCACATCCTCTGTGAATACAACTGCATACCTGTTGCTTTATTACAGTCATCCATCACTTAGCAATTTAAAATAACAAACCTTTAATATCATAGTTTTTGTCCTCCACAAGGCTGACTCATGATTTAGCAGTTGACTTGACCCAGGATGAACAACCAAAGGAAAAGTGTTTGAAACAAAGCCACTATTTTGTAACAGGGACAGGCCATCACTTCTGTGATATTTTATTTGTTAGAAGTCAGTGAGGCAGGGCTAGAGCTCAGCAGCACAGTGCCTGCCTGGCAAGCGTGAGGTCGTGAGTTCAAGTCCCAGTGCCCTCCCCCCCAAAAAAAAGAAGTCAGTGAGTACATCCTGCCCATGAACAAGGGGAGAGAGCTACACAGATGTATGGCTACCAGGATGCTGAGATCACCTGGTACCTTCTTAGATACAGCTTGCCACAGTGATACTTGATTTGCTTCCCTTTAGAACCTACTGAAAGACATAGCCATTAGAGAATGGCAAGTAAACTAAGTTTGGTTTCACAAGTAACAGCATTTCACTCTCACTGATCTTGCCATGTTTTTCATTTCTTTCACTACTATACAAGCCTTTTTTTGGTCATTGCCTCAAATTAGGAGTTAGAAATCCTGATAGCAAAACAAAACGTGGCAAGTTTTCAGAAATATCAAAACTATTTTTTCACTATCTTTGAAGATTTTCTAATTGCTGCATCGCTATCTTCTCTTTTTAAAAATCTAGCAATTATTTCAGTTTTGTAGTAACACCCATCTCATGGTAAAATAGACCCATACAGAAATCATTAAAACTAAATTATTTGGTATTTGATTTTACCCTTTCCCCCACTGCTTTTACTTCATGAGGTTTTTAAATAATGGTTGATATAATTCAATGAGTGGTGGAGTTGTTTTATTTGTAATTTCTTTTGTAGCAAAAAGATTACATTTTAAAGAGGACATTGATAAACTGATAAATAAATATGTCCAAAGTACTCCCCAAAATAGTAAGGATCTAGAGATCGTGTTATAGTTGAAGAAATTTGTGATAGTTAGATTGTATTTAGATAGTTAGATGTACATGGGGTAGACAAGCATATTGAAGAGGTACAGTAAAATATAAGAAATCATTTCCTTTGTTATTGAATTCATAAGGGCTCAAACCATGGTCATCTCTATGTTCCCCTCTTGGACAATTTTATCCATCTCCTGCTTCAATTACTAGTGACTTCCATCTTCAGATATCCAGCTCACATCTTTCTTTGGAACTATTGATGACAGTTCAGCTGCCAGTACAATCACAAGGCTGGAAGAAGACGAAACCAGAGAAGTGGTAATGGGGAGATCAACTTGGACTTAAATCCAGGAAAGATGCAGATTGATATGGTTTGGGTGAAAAGAAAGAGGAATTTTGGGTGATTTTTTCATGTAATCCTTCTGCAGCTGTCTACTGAACACGTCTTATGATAGATCTGTCAGGCGTAGTTCTGAGTGTGGTACCACGGTGGTGACAAAGACAGCAGGCCCGTAACCTTGTGGAACCTATGTCTTCATAGAAGTTGGCAGATAATAAATATATGAATGAATTAGGTTGATAATGGGCTTCAGAAAGAAAATGAAAATGGGCAGTGTTGGTCATGCTACTTCAACCCCTGAACTTTTACTATGCGTTTGAGTTAGTTTATGAACTCGGGTGGTCAATCTGACATCTCCTCTGAATTAACTTAAAGGTAGGCTGAAGTCAGATTTGTACGTGCTTAAGAGGTTGGGTTGGGCAACGTGGGCAAACATGACTATTTGTATGTGTAGAAACTACCTATTTGTGGTTATATAAATAAGACAAACAACATCTCCAAATTGGAATCATGAAGAAACTTCCAGAAATTCAATTATTAATTATAGATATCACCTTGCAAAGAAGAATTGACTCCAGGTAGAACGTAACTGTGCTCATAATGTATACATTAACAAGGAATGCACATACTGTGATTGTGGTTGGTCAGCTTTATGAACTAGTCTGGCCCTTCCCTGTTGGAACCACCACAGCCCTACTTGTTTATGAAGGGTTTTACCATGAGATTGGATTTAAAGAAAGGATTTTAATGCTTTAGAAAAAACTGTTTGCAAGTCACTGAGTTAGATTATGATGCTAATGAGAAGATTCAGGACATAAAATGTTAGAATTGCAGAATCTGAATCAGAACCTGCATTTTTACAAGACCTTAGGGGATTCATAGTCACAAAAAATTTGCAAAGTACCAATATAGGATTTAGGCCACTGGTTTCCAAACTTAGCTGTACTTTGGAATGACCTGAGCATTGGGATGGCTAGGCATTAAGCATTTTCAAAGTTCCCCAGAGGATGCTGATGTGCAGCCAAGTTTGAGAACACTGATTTAGGCCACAGATTGAGTCCTGATATGATTGGTGTCCTAAAGATGTGGTCCATTTGGCAACCCAGAGAATCAGGTTTATAGTCTAAGCCCATCACCTAGAACCCTCTACTGCAGGAAAAGGTGACATCCCCTCAGCCAGCCTCCTCCTTGCGTGGGAAAACTAGTACAGAAAGGAGAATGGCTATTTGGCTAAGTGGGTGGGACAAGTGTCAAGGGCATTGAGAATTCCTTTCTAGCAGATGGCATCATTTATCAGCTGGTTTAGACAGCAGCGAGATCTCATTTATATGCAGTGATTTTCCCTCTTCACTAGGGATTAACTCCGTAGAAACACTGAGAAAAACTAGCCTGCCTGCTACTCACCCTATTCAGTTTAAATTTATTTTATGTAATTGTGTGCAATAATTTATCTGTGAAATTCCCCCAGGGAAAGAAGCCACATGGATAGCTCAAGCCACTGAAGACAGTAAATAGAATGGCCTTATGCATTCATTAAGTCATAAAGCAAACAGTAGGGGACTGTTTGAGAAAGGGGAGAAGGTGACAGAACATTTGGAAGAGGACATCTTTGAGGGTAGGCACCCCTTCTTCCATCCCTCACTGCCTCCCACAAATGTGGTTGGAAAAATTAAATCTGCATTAGGCATTTCCAATTTTTAAAAATAGAAACTGAACCTTTAAAATTGCAATATGTTAAATTCTTCATGGTCCCACAGCCACTTCAGCTGAAACATAGTTTGAAAGTATATGTAAAGTTCTATCTTTTTGCTCAAAAGGTAGGCTGCAATGAGCTTTTGGTTATAGTTCATGCATGAGTGCTCATAATAGCAAGCAAGAAGTCCAAGCTGGTACCCCAGAGGTTAGGTGCTCCTTTAATTTCATAGATGTTGGTACTGAGGCTTCCGGGAGTCTTGATCTTCCAAACCCAATGTCCATGGCAGATGAAAATGCCCAAATGTGCTTACACTGCAGAGCTGTCATTCCTATTCAGATATGAGTCTCATTTCACACAAATTAACCATGAAAGTACTCATTGCTTATATATGTGGTCAAATGGATAAACGTGGAGTAGCTGAGCTACCCAGAACTATGTTGTTACAAATGATTGTATACTCAACCACTTCCTTTAAAATAATAGCATCTCATTCCCAAGAAGACTCTGGCCCTCTTCTGTGGAGGTATATGTTCCACTGTATAGGTCGCTGTCCACATGGCTGGAATAAAATATGTAGCACCTGAAACTTAAAGGAGGAGAGGTTTCATTTGGTTCACAGTTTTGGGGGATTCAGTCCATGGTCAGAAACACCATATTGAAAGGTATGGCTGAGTAAGGCTACTTAGTTCAAAGCAGCTGAGAAATAGAACAAGGAGGAAAGCCAGAAAGAGTGAAAGAGGAAGGAGCTAGGAACAAGAATATACCTTTACAGGTCACACCCAGTGACCCACCTCCTCCAACCAGGCCACACGTTCTGACCACATTCAGCCATGAACTCATCAATGGATTAATCCACCGGTGAGTGGGTTAATCCATTGATGAGTATAGTGCCCCCGCAATCCAGTCACCTTCCAAGTGCCCCACCTCTGAACATATGCGACTTTTGGAGGGACAGTTTAGATTAAATCATAACATGGGCCTTCTTATAAGCAAGAGACAGGACGTCTAAAACCAACTGTTTGCCCCAGAATAACTCTTATTCCATGAAAATGTTATGAATTAAGAATTTGTTTCTTGTAACACTTTATTCTTATTTAATTCTAAACAAGTCTGTACACCAACAGATTCTTGTTATGCAAGAAATGGTGAAGTGGTTTGAAGATCTTCCAGTGGTTTCATTTTCTTGATTCTAGGGCCTTTATGCCTTTACTGTTAAAAGGAAGGCACGCTTCTGTAGGAATGACTCTTACAAAAATCTCACTAACAACTTTAGTTACAATAGTTCTCCATCAGAATCAACTCAAGTATCTATCCATCCACAGAACAAGGGATAAACAAACTTTTATTCATAAAATAAAATACACAGCAATGATGGAAAATAATTGTTTTGTAGAATAACATGGATGAGTCTCAGACAAAATGTTGAGTAAAATAGTATACAAAAGCATATATTATTAATATAAAATTCAGGAACAGATTAGTCAACAGCTGTCACAATAGTGATTCTCAGGGGCTGATATGGACTGAAAAGAGATGTGAGGAGGCTTTCTGAAATAGCTTCTGGAATTTTCTTTGTCTCAACCTGAGTGATAGTTAAATGAATGCATGAATAATGTAAATTCATCACACTGTAGATTTGTATGCTACACTCTATGTATTTTAAATTTCAATAAAACGAGTGGTATGAGGTGATATTATAAAAAAATTCAAATGATAATTGTTGTCAAGGATATGAAGAAAAGGAAACCCATGTACACTGTTGTGGGAATGTAAATTTGTACAGCCATTATGGAAAACATTACAGAGGTTCCTCAAAAAAAATTGGAAATAGAACTATCATATGAGTCTGCAATCCTACTTCTAGGTATATATCCAGAGGAAATGAAATCAGTATGTCAAACATAACTACATTCTCACACTTATTGAAACATTATTCATAATAGCCAAGATATGGAAACAGCCCAAGCATCCATCAACAGAGGAATGGATAAAGAAAATTGGGGAGGGGGTTGAATGAGGTGGAATAATATTAACTATTATTAATAGCAAAAGAAGAAAATCCTGACATTTGTGATAAACCTAGAGGACATTATGCTAAGCGAAAGCTAAGCAACAAAAGACAAATCCTGATTGCATAATCCCATTTAATATGTAGAATCGAAAACAAGGCGAACTTACAGAAACAGAGAGTAGAATGGTGGCACCCAGGGGCTGGGGATTTTGGTTAAAGGGTGCAAACTTTCAGTTATAAGTTGAATGAGTTTTGAAGGTCTAACATTCTGCACGGTAATTATAGTTAATGTGTACTTAAAGTTTGCTAAGAGAGTAGATCTTAAGTGTTCTCCTCACACAAAAAGGTAACTATGTGAGGTGATGGATATGGTAATTAGCTTGACCGTGGTAACCACTTCACGATACATACAGATATCAAAACAGCACATCGTACACCTTAAATCTGTACAAATTTTATTGTCAGTTATGCTTCATTAAGCTGGAGAGGGGAGAAAGAGAAGTCTTGAGAACCTCTAGCTCCCAAATTAAATGATCGTAGCAGATTCCAAACTCGATTTAGTTCCACTGTTGCCTGGTTTTCTAGACCATTCCAAATCAATATCAGGACATGTCTCATTCTTTCACTCTTCAGATAGAACATATTCATCAGAGTCCCCAGTGTTTAAATTGATCATAATAAGCAAGAACATTAAGAAGAAAGGGATAGCTGGAAATGGTGGCGTATGCCTGTAATCCCAGCACTCTGGGAGGCTGAGGCAGAAGGATCAAAAGTTCAAGCCTAGCCAGGGCAACTTAGCAACTTAGCTAGACCCCGTCTTGAAGTTAAATATAAAAATGGGGTGGGGAGGTAGAGCAGTGCAAAGGCCCTACGTTCAATCCTCAGTAGTATTGGAAAAGGAGGAGGAATATGACTTAAATGTCATTCAGCAATAAAAGTATCTCCAAAATACCCACGAGAAATAATATTACTGCTATACTACCACACCCATGTGAGCAGGGCTGTGGTGCCGTGTAGTAAGTACACTGTAAAAATGGGAGTCCAAAGAGATCTAAGTCTCAGCTTAGATCTCAGAATTGTCGTGGAGTCTTTTATTATTTCTTAACAGCTTTTCTTTCCTCATCTACAAAAAGATAAAGGTGGAAGTAGATGCTTCTAAAGTCTTTCAGATCCTCTTTGAGTGGGTGTGTGGGATTACACACACCTGTAATCCCAGCACTTGGGACGCTGAGGCAGGAAGATCACTGTGAGTCTGAGGCCAGCCTGTACTACATAGTGAGTTCAAGGCCTGCCAGAACTATATAGTGAGACCCTGTCTCAAAACACCCACCTTGGTAATGGCTCAATGATTGGTCAGTCAAAAGCCACACAAATTCTTTGAGTATTCTTTGATCTAAGACAACTGGGCACTTGTGGAGGACCACCTGGATGGCCTTCCTTAAAAGGAGAGTATTTGGCCCTTCCTTTGTGTATTAATATGTACAGAGCTGGCTAAGACATTTCCCCTCAATTGGATTTAAGCAGTGGAAATGGGTCCAGTCGAGGTGCTGATGTGTAATCTTCGAAGCAATGCAACAGGTCAGTGATGCCCTGCCTATAGCTCCCAAGTAACATTTGTGAGCTAGGTGGAGTGATGCCTCACCCCATAGAGAATGAGCCTCAAGAAAAGAAGCTATGACTTCTCAGGGCATGGATTACACATCAAACTGAAGCACTGACCCCAAAACACTAGATACTGCCCCAATCTCTGATATGCAGATTAGTCTTCGTGCATCTCTCTCTCTACATATTGCAGAAGTGATTTCAGGCCTCCTACCTAGCCCAGCTCATAGCACTCACATACTTCCCGCCACTTTCACAGTCACTCATCCCTGAGCCACTCCCCCCTTCACGAATTAATAAAACCCTGGTTTGGTCCTGGGTCGAGGCCCTTGTTCTGGTTAGCCATCATTCTGGCTGGGCTTAGGACCCCTTGGCTTCCCACAACTACAAATATGCCTTCCTGTTTATTCTTGCTATGTGTTGCACTGGAAGTGGTAGATTGGCATTAATTTATTAGAATTCCAATAATGTATCCATGGGATTACAAATGTGACTCCTTCTGGACCTCAATAATGTCCAGAAGGGCTTTCTATGTTTTTTTTTTTTTTTTTTTTTTTTTTT
>NW_004955566.1:216524-277032 GCF_000276665.1 Chinchilla lanigera
AACCAAAGACTCATTGACAGTTTCTTTCAGCATAGAAACAGCAGATAGAAGAACAACCATGTTATCTATCCTGTATATACATACATACAAAATTTTTCCTTCTTTCCCCAGAAGGGCTTTCTATAGACACTAAGCCAGACCTTACTGATCAGACAACACCTAACGCTGCTGGCCTTAATGTCCAGGAATGTAAAAGGCTTTATATACATTATCTCATTTAATCTTCACAACAAGGATATAAATTAGGTAGTGCTTTCATTTTTCTCAGGTTACAGATTAAAGGAATAGCGAGGTTAAGCAGCATCCCAGAAGGCTACACCAGTAGAGCTGGGATTCTCGCAGAGTCAGTAGCAACAGTGCTGTACTCTTAACATGCTATACTGCCTCAGCTTTATTTTCTATAATGATGTTACAAAGTGTTTCCTATGAACCAATGCACCATATGTGCATCATAAAATGTTCAGGGCACCTAATTACAGTCCCCTTTAATTAAAAACTTGAGCATTCCCTCTTGGAGCCCCCAAGTTTTTTCAATTTTGACTCATTTACAAACTTCAATATTATAAAACATATTTATTAAGCAGCTGACCTTCTAAAGTTCCTTTTTTAATTATGGACAAACATCTTAGATATGCTGTACATTGGAAAGAGAAAATCAAAATTAGCTTCATGTACTCAATTCTATAAAAAGTTATTAGCAATTAGTACAGACTTAAGGGGGGGGAGGGAAATAATTAGCCCTCTTGCCCTGAAAATTAATGGGTCCTTTTCATTATACCCCTAAGGGGTATTTTACCCAATAACATTCCATTTCAGATTAATGTAAAACGAAAACTACATTATTTGAGAATGCTGGCTACATAACGATTACAAACCACAAATCCCACAAAGATTAACAGAGAAGGAAGATCAAGCGGAACAACGAACTATTAATAATTCTAGACAGGATGAAGGTAATAAAATCAATGTGTCAATCATTTCACCAGAATCAAGAAGCCACAATATTTTCTTAAAGCATGGTCAAGCTTATGTAACATAGGAGTTTATATATTTCTTTGTAGATGAAGCTAGGCTTTTAAGAGTAGGTAGTTACTGAATAATTATAAAAAGAAATTAAATATACGCCATAAATTCCAATGCAAGGATCTGTACGGAAAGATACTTTCTTTTCACCATTTCTCGGGAAAATCGACTTGACTTTCCTGAACGAAGAGTGAAAAAATGATTCAGAACAGGCCAAGTTGAGAGTGTTAGCAGCTCTAAATGACCACTAGGGGGCAAAAGCAGACAGAAGCCAGATATTAAATTACCCGGAGAACGCATTGGCACTCACTAAAAACCAAGAAACAAGACAACATTGCTCAGTTTTCTCTTGTATCTGCTATCATGCGTAAGTAACCATTTTAAGAAATACTGGCCTACGGCCTGTGGTAACAGTGACATGAAGTCCCAGACAGTACTATTTTAGCATCTGTTCCTCTCCAACTCCAGTTTTATTGTCCTCTTCATCCTGACAGTGACTGGGCTCCTTCTGGCTTACCCTTGTGGTTCCCCTCATTACTAGGCAACTTACGGTCTGATTCCAGGAACATCATCCAAACAAATGTGACTTTATATGGCAGTCCCCAGCCACCCACATTTAACCTATACCACAGTCATTTTGTAACAGATGTAGAGTTCACGTCTCCCACTCTGTGACTCTGTGTTAAGGTCTAGCCAGGAAAAGTTACAGAAGATCAAACTAAGCGTCACACATATAAAATATGTCATGATATCCTCACCAATTTGTGAAAACTTTACCCCAGATAAACCCACAAAGACATACTTTTTTGCAGGAAGTAGAAGTTGGATTCTGAAATTCTCAATCTCATCTATATATCAATTTAATCATTGTCTATGCACTGAGAAGCAAAAATTGGTGGTTTTTTCTTCAGCAAACTGGCATTTAATGTGCGTCAGACTAAAAAGTTATGAGATAGGAGCCTTGTCTTCATGGAGCTTGCAGTTGAGTGAGAAGCCAGGCATAGAAAAGGAGAAATACCATAAACAAGTAGAACATTACAGTCTGTGTAAATCATGATGATTCAGGCGGGGGATTGCTTAGTTGACAGTAAAGAAAGGAATTGGGAGCAATGAAAGATCAGAAAATGCCTTGGCTTCTTGGAGAAGAGGACCCTGAATCTAGTGCTAAAGGAAGAGTAGAGGTAGCTAGATGAAGAGAAAGTGGAAGGGCATGAGAGCTAAGAAGCAAAGCGATCACAGGATGGGTATGGGGGTTACCACAGAAGTTGTGTGCTGCTGTTGTGTTTAGTGGGATTATGAGAGACAGAGCAGGAGGAGAGGGTAAGAAAAGAGCTCAATGTGCTTTAAGTGTTAGGCTGAAGATTAAAGACTCATCCTTTAGGCAACAAAGAGCTGGGGAGCTGATTTAAGCAGGGGACATTGATCATTCTGGAAGGTTTTGAGTGGCATGAGATCCAGGTCAGACAGACTAGCTAGGAAGAGGCCACAATTATCCAGACATGATACAACCCTGACCTAAGACACTGATAATCTTAGCGCAACGTGGAAAGAGTTGACATTTGAGTTCAGATCCGCAGATCTTGCTAATTCATTCCACATGGGGATGGACTGAGGGTGAAGGGGGAATCAGGAGTGGCTCTTGGATTTCTGGCTGGGATGACTGAGAGGGTGGTCCAGCCTCAGTGGGGATGGAGAATGCAGGGAAAGGAGTGGGGCTAGGGGGTGACACATGGATTGAGAGTTGGAAATACCTCGGGCATATCCAGGTACAGATGTCTGACAGGTTTGCTAATATCAGGCAGGTGAGCTCCAGACATTTTAGGCTGAATTCTTAGGTCACCAGCAGCAGAAAATATGAAATGGATAAGATTTTTCAAGAGGATAGATACAGCAAAAGGACAAAGACTGAACCCCAAAACTGGTGGAATAAATGGAAAATGTGGGTCCCAAAGATGAGGCAATGAAGCAAGCATCTTAATGGTGGAAAAGTCAGAGAATGATCTCAGATTACAGGTTAGAAATATGCAAAGATCGTACTCATGTCCCTATAAGAAAGGGAATACTAATAAATATCTAACACAGAATTCAACCTCAGGAGCCTTATAATATAGTAAAGGAACAAAGCACATTCATAAAAGTGTTTGAAGGAAAACCTAAGGAAGAGCGAGACAGTGGGGGAGGGCAAAGTCTGGAGTACTAGATGGGAGTAAGGGAGCCAGGAAGATTGCAAAGAGATGCAGGACTTGGCTGACTTTGAGAGCCAAATGCACCATGGGTAGAGGATTCACCAAGGAAAGGGAATATGACAAAAAGGCCAAGAGGAGGACAAATGTAGCATCAACTACAGATGGCAAAGCCTTTTCACATTACAAAATACAGATAGAACTAACTGGAAAGACAGCCCAAAGCCAGGTCTTAAGGGCATGGACGCCCACCCGGGAGTTCAGATTCTGTCTAAGGTGAGCACAAAGTTCAGCACAGAAAAAGAGATTATTGTCATCAACAAGCAGGGGCCAAGTACGTATTTTCACAGAGGAGGAAGAAGCAATACTCCTGACTTTCAGAGGGAAATCAAAGCACTATTTCAGAGAAATTAATACAGTGATGGAATATCTTTTACTTTCTACTTTTGTAAAAGACTGACATTAAATTTTTAGTTCATTTTAGGAAGATACAATTGTTACGATCTTTTTGTTGTCAAATTTCCAGGTTACTGTTATTTTCTGCCTAACACTCAAACTTCAGAGAAAGAAAGAAAGAAAGAAAGAAAGAAAGAAAGAAAGAAAGAAAGAAAGAAAGAAAGAAAGAAGAAACAAGAGAATAAAATGCTACCTTGGTGAGAGCTAGCCTATAAGAATCTGTAAACTTTATATTTTATAGTAGCTTTTCTCCTTCACAGAGCCTCTGAGAAACCCATGCCCAGCTTGCTGAGAAATCCCCCAAGTATGAGCAAATTAGCCAAGTGAATGGCATAGTATCAATGTGATGCCGCAAAGTAAAAGGACATTCTGAAATGTGATTGTATTCCACCTTTATTTAAAATCCTTAAGTCTTACAATTCAATAGAAGGGCTAGAGAGTTAATGGGAAAATGGACAAAGGCCATAAAGAGGTATTTCCAAGAGAAAGAATTGCATATGGCCATAAGCACATGACAATGCTCCCCTTCATTTTTATTCCTCACTAACATTTAAAGAAATGCATTTAAAACAGACAAATCACTGCTTTTTACATATGAAACTGTTTGCTATTATCATCTCTTAGTGAGAATGTAGCTCTCGTTCCATGTTAATGGGAGAGTATATTGGTGTGTTTTCTGGGAAAAACAATTCAGCATTTGCTTTCACATTGTAAATGCACACATTCTTTCACCTGGTAATTCTACTCCTAGAAATTTCTCCTACAGACAGATTTGCACAAGTGTTTCAAGATGTGTGTAAAAGGATATATTTATTGTGGTACTTTGTGTGGTAGATTTTCCCTTTTCCTTTAAAACTAATTCTAGCTCATTCAGGGAGAAGTGTCACAGTGGTTTGTGCGTACATACGCTGGACACTGAAAAGTCATGAACAGGCTGGTACAGGTTTGAAGTATGCTGGTGTGGCATTTTCTAAATCTGCATCCTTAGAAACTCTCCCATGGGTGTCCAACCTTTGGCTTACCTGGGTCACATTGAGTGAAGAGGAATTATGTTGGACTGCATGTAATACATATGTGTGTGTGCGTGCACGCGTGTATGTGCAGGTGTGTGTGTAACAAAATTTCCTTTACTTTTTATTATACCATTTTTTAAAACATGGCAAAGATTGGACACACCCGGACACATACCATCACTTAAAGACTCAGATTTGTTTCTGAAAACATTGCCACTATGTGAAAAGCTCTTGCGTGAAAAACTGCCTACACTAACCTTACTGAGAAAAACTGTGTTGTGTTCTATTCCAACCCCAAATACCCAAAAATCATTTGCAGAGGGAAAGATAAATCAGTTGATCTGTGAAAACAAGTTCATGTGAGTAATAAATACCCATTTGCTAGTTCATTCAAGAATAAGGCCCATTGTTTTCACCCAAAATAGCAGAGCCTTGGTCGTACATGGTGGGTGGCACCGTGGGCTCCAAAGCATCATTCCTTGGAAGGTAAATTCTGCTTTCACAGCATTTTCTTCACCTTTATGGGGGGGCTCCCTGTTATCTTGCCCTGGAACTATTCTTTAAATGTATAACAGAAAAATATTTTGGGAGCAAAGTCAAGGCTAAATCTGGAGTGTTCTGATCACATGGAATGACATATTTTCCAGATCAAAGACATGGACTCCATAGCTCTCACTTAGTTTGAATATGCAAAGCAAAGCATTTCAGTGTCATCTAAACATGCTGTACAGGTCAAATTAGTTCTATAGGATAATCTCTAGCTAGAAACTGTTACTTAAGGAAATTAGCAAAAGCATCTTTTCCTAAAACTGTAGTGTTGAAATTCCTCCTTATAATAGTATATTTATTTTGCATACATTGTGGAGAAAAAGTCATCATACCAATGTTTTTAAAAGAGTCATCCAAAAGAATGGTGTGATTTTCCCAAAGCAGTAATAGCAAAGATTAGTAATTAAGTGAGAAAAAAATTCTGGCAAGTTACAGAACAACATAGCACAGTCTCCTTTTAAAAAGCACATATTCCCATAATACATCAATATTTGTGGAGAGGAAATTCTGAAAAGACACATAAGAAGCTGTGACAGTTGTCTTTGTAGAGGAGAGGAAGTTGGAGCAAGAAAGATATACGTATTTTATTTAAATTTTTACTATATGAAAGTGAGATAGTTTATGATACCTAACAGGCTAAATAAAGAATACTCTATTTCGTTGGTTGGTGATTTTGTGCAGATTAGAAAACACGGTTTAGAACTGGGGCTCAGGTACTGGCATAGAGAATACCACAGAATCTGTTTGCCTGTATAGGCACCAGCCCTACCCCTGTGGGACTTATGTCATCCCGTCCAAGGACTTGCTATTCCCACCATGTGCTATGCACCCCAGAACTCTGGGCCTCCATGCCATCTCCTCTCTCTAGAATGCTCTTTCCAAATTCACCCATCAGAAGGCTTCTTCTCATCCTTTAAGAATTAATTCAAGCGCACTCTCTCATCAGATATTGCTACTGAATTCTCCACACTCCAGTCGTTCCCCAGCAAGTCTACCCAGATATGCTTTCCCTTGGATTAAGACCTGCGGTTCAGTCGATATTCTGGGAATGGCTCCTCTGGGCCACGCCTAACTGCTTGGTTTGCCATTTTCTGTTTAGAGGAAGGAGTAGCTTAAGGTAAGGTATGGGATGTGTGAAACACCTACCCCAGTCTAGGTACAGGTTACCTCATAAATGTCATGGAGTCTCTCTCAGTGTTCATCCAAAAGAGCCATACAACTGCTTTCTGGAACTATCTCCTTAAGGCTGTTAGACTACAAACCAGGAGTTTGCTCTCATTAGTTTAGTTTATGTTAGGATTTGGGAAGATGTGGATCTGACTACTTTGGGCTCACCTACTTGTGCTGACTTCTGTTCACCAACGTAAGTTAGCTTTAGAATCACAAAAGAAAAAAAACTCTTCATCTAAATATATTCAGTTCATTCCTCTGTCTCAGTTTCAATTTTTTAACAAGGGGAGAAAAAACTTATAGAACTAAGTTCCTATAAGATATGCAGAAATCTGCTTCATCTGTTGTATCTTCACAACCCAGGTTAAACAGTAACAAAGAGAGCTATATGAAATACTCATTACAAAAACAAGAGCAACAGGGACATTCTGAAAAACCAAGCTAATACGAGGACACGAACCCTACCAAATTAAAATATACAATGATAACTTAGCAATTGGAAAACTGCTTGAATAAAGAATGGAACCAGTGAAAGAGAATAGAAAGTCCCAGGTACATGATGTAGCTGCATGATAAGCATGGCTGCAACGTGATAAAATGGCATTTCTAAACAGTAGGCTCAAGGGGACTTTAAACTTCTGGGTTGTGATCTGAAATAATATAAAGTTAGATCCATACTCCAAACTGTACAATGGTACACTAGTTCAAGTTCTAAATCAACTGGAGATTTAAATAAAATTGAAAATGAAACCGGACTACTATTTCAAGAAACATGGGCGGTATGGGCGGCATCACAGTATGGAAATGGCTTGTGTTCCCCAAGACTCCTTATATTGATATTTAATCCACACCATGGGGAATTAAGAGGGTGAAATCTTACTGCCACTGTGGTGGTTGGAGGCGGTGTCTTTGGGAGGTGTTTAGGATTAGATAAGGTCCTTAGGGTATAGCCCCCCTAGTGAACCCTGGTGGCTTTATGGGAAGAGAGAGTGAGACCAAAAGAGACACACAAAAACATTTCGCGTCTTTTGTCATGTGATTTCCTGTGCCATATGCGGCCTCTTCCAGCAAGAAGGCCGTCACCAGATGAACCCCTTCAGCCTTGGACCACAACTCTGAACCCAAATAGGATTCCTCTCTTCGTAATTTGCCCAGTCTGTGTTATTAGCAACAGAAAATGGACTGATAACATGGGTGAATAATATAAAGAACATAAACAGATGACTCACAGAAAAACTAAAATAAATGTCCTCTGAAAACTTATAAGAGGTTCCCAATCTCACTCATACTTGTACAAATAAAAATTGCAATAAAATATTATTTTTCACCTCTCAAATCAACAGAAGTCTAAATGTATAACAATATATCCTGTTATGTGGTGGTGGGCAGCAGGTATTCTCATATGTTACAGGCAGAAGCGCAGATGTCATAACCTTTACTGAGGGCAAATTGACAGTATCAGAATTATAAATGTGTTTATTTTTGAAGCTATTACAGATGAAACTACATGCAAGAGGTGATGCATGTTTATCAGTACTGTGGCACTGTTTATCAAATCAAAAGACTGGATACAACCCACTTGTTCATAAATATGGGATTGCTTAAATAAATTCTACCACATCTATGCAATGGAATAGTATTGCAGCTGCTGAAGTAGAATGAGGATACTGTACTGTAAGTACCAATATGGGAAAAATACTGTAGTGTATACTAAATGAACGAAGGGTGGATCACCATATATAAATGCTTCCTCTTCTGTAGGAAATGGGGAACTGAAGAATAACCCCATTGTTTGCTTGTATTTCCTTAAGAAAATGCTGAGACACAGCAAACTAGTGTGACTTTAACTTAAATGCATTAGGAGACAAAGAGATGGACAGAGATAGGGTGGGGAAAATACCTTAATACATGTCCTTTCATAGCACTTTAACTTTTGACTGATGTAAATATATTCCTTTTTTAAAAAATATGAATAAAAGTTTTTAAACTACTACAGAAAACTTTGGCAAAGATAAGTGGAATAGGGATGAAATAACATTTATACTTTGGATGAAATCTGTTGTGTGTTCCACTGTATTGTTAACTATGCTTTCTTGTTAGGACCGATTGGGATCCTTGGTTTGGCATGATGGCATTGTCATTGCCTTAGTTACTTTTCTCTCATTGCTGAGGTAAAATACCCTACACCCAAAGTTAAACAGGGAAAGGTTTATTTAGCTCATAGTACATAGAGGTTTCAGTCCGTAATATTCTGGGTCCAAGGCAGGGTGGCGTGGCAGAGGGACATCCCAGAGGAGAAACAGTTCATGGTGGCAGAAGACAGCAAAAGCAACAGGGAGGGAAGGGAGAAGACAAGCCTCTATATGTCCCTTAATTTGTATCCAGGCTATCGGGATTAGGGCAGTGCCTCACTAATCAGTGGATTCATTTAGTAATCACCCACCCTTAATTCTAGCATTGCACCGTGAATCAGTCATACACACCAGAGTCAGCCACCTCTGAAAAAGCCCCACCTACGACTGCATGAGGCTTTGGGGGAACATGTAGACACAAGCTATAACAGTCATACATCAAAGAAAGATGTCATTGTTAACAGGAAAAGTCTGGAGAAATCTAATTATCCCTTGTTATGCATGTCCATAGATTAGAAAAATAATATACATAGAAAAAAGTTACAATATATATTTCCATCAATTATTCATTGCTTATTTGTATGGTGGAAGATGTTTGGGCACTTTGTGAGTGAATAAAAAAGTGGTCTTTGGATTCAAGAAAGTGACATTTCATGGCCATAGAGCAAGTAGACATATCACCTCCTACTGGGGACTTACAACTGACACTTCCTCACAAATAGTAAGACATTAAATATCATGACTGTTAGGGAAATGTAAGTTGGAATCTTGTTCCAATTATGTGACCCTGAGGCTGGTTTTATCCCCCACTGTACCAACCTGCGAATGTTATTCCGTAGTGTTCTGGATCACAGGAGTGTCACAATTCAAACTTTCCTTCTCACAACTCTGTTAACATATTTTTCTTCATCTCCAGCATTGGGGTTTGCTCTGTCCTCTATCTGTCTTTTTGCCAGCATGCCTCTCTCTTTATCTTTTTTGATGCTGTTCAGTCACTAGAAAGATGTGCAGTGGCATTCACAGGCAATGATTGGCATCAGATTTTCCTCATTATTCTGCCAAAGAGTGAGCATCGAAATCGATGGGAAACCAAGTGCAATCACATGGAATTGATTGTCATTTGGGTCCTATTGATTATCCTGCCAAATCTATGACAAGAAGAATAGCTCTGCTGGTTGGCAAAAAAGGCAGTGACTGTACATGCTTCAGCTGCCATTTGAGGTTGGTGGAAATGGCATCTGTCCATTGATGGAGGCCAGAAAATAGGAAGGAGATGCTCTTACAGAAAAGCATGCCAGCAGAGGGAAAGTATTCATGGTTGCATACTACTGATGACCTCTTAAACTTACCTTCAACTCACTCATTCAGTAGTTCTTCCTTTTTTAAAAAAACAGAAAGTTTTTTGAGAACTGAGAACTTCTGGGTCTATGGTATACTGGTTACTATACATGATCTTCTCACTACAAACATATGGGATACTCAAAAAAATACATCAACGATAACTTTTTCTGTGATACTGGGAGTTGAACCCAGGATCTTCACTCTGAGATATGCCCGTACTCCTCTTTTATCTTAAATTTTTAGACAGGTTCCCACCAAGTCACTAAATTGTCCAAACTGGGTTTAAACTTGGGATCCTCTTGCCTTCACCTTCCAGAGTGAAGGGGTCACGGGCATGTGTCACCATGCCTGGCTAACAGTAACTCTTTTTGCAGTGCTGGTAACTGAATGCTATGCAAGTGCTCTATCACTGAGCTATAACCCAGGCCTAAAAATAACTTAAACATATAGTTTAGCTCAAAATAAAAGAAATAACATCTTCACAAGTACAAAATTAAGAAGGAATAAAAACCAAGCCCCATTGTTTTGGAATGGAGATGAGGTAGAACATCAGAATCAGATGTAAGTTTTCATTTCAGGTTTTGGGAGTCAATGACTATAAAAAGACAAAAACATGCCCTTGAGTCTATGGATGACACTGAGTTGGAATTTATAAATTTAGGGCTCCAGAACTCTGTCCCTTCACTGAAATTATACTAAAAAACTATAGATTTATCCAAGGATTTAACAAGGGAAGTTTTCTTTGCCCACAACTGTATATGGTTTTTTTTTTGAAGCTTCTTGTAAGACCATGAAGTTCACAGGTTTGTGCCATGGGAGGATGTGGAGTGCGGATTTTCTTTACCCATGTATGAAAAGTGTTTTCAGGTCCACAAAACTTCTAAGCTAACTGGCTGACGGAAATGGGGAACTATCCTGTAGGAACCCTTCCAGAATCCAAAATACATGGGATATCAAAAACATGGTGGTTAAGAAAGTAGGGCAAAAATTTTTTTTTTAATTTCTTTTTTTTAATTTCTTTTTTATTTTTTTATTTTAAAGATAAAACGAGGGAAACATTAACAGACATACAACATTTTACAGCATATCACAAGCACAGTACAGACAATACAGAGTTACAAACAAAGTGGTAGGGAATTAACAATGCTTGTTGTATTACATATTGATATCTTCAAAGTGGCTTCTCATGAAAACAGATATAGACATGCAATACTGGACAACCAAAGACTCACTGACAGTTTCTTTCAGCATAGAAATAGAAGACAGAAGAACAACCATGTTAACTGTCATGTATACACATACGTACAAAATTTCTCCTTCTTTCCCTTCTCTTTTCCCAACTGGGATGTGGGATGTGGGAAAATTTTCTAATATTCTACTGAGCAGTGGAGTCTGTGTCCATTCTGCTTAAATTTAGGCAGGCTCGTGA
Organism: Chinchilla lanigera; assembly: GCF_000276665.1. NCBI lineage: Eukaryota > Metazoa > Chordata > Mammalia > Rodentia > Chinchillidae > Chinchilla > Chinchilla lanigera. Next base: position 227,821 of record NW_004955566.1, read on the forward strand.
TTGCTTCGATCAGTAAAGTACAGCAGAAATTATACTATATGATTTCTATGGCTACATTTTTAAGGTCCAGAACTTACAACATTGTTTGTTGGAATATTCATGCTAGAGCCCTAAACATCAATGTAAACATGGATCACCATCTAGAGATTCCTCTGTTGGTGAGTCTAAGTGGAGGTGCTCCCATCTCAGCTATCAACTGAGCAACTATGAGCTCTATGAATGAACCATCTCAGTAGACATCTAACCTCATAAATCATTTAACTGCAGACTCAGCAACATCTTACTGTTACAGCATGAAAGAACCCAAGCAAGAACAGCCTAGTCAAGTCTTTCCTTAATTTCTGACCCACAAAATCATAACATAAAATAGCCACTTGAAAACTACTATATTTTAGATGACTTTATTTGTAGCAGTAGACAAGTAGAACAAGAAGAAAGAAAAACAACTGCTGAAGGGAGACTCACTTACATAGATTATGAGAAAAAAATGATCCTCCCTGAAGGAGAAGTCGACAGACGATATGTAGGAAGATCCTAAGAATTGGAGACAATCTAACAAACTGAAAGTGGGTATATACAGAAGTGTGTTAAAATGATTAAATAAGTTTGACAACACACTGCAGTGAGATTGTGGAGACTCATGCACTAGGGTAGGAATCAGAATACTCTGAGCCCTATGGGGAACAATTGGGTTATACCAATCAAAATTACATATGCAGATATACCTTGATCCCATAACCCCACTCTATGACTCTATCCTAGAACCATTCCTGAGCACACATAATGTAACACATGTATAAGTTGCTCACTGCAGTAAGAAGACAAGTTTGGGGAAAAAGCATGTCTAGTAATAGGATACTGGTTAAATTAACAATTACAGTATATTAACAAAATGGAATAGGATGAGGTAATGAGTTTATGGCACAAAAAGGAAGACATAATATCATTTATATGTCATGTTATTTTAAGGTAAGAAGAGGAGGAAATCTTAATATATATATATATATTCTTATATTTGTATAAAGAAGTACTGGGAAGGAAACTAATAGAGTTTGTTATTTAGGAGTGGGAGGAATATGTTGTTTTGATTTTTAAGTTATTTAAATAGAAGAGTTTAAACTGAAATATTTTAAATGCTCAAAGAATGAATCATAAATACAATGAAAGACATAACATGTTATGATAAAAGCAAAGTATTTGAAAAAAGAAACAGAAAAATTGAGTCATTAAAATTAAAACCTCAAAGGCTAGGTTAGATACACTTGAGAAAAAATCTGAGGAAGTTTCTCATAAATCAGCAAAGATATATGGAAAGTATGACAAAGAAATTAAGAAACATGAAAGTGGGAAGGTCCAACATACATTCAATAAGACTTCCAGGGAAGAATAGAGAATGAGGTAGAAACAACATTTAAGATAATAATTGATGAGAATTGTCCATAGTATACGAAAGACATTAATCCTTAGTTCTAGCAATAATAAAGAAGAATAAATTCTGGGTTGGAGTTGCAGCTCACTGGGCTAAAGTTTGTCTAGCATGTGTGAGGCCTTTCATTCAATTCCTAGTATGTCAAAACATCAAAAAGAATAAATCCTAATACAGAATTACCAAAGTGAAACTACAAAATTTAACAATGAAAAAGACCAAGGAATAAAATTTAAACTGAAAACAGGTGCAGCAGCAGCAGCAACAACAATAACACCTGAATACAATTAAATACTGACTTTAACTGTCAACCTTAATTCTATTCTCAGCTAGATTTGTGTTCAAGATTGCAGCACAACAGAGACTTTTTAAGGAAAACAGTAACAACTTTGACTACTCACAGACCTTTGTTAAAAAAGTACTCTAAAGGTTATATTTTCATAAGAAGTAGGAAACTAGCTGGGCGTGTTAGCACGTGCCTGTAATCCCAGCACCCTGGGGGGCTGAAGCAAGAAGATCGTGAGTTCAAGCCCAGACTGGGCAATTTAGCAATTCAGCAAGACTGTCTCAGAAAAAAAAAAAAAAAAAAAGAGAGCTGGAAATTGTAGTCCTGGGTTCAATCTAGTACTAAAACAAATAATTAACTAAAAAAGAAGAAAACCTAATTCAAAAGGAAGAGGTGGAACACAAGAGGTAACCTGAACTAAGTCCTTGTTTAACATGGATTTAAAATCTAAGAATATTCTCTATAAAAACAGTAACAGCTGGGCCTGGGGCACACACCTGTAATCTCAGCACTCAGGAGGCTGAGGCAAGAGGATTGCTATGAGTTTGAGGCCACCCTGAACTATACAGTGAGATCCTGTCTCAAACAACAACAACAAAATAATAACAAATATGATGAATTATCATCATATTTGATGATAATTATTAAAAATAAACAGTGACTAGATACTAGATAATAAAAACATAGGGATGGAAGGATTCTGTTTGGAGTTTGTGTTCCAGGGTCTTATCTTCTTTGAGAGAAGGACAGATATATTGATTTCCAAATATATATATATATATATATATATATATGAAATATATGTCAAGTACTTAGGGTTGTTAAAGAATAGAAATTGGACAACTTTTAAACCAGAAGGTGAAGAAAGAAGCAATAAAAATTAAGATCAATTACAGAGAATATGAAACCAAGAAAAACCATAATACAAAGAAAATGCAAAATAAAGATGATACAAGTAAATAAAAGTATTAGTAATCAAAAATAATATATATGAATTAAACCTGAAATTATAAAACCATTTTTACTTCAGAAGTTTTCAAAATTTAGAAAAAAAGAAATCAGACATAGCAGTATTTGTGTCAAATGAAATGTTTCAAGGCTGATAAGCATTATTTAAGATTAAATAAGTCTGACATAGTAATAAATAGAAAAAATATAACACAGATGTATAACAGTCAGAAATTGGTATGCATTTACCAGGAGATGTTCAAAACATATAAAGCGAAAGTTAACAGTATTGTATAGAAAATGAAAACTCTACACTTAGTTGGGAATGTTAACACATCTCTTTCATAAACATAGCTGAGGGAGAAAATTTAGTGAGGATATTAATGATTCAAATAACACAATACAATGAGACTTTATTTAAACAATATGCATATATAATCATGTGCTAATAACATTTTTGTCAGTGATGGGATGCATACATAATGATGTTCCCATAACATTGTATCACCTAGTGCCATCATAGTCATCTTAAGTTATATAAATACATCCTATGATGCTTGTACAATGATAAAAGATGCTAACAAAACATCTCTGAATGTCCCACCATCATCAGACTATATATGACTGCAACCAAATTCAACAACCTGTGAATGGCTATTTTTCTCAAGAACACCTAAGAATATATACAAAAGATGATTATGTACTTGATTGCAAAAATGTCTCCAAATCGTCAAATAGTATCTCACTAATAGGCAAATTACTATATAGAAATAATTCTACCACCTATGTCTATCATTGGACTATCTCAGGGTTTGTGTGAGTGTGTGCCCATGCCACACACACATATCTTGTGGGACAAATGGAGTGGGAATTTTCTAAAAAGGAAGTATATCTGACCTGAATATCAGAAAAGGTTATTTTACCTCTTCACAGGAGTATTGTCACCTCTGATTTCATCATGCTTGTATTGCTATTTTCATTGTGTCATTGAGCTGTCAGAAGGGTAGTTAATTGGCAACAATATTTATTCTACATGTCTATGAATGAAACAGTTCAGTTTGACATCTATGTGAGGTTTTGGTGGCAAGGATGGAATTTAAGGTAGTAGATGAAATAAAGGTTCTTAAAAATATCTTTTTATTATTTCTTGTCAACATATTTAAACATTCTTATTAGGTACACAGTCTTACAAGAATATACTTGAAATAGGTAGTCATTGTTTTAGTAAACATTCCTGTGATCTTATTTTTGTGAACTTGACAGCATAAGAGAACTGGTATTGCTGAATGATAGCAAACAAATAATGAAGTGAGTCTGACCTCTTTATCACAAGCTGAGGTGCCCCACTGATTTGGCAGAATGTTTTTTTATTTTGTTCTCTTTTACAAGAAGCTCAGTGCAAAATTCTGTGATTTTTAAATGTATGATTACTGCCTTGCACATATGACCAGTTTAAGAATTAAGCCTGTTTTATTGGCTTTTTAAAAAAATTGCAGCTTTTACATTTTTTTAAACAGTATTCTAACTGTAGATTACTGGAGACTGGGAAGAAAGATCTTCTCTATATGATGGTAAGCTGAAAACTTAGTCTCCAATCTGTCCCTTAACTATAGAGCTTTTGAAGGCATGAACCCCATTGTAGACATCAATGCAGAACTTATAGTGGCAATTGATTCACCATGTTGGGACTTATAAACCTATTATAGGGTGAGTTGAGAGAATATCATGAATAATTAAAACCTACAATTGTACATAAAATACATGTGTAGAATACCAAGCCAGGAGTGGTGGCACATGCCTGTATTCCGAGCACTCTGGAGACTGAAGTAGGAGTATCACAAGTTTGAGGCCAGCCTGGGCAACATAGTGAGATATCGTCTAAAAAATAAACAGAAAAGTTTCAATAAAAAAGTAGCTGAGGGCTGGGGATTTAGGTCAGTGGCACAGCACCTGCCTGGCAAGCGCGAGGTCGTGAGTTCGACTCATTTCCAGGGTCAACTGGCTGGTGAGTGACACTGTAACATTTAGATTTTAGGTGTCCTTTATGTTCTTCTCACATTATGACACTCTATGCTCTACCAGCTGTGTTCTTTTTTAAATTTTAATTTTTATTAGTACCTGTTTGCCATACATAGTGATTACATTCATCATGGGTTGAGCTAATTGTTTAATTCATATGACAGTACATTTTTGAATCAGCACTGGAATCCTTACTACCTTATAAAAGCAAGCCGCTATAGTTGCATAATTTAAGTCTTAGAAACAGCAGCTCCATTCTCCCATAGGACTGTGGTACCAGCCCTATCACATTTCATGTAACAAACCAAGAGAAGAAAAACAAATCTTATGCTTCAGTTTGCAGTAATTGAGTTCTACAACTTCATTTACTCATTCATTTGTTCTCTTCTTTAACAAGCATTGATTGAATGGTTTTTATGTGCCTCGTATCGCACTAGATATTAGAGAAGATGGAAAGCAATAGAAGATATGATTTCTTTTTTTTTTTTTTTTTTGAGACAGGGTCTAGCTATGCAGTTCAGGCTGGCCTTGAGCTCACTTTGTAGCCCAGGCTGGCATCAAACTAGCAGCGATCCTCCTGCCTCAGTATCCAGAGTGCGGGATTACAGGTGTGCGCCACCACGCCTGGCGAAGATATGATTTCTATCACAGAAAATCTTATAATCCAGCTGGAGAAAAGTGATCTACATGCAAATATACAACAAAAAAAACCGGTAAAATAATTCTAAAATAACATATAGCCAAATACGAAGTGGTGTGTGATGTGCTTTGAAATTCAAAGAAAGCAAACAACATGATAAAATGGCACTGGTGAGGTAAAACATAACTGAAGAGTAGGATTATGAAAGTTTGAGGAAGAGCTTGGCTTAGCTTGGCTAAGAGGCCAGTGCGGCTTCAGAAAACAGCAGGAACAAACCAGAACACGGGACTGAGTCCTCTCTACCCTCCGAGACTCAGGCTTCCCTCTTCCGGTCCTTGCCTGAGCAACTATCACTGTTTTTCTGAGAACTTCTGAGCCTGCCTGCCTAGTGCCCAGTAAGCAAGCAGGGGATCTGTCACCTCACTTAAACATCACTGGGACGTGGGTAGTTTCTGCTGTATCTGGTGAATGAAGGAGTAAATGACATTTGACCTTTGGTTAAAGAGGGACTTTGTTGGGACAACATGGGCTGTGATTCTAAATATTCTTGATATGTGCCCTGCTTCTACAGCCCTATTCTGCCAAAATAAATAATCCTGCATATACTGAGTGAAAATTACATATTTTTGTCTCACTTGCTTTACAATAAAGATGATTTCCTTGAAAAACAATGATGTGTCATTTGCTAAGCATTGGTTGGGCAGCTCTTGTCTGCTTTAGTTGTGCATAATTAAAATATTATTTTATTGTTTAGTGCTTAAGTGAGACCACATGTGCCCTGCCAATTAGAATTACACTGAATGTCTTTCTATTTTCTATTCCAGCCTCTTGGATAATATGTATCTGAGTACAGTCTGTTATAGAAAGCATTCTGAAAATCCACTGTATCTATCCACATCGCTTACATATTTCAAGACATCACATTGTACCCCATAAATGTACACAGTTACAATTGGCCAATTAAAATTAATGTTAATTAAAAAAACAAAAATCTGGTATAGTACATGGTTAATGATTAATGATTTTGTGATCCATACATCAAATCTAAAACTTCTTAACTAGTTTCTGGTTAGAGCAAGATCACGATGGCAACTCTCCAAATCCTTTCCTAACAAGGGAGAGAAGAGCCAAGGATAACATCTGCAACAAAAGTAGTGGACAAGCACACCCACAAATTCCAGAATATGCGTGCTGGGTTAAACCTTGACAGCAGCAGGATCCCTATAGGTTAAACAGCTGTGTGCATATAATGGAGGGAAAGTAAAGGGGGTATTCTGCTCATTTTAAGAGACCAGTACACAGAAATTGCCAACAAACACTAACTCCAGAAGAAGGGTATCGCATTTTGGTGGAATGCTCAGCGAGCAGAGATGACTGTGATCTTCAGAGTTTGTGCTGGCAGGGAAGTTCAGAAAGGACCCTCAGGAGACTGCAAAGAGGTCACGGGTCACTAAGATATATTAAGTATGCAAGAACCACAGAAATACTCATAACATCTCCCATGCAAAATTGAGACCCACAGTGGTTAAAGATACCTTTTGAGGAATGGAATCTAATTTGAAAAAGCCAGAATAACTGAAAGGAGAGAGAGAAGGTTTATATATTGTCCAGGGGAGGTCTATAGGAGGCTGACTTCAGAACTGTGCAGTCAGCTACACGGAGAGGCCAGGGTTTTTAATACTCCTCAGTGGGGCCAGTTACATAATTTACAGAGCACAACGAAAAATGAAAAACCAGAACCCCTTATTAAAAAATCTATTAAAAGTTTCATGACTACAATAGCAAAAGAACATGAAACATAGAGAGGGAAGGACCTTGTGTGATTTTTCAAGCCCATGGGGCCAGCTCTACTTCTCACTCAAAATGGAGAGGAATTCCTCAAGCAGGAAGCTAGGAATGCAGCTGCCTTAGTCTGTTCTGACTGATATGCCATGCCTTATGGATCAGGGGGCATAGAAACCACAGTTCTGGAGACTGGGAAGTCTGAGAACAGGGGCGCCAGAATGGTCGGGTTCTAGGGAGGGTCTCCTTCTGGGTTGCAGGCTGCTGACTCCTTTTATGTTATCCTTACAAGGTGGAAAAAAGGATAGGGGGCTGTTTGGGGCCTTTTTTAAAAGGCTGCTCATCCTATTAATGAGGGCTCCACCCTCATGTCCTAATCACCTTCCAAAGTCCCCACCTCCAAATTTTATCACAATCGTGGTTGTTTTAGTTACTTTTCTCATTGCTGAGGCAAAATACCTGATGCTCATAGTTAAGGGAGAAAAGGTTTATTTAGCTCATATTTTGTAGAGATTTCCGTCCGTAATCCGCTGGCTCCAGTGCATGGTGGCATGGCAAAGGAGCAACAGTTCATGGTGGTGGAAGACAGCAAAAGCAACAAGGGAAGGAGAAAACAAAATGAATCTCTTTCTGTCCCTTACATTGTATGCAGACTACCCACCCTAGGGCAGGTATCGCATCACACCCTTAATGCCAGCATTGGACTATGAATTGATCAAACTCTAGATTCAGCTGCCCCAGAAAAGCATGCTCTTCATTACCACATGAGGCTTGGAGGGGGACATCCAGACACAAACCATAAGAGGGGTTACGATTTCTGCATATGAATTTTGAGGATACATAAACATTCTGTCTATAACAGCACCTCTAGTTTGCTCACTTCACTATTCAAGATCTTTGTCCTAAAGTACAGGAAAACACATTTCCTTTAAATGTGAACAATGAAAAAAGTTTGTGGTCAAACTTGTTACAAAGATATTATTAGGAAAAAAAGAGAATCAATTAAGTAACACATCAACAGATAATAAAGACACAGGAGAAAATGACAACAAAAAAATAAATGAAACCTATTGTGTAACAATACAAAATGAAGTTAAAAGAAAATATGAGAACTATACAGCTATGAATGCAGCATAAATCAGAAATGGCAAAGTTCTGAAATGCTATGAATAAGCAACAAGAAGACTGAGAAGAGCTTTCAGATCTTAAGAAGAAATTAGCAAATAAAGAAAAATCATTTCCAAAACAAAGACTCAGAGTAACACAAGAGCGAATAGACCAGATTTCAAGGTAAAGTAAGGGAAATAAAGGATAGGAAAATACAATGAAACAAACAGAAACAAAATCCTTTTGTGAAAAAGCAAATTTCATAATCTCTCACCACTTGAATCTTACTTAACAACAAATACCACAACGTTTCTTTTTCTACTATATTTGTGGAAGTTTGATTAATCTTACACAAAGAAGTTATAGTTAATTAATTTTTTTAAAATCCGGTTTCAAATAGATAGTCCTGAAACCAATTTTGCATCCATATTCTTCCCAATTCATTTGATGATTTGAAAACATTAACAAAAACATTTTTAATCTGCTTTTCAAAGAGAACATCTGTGCATTATTGTCTGTGACAGTGGCTTTGTTATAGCAAATGAAACATCTGGAAAGACTTGATTACTTGTTGACAGAAACTCCAATGCAAAGCATAGGTGAAGGATAATGTATTCTCACTGGGCTCAGATGAATAGGTCTAGCCAATGGGGTCAACCTAAGCTAAAATGCTGGAGCACTGCAGTATTGGAGTGCTTTTTTTATTCTGGGCCATCTTTTGGTACATTTATACCTGTGGCCAATTTTGGTTCCTACCTAATTTGAAAGGACAAGAATTAACATTTTTTAGTTTGTGGCTTTTACTCTGAATAGTAAGGGTAACCCTTTCAGTTCCACTTTTAGGTTAACTCTCTGCTAGGGGGAAAAAAACCTGAAGTCTCAAGAATCCAGATTGTTCAAACCCATGTTGACAGTATTTTTCAGTCTTTCCTTTTAATGCTGAATTTCAGCTTACTTGATTATTACAGCAATCTCTCCTCAGCTTCAGTTTTGCTTTTTAAGGTTTCAGTCACCAAAACCCAGAAAATATTAAGTGCAAAATTCCATTTTGAGAGGCCATATTCACATAACTTTTATTACAGTATATAATTATTGTCCTTCCATTTAATAATTATTGTTGTTACACTCATTGTGCCCACTTTATAAATTAAACTTTATTATATATCTATATCTGTATCTTTATCTCTATATCTCTATCTCTGTCTCTGTCTCTATCATCCCTAGCTCTAGCTCTATGAGAAAACATAGTATACATAGAATTTGGTACTATCTGCAGTTCTGAATATCCACTGTCAGTCTTGGAACATATCCCTTTTGGGTAAGGAGTCACACTGTCATTTGGTGATCTGTTTGGCTTCTAGGACTCCAAAAGATAATTTATTGATCATTCTAACATTGTTACAACTTAATTAGGTAAATGATGCAATGCATGTGAAGGTACTCAACAGAGTACTGGGCATGTACTAAGAATAATGCAACAAAAGTTAAATCTAAGGCCATTTTCTCCTCCTTTCCTGATGGCAGAGAACAATTCCAGAGATTGAAAATACCAGCTTCTTGCTTTTCAGCCTCCCTTGCAGTCAAGGCCTGAACGTATGACTCAATTCTGGCCAATGAGAACTGAAGAGGGAGGATTCTGGGAATACTTCTTCCCTGATAAGAAATCTCTCATGGAGAGAGACGTATCTTCTTCAGTTGCACACTGTTATGTTTATAGTTAATGTCTAGAATGATGGCAGCCATTTTGTGATCATGAAGGGATAAGCCAAGGTCCCTAGCAAATATCTAGAAGAAGGCAGAGCAAAAGGGAGCTTGGATCTCTGGTGCCAGTGTGGAGCCAATTAACGGACTTGATACCACCCATTTCTTGATAAATTCTATGAGAACTAACCTTAACGTTGAAGCTCTTTCAATAGGCTGCTTAGTCACATGCATCTGAAAGCATTTAAACGAATACACTAAAGGACTGCCCTCATTTTCAAATACTGCACTAGAACCCAAACCGAATTTGTCCTTACTGTGCCCTACAAAATGTATGACAAAAAACTGGTGGGATAAGGTCCTTATCTAACCCTGAGTCCATTTCCACGTTCACCATTGCTTATCCTCAAATCTTCTCCACAAAATAGAGATGGTTCCTGTTTTTCAGCTCATTAAGTGTTATGATGACTAGTAACCTAATTGATTTGTGGTCCCCAAATTAAAGACATTAGACAAATTTTTTTAAATGGTAGTTTTCCATATGACCTCTGTCTAAGTTGCACTGTAATTTATGGATATGCCAACAGAGTAAAGGACAAAGTGATGTGTAATTCACTGCCAGAGCCCTAAGAGGCAGCATAATGTACATTACTCCCCATCATCACACTGGAAATAACCATCAAACACCCTGGTGACTCCCTTGCATTGGCACTTGTCCCCTGCACTGGACCCAAGCTCTGTTCACAACTGCTTTTGATGATGACATTGCCCAAATAGGAGGAGAACAAATCAGCACAGAGCCTCACAGAATCCAGGCTAGATTCAAAAGCGATGAACAATTACAGGATATCAAATTAATATTTAATGAAGATGTAAATGATGAGAGTCAATACTGAATTGCTTGGTGAAATCTGTTTCAGCAAGAGAAAGCAGCAGTGGTCTGTAGAAGGAGGGGGAACTGTCTTTCTTATTAGCTATTGTTCTTTAACTTCTCCCCAGCTCGAGCTGAGGCCTGGGCTTCAGATTCCCCAAGCAGCTGACAGTTGCTGTGAGAGTGAAATCAATCTTATAATCCTCCTAGCCATTTTATTCCTAATTTCCCTCTCTGTGTGCTCTTACTCTCTGCGCAGACTGTGTGCTCAGAAACAAACTCCACATAGGGTTTCTGACACCAGACTCGCCTCTTGCCAACATTCGGTCGTCCCTCTGTCAGCAGGGTGTCTGCAATGATGAGAAAGGCGTGATGCCTGCAAGGCAATTCGTCACCTCTGCGATAGGGGAGAGCTGCTGAGCCCACTGGTGTCAGGAGAAGCTGCCAATGCCTCAGTGAGAGCTGGAGAGTGGGTCTGAAGGTGCTGGTCCATGAAATAACACAAGAAGAAGGAAAAAGACACCAGAAGCAGTGGGCTACAGGGTATAAGCGATAAAATGGTGGGTGCTTGTGCGTGTTACTCAGCCTCCAAGGGGCCACAAAGTCCAGGGAGCTGTGTCTTTATTGCTGGCTGTGCTCTTGAGCCCCCACCTGGAAGAGGCAATACCAATGTTGGGGGCTGGGGACAAAAAAGAGTTTCCCAGGAAAAGAGTTCCTTTAACCAATAGCACCACCTCCCAGCTAATAAGGATGGAAAGATGGAGGCAGACTCAATGCTAAAGGCTTCTTTTCTATTTTCCCAAGTCAGTCTAAGACAGGGCAGCTTTTTCTGTCCACCAGGGAGGGCAAGGAGTGTTGCTTTTCCTGGTGCACCTGTCTACAGACTATGGAAGTCTGTAAATCTGATTCATCACGTGGGGAGCTTCCGTCTATTCCTGCAGGGCCAGGCCATGACATGAGCAGTTTGGAGGCCTCAGAGAAGCTGTCAAAGCCTCAGAGGAGTTGGGCTAAACCTCTGGGCACAAACTGAACCTCTCCTCCCTTTGTGCAATGCTTCAACCATGCCTCTTACTCTGCCTCTAGGATACTATGCAAAGGGAGTCCCAAGGACAGCAGCTGCCATTAGAGAATGCACACTTTTGCAGCATGCCTGCCCCGCTCCAGTATGCTCACCTCAGAGGGGCCTGGTGAGAAGGGCCGCTCAGTCACTCTGTCATCACTTTTCAGAACTGCTGCTGTGCTATCTACAAGCTCAGCGGGAGGCTTTCTGTCTTAGCCTATTTTACTTGTGAAGACTGATTCTAGGACCTACAGGACTCTGGGTCCCACACTAATTTTTTCTTCCTCTAAACAGACTTGTGAAGGCTTGAGTGAGACTACATGTCATAGAAGATTTTGAAATGTTTTCCCTGCAATGTCAGAAACAGAAATGGCTCGAGGTGTCTCAGACAGAGGGGGTTTAATACCAGAAGCCGGTCACATGGATCAGGGAAGAATGAGAAGCCAAAAAGGGGTCACCAAGGCAACATAAAGACTAGCCACAGCAAGATGCTGTTGCTACCTTTAACAATAGGGGAAACGGGAGGAGTTGGTATTACCAGAGGCCAAAAGCCAAGTCCATATGGCAGGAATCTGAGAAATGGCAAAGGCAGCCAGGCAGGTGCTGGGATGGTGGAAAGAGGGGTTCCTAGATAGGAACTGTGTTTGTCTGATGCTGTGTAAAACAAATGATCCCAAATCTTAGCTTCCGCAACACCAAATTTATTACCTTAGCATTTCTGCAGCAGGAATCTAGAAATAGTTTAGCTAGTCATTCTGGCTGAGGGACTCCCGTGAAAGTGTCATTTGGGACTGCAGTTTCGTCAAGGTTCTGCAAGGGAAGGTTATGCTTCCAGGTTTACTCCTGTGGAGGCTGCTAGGCCCCACTTTGCTGCCTGTTAGGTGAAGTCACCAATTCCATGGCACGTGGACCTCTGCTCAGGGCTACTCATCAGCCTGCCAGACTTCATATTCTAAGAGTGAGGGCTCTAAGAGACAAAGAGTGTGAGAAAGGGCGAACAGGATAGGTGGGACGGTCTTTTTATGACCTAATCTTGGAAGTGACATCCCAACACCTTAGCCGTATTCTGTGTGTTAGAAGGAAGCCACGAAGGCCAACCCACATTCAAGGAGAGGGGATGAATCCCAGGAAGCAGGGGTCACGAGGAGCCCTCTTAGAGGCTGCCTGCCACAAGGCTGGAGACACACAGGTGGAGGTGGCTCTAGGTTTTGGGGACCTGAAGCTTATACCATCTGTAGAATGCTTTTTTAAAAAAAGAAGGCAAAATCGCAAATGTAAAATTACAAATACAAAACTATACATAGTTCAGTTAACTGATGAATATGTAAACAAAATAGGGAATGCAAAGCTATTTGGCAACAAGAAGGAATGAAGTGTTGGTATATGGATGAACCTCAAAAATATCCTGCTCAGTAAAGGAAACCAGTCACAAAAGACCACATACTATGATTCTGTTTATGTGAAATGTCCAGAATAGGCAAATCCATAGAGACAGAAAGTAGATTAGTGGTTACGGGGGCCTGAGGTTGGGAGCCAGGATTGACTGAAAACAGACACAAGGGAACTTTTGGGGGTAATGGAAATGTTCTAAAACTGGATTGTAGCGATGGTTGTACAACTCAATAAATTTACTAAAAACCATTGAACCATATACTTACAATGGGTGAATTTTATGGTATGTAAATTATATTTCAATAAAGCTGTTCAGAATTATACACACAGGGCATTGGAAGAGGCCTGTGTGAGTGAGAGGCCCTGGAGCTTCAGCTTCATTAACTTTTCAGGAAATCTGTCTCTGGAGGAGACAGCTATTGCAGAGATGCTGCCTGAGGCAGTGGGAGGGTTGGGAGACAACAAGGCCCCTCCCTTGCTTTTTCCTTCTGGTCTTCTGGTAAGTCTTCTACTGCCCTAACCTGCCCTGAAGCACAAATGGAGTGTTTTATGATCCAGAATGGAGGCTATGAAGGGCTGAGAACAGATCTGAGAGCAGGGGCAAAAGGCAGACTCTCAGGTCAGCCCCTACAGTGGCACTCCCACACCCATGTGCCCGTACAACTCAGAACGACTCTGTTTTCTAGTATTACAAGATATCTTGACAGGCACTCCAGAGAAGGCCCCTATTTCTGAAAGGACTAAGCTGTTGATTCTTTGTCTTCAGACATTAAAGGACACTGGATTTGCTGGTTGGTTTCTCATTTACTGGTCATATGAAGGCTCAAAATCATCCATTCCTGCATATGTACATACCAGGGAATGGAGATCAGGCTTAAGACCTGTTAAATATTCACTGTTGAATGTATTATCACAGCAGCTTGTTTCATTTCCCTCTTGGAAGCCATGGGTACCAATGGCAGGGCAGGAGGGAGCAGTTATTCTGCCACAGGTACAAGCAATAAGAGAATGCATTGTTAGTGGAGAAATTAAAAGCAGTAAAATATGCAACTACAGGTTGGTCTCTTTTTTCTTATCAGCATGTCCAAGCAATTCTAAACAATGTGGATGATAAAACGCTCCCTTCACCACCCCCCACAAATATCTTTTTGGATTAAGTTCTACAATTGCAGCGGTTACTGCTGAGTTTTAAATGATATATCTGCAAGCCTCAAATTGGCACAGTTTTGAACAGGCATCACAGAACACTCCACCACTTACCCTTTAATACCCAGTGTTTTCGGAGTGGACGCGAATGCAAAGAATCCCCAATTAACCCCAGTGGTGCTGCAGACCCACGTGGACTCAGCCACATACATTTGATTCTACAATAAAGTTTGAGCTGGTTCCGACTCAGTTAAGCTCATTTCAGATGCACTTTGTATCTATACTCCCTGTGGTACCACAGAGCTCTACATTTACAAGGTAGAGTCAGAAACACTGGAGGACAGTGACTGTGAAAAGGAAGAAAAAGAACTCGAGATGCTTAGCTCTGTCTTTCTAAGTACAAATCAGTCTTGGAACCTTGTAATGTTCACTCATGTGGACAATGTTTCTTCCTGTGGGCTTTCATTCTTTAAAAATACATTCATATAAATAAAACTGTTACTCAATTTCTCTTTCCTTTATGGGATGGCAATATTTATTTCTATTTTCTTGTATTTTTTTTTACTGGCATGAAATTTCAAACTATTAATTTCCTTTCATGATTATTAGTGAAAAATACTTTATCAGTATAATCAAGTCTTCTACTGCCCTAACCTGCCCTGAAGCACAAATGGAGTGTTTTATGATCCAGAATGGAGGCTATGAAGGGCTGAGAACAGATCTGAGAGCAGGGGCAAAATTACTGAAAAGTATTATACTTGATTATTACTGAAAAATATAGAGGCGGGAGTGTTAAAAATGATGTTAAATAGGTTAGGTAGGCTATGCTTATAACCAAACAGTAGTGACCCCATGCAAGGAAATTGGGACTCAGAAAGGTTAGGACATTTCCTCTGAGTCACACAAATAGTAAGTAATAGACCAAGGACTCAAAGATTATATAGCCAGCATGGTGGTGTGCCTGTTGTTCCAGCTGTGTGCTTGGAAGGCTAAGGCGGAAGGATCACGTGAGCCCGGGAACACAAAAACCAGCCTGAGTAACATAGGCTAGCGTCATCATCCCTATTTTACAGGTGAGGGAATTGACTGTAGGCAGGCTTCATGATTTGTCCAATGTCCCACAGCTAGTAAGTAGCGGAATATGGATCTGAAAGTTGGTAACTCCACTCCAGTCACTACCTGTGTAACCTTCGCACTGAGCTTCCTCATCCACCAAAGTCTCTTTGCACAGCCATGCTCAGGCTCACGTGGGCCACAGGTGAGCGACTGAGATCCTCTTTTCTGGCCACACTATCAGCTTGCCAGCCGCCCTCTCCCACCTTGGAGGAAATCTCCCAGCCCGTGCACTGGGGCAGGCACCTCTGAAGGCACAAATTGCAATATGCTCTGAATTCAGCTCATTGTGGCCATTTACCACAGACTTTGAGAAGAGAAGAACGAGGGAGAAGATAGACATTTTCAAAACAGGATCTGTGCACCGCCTTCTAAGATAGAGTTAACTGCCCACAGAGGTCCTTGCAAGGTTTACTGAAGTATGGCGGTAATACTGACCAACAACGCTAGATGGCAAAGTGGTGCTACGTTACTGTGTTGAGGGTTGAGGGAAAAAAATGCAAATCCACTGGGCATTTTTTTTTTCTTTTTAATTTTAAAATTTATTTTTAGGGAAAAAAGTTCTATGTGAAGTTAGTATCTTACTTTTTTTTTTTTTAAAAAATCATTGTTTAGAAATGTCCTTTTTGAATTGGCGCAGTCTTTCAGACTCTATCAATTAGGTAAATATATGTCCTGCTGCCTAATGGCCAGCTGGTCAAAAGCCACCTCCTAATTGATCAGATAAAAACGGGAGGATAACAGAAGATAATGGAGATAGTATGAAATGTACTTTCGAAAGCTGTATGTTAATATAAATGGGACATAAATGTGACAAATGTATATGGCACAGATGTCATCTGTCACGGCCTCTTCTGTTTAAATAAACTTAGGAACAAATAACAAATTGGACACACTGCTGCTCCTCATTTCATTCATTCAAAAATAAGCACCTCTTATGTACAAGGCAGTTGTAGGCAGCACGGAATGCAAAAAGACTTCTACTTTGGCATTTAAGAAATCTGTGTTCTAGAGGGAGACAAAAGACAAATGCACCAGTACTGTCAACAGTCAGCCCCTGAATCATTCTTCCTCCAAACACTCATGGTTAGAGCTGCTTATCCCCCACTCAGTTCCCCTTCCCTGAAAGCTTCGAGACCACCCAGGGTCCCGACAGGGGCAGGAAGCACATCAACATATCAAGACTGGGCCCCATGCAGCAGGGACTGAGGCAGAGTTTGCATTGCTCTCTGAACTGCCTTGGTGATTCAAACGTAGCATGCCCAACGACTGTTACTAGGAGGGAAGTGGGAGCCAGTGTGTACTGCTGCTGAGGAAAATTGATCTACAGCTTTGTCGTGAACAGTGATGATGGGGTGGAATTACAAGCATGGCACAGCATCAGCAAAGGTATAGGGGCAGAGAACTCTGTCCTGGCTAAGGAAGCCTGCTCTGGTTGCAGCAGGTCCTTAAAGAGGCTTAGCCCAATAGCATCAGCATCTTGGGAAATTTGTTAGAAATGTCAATTTTCAGGCTCCACCTCAGACCTAGAGAATGACAAACTTCAGAGGTGGGGCCTGGCCATCTGCATGTTAACAAGCCCTCTGTGTGTTTCTCAAGCTCAAGGTGGAGAATCACTGGGTAAGAGTCTGCTTCCTGCCAGGAATGGTTGGTAAACAAGGCAAGGTGCACAGGGTTAGCTCTTAAAGTGCCTTGTGCCAAGGAGACTTTTTTCCTGTTTGTTTTATCTTGTAGGCAACATGAGAGCCATTGAGGGTTTCTAAGCAGCAAAGTGACCATAATAGATCTTCACTTTGAATCCATCCCTTGTGTGATGGCAGGGAGCTGGATGTGGAAGGAGGGAAGATGCCCTCCTTCAAGGCGAGCTTCACTTCTACCTGCACTACCAACCTCTGCCTGTAGTTATTTTCTTTTTCTGTGGCCTTGTCTCCTGGCAATCATGCCCACTCGCCTGGTGTCAGACACCTTTCCTGAAAGGTGACTACCAAAACTAATTCTCTGGTGTATATGTTTACTAGGAAGACTAGCTCAACTTCCTGGATGTCTAGTTGTCATCTCACACAAAACACAGCTAAATCTCAACTCCTTACCCACATACCAGTGTTTCCTCTCCTTGCTTCTTGACTTCCTTTAATGCCATGATCATCTACATTGCTGTTTAGGCTGCGATTGCCCTTGGGGTGATCCGCAAAGCTTCTTTAGCTCCAATACTCAATTAGGAACTTCCTATTTACCTTTCCACGAGTCCCTGGGATGTGATTCTTTTCTAACACATTGATTTTAAACTCCTTAAAAGAAAAACATGGCCCTCATTTATATTTGAATCCCATTGACACCAGCAGAGAAAAGCTGGACAATACATGTTTAGGGAACAAAGGAGTGAATTCTGCCCCTTAAAGATGAGGGAGAAAAACAGAAAAATGGAAAGAAAAATGGAAAGATGCCTGCTAAGCAAATGGTGTAGAGGCTACAGGCCCAATAGATGGTCCCTGGTAAACCCTCGAAGAAGCCAGGTAGTATGAAGGAGAGATTGATTACAAGAAAGTGGAATTAGGTTATAAGAAATTAGCAGAGAGAGTAGGGGAGGAGCAGGTGTAGATTAAGATTTCTGGATGCCTGGGGAAGATGAAAAAAGATATGGACTGGGATTTCATAGAAGAGAGTCAAAGAGAAGGGAATTACTTGTTTTTAAAAGTAAGGGAAATGTGAATATGCAATTCAAGAGAAAGCAAGAAATATGTTAGGAAAATCAAGATGACTAAAAAGGATCTAGGGAGTGCTCAGGATTCACAAAAACACAGAGGTAGGTAAGATCATGGGCAAAGAAAAAGGAGCTGGTCTGGAAGCAGAAGACTGGGTTTAAAAGTATCAGCAGGTATGGTGCATTTGTATTTTCCGAGCATGGCGTCTCCAATCAGTGAGGAGAAGCCGGATACTGATGGACGTTGAAACCAAGTGCACGTGGGTATCTGTGATGTTGAAGAAAGGTAAGTGGAGGTAGGAATGCACTGGTGGCCTTGAGCAGAATGGAAACAATTTCGAGCAAACGTGCATAACTGGATACACAGTAAGCGGCCCTAAACACAAGCTTCTAAGCTCTATCCGTACTGGTTCCACTGCCTCTACTGTTTTGGCTCTTTCCTCCACCTGCTGAACATCTTCTGATCATTAATTCCCTGGTCAAAAGTCATACTATATTTTGGAAATTTTTAATTCACATTCTTCACCTTCCTCTGCCTCCGGGAAAGGTGTTTCTAAAGCACAACATTTATATATGTTTTATAGTTTAAAAGCAGTTGGACATACCTTTTCATATATACTACATGCACACACACACACACACACACACACACACACATACACATATATATTTATAATATTAATCAGCCACTCTCTGCACTATAGGAATTTTAAGTTTTATCAGTTCATATTCCCAAAACACTAGATGTTCATTTTGTCTACCAGACAGTGAGTTTATTAAAAGCCAGGGTCACATTCTGCTCACTTTTTTAACCTCAATGCTAGCCCAGCATTTAGCCCATACTGGGAACTCAAACGGAAGAGCTGACTCAACCAAATGAATTGCTACTTAAAATTATTATACTACCAATGTCTATTAGTTCATTGAAATTAACTGTTTATGCTTATATTGTTTGATATATTTTGCATATCTATATCTGATAATCTGTGCAAGGACTTTGAAGATAACAATATGCAATATAGTAGCCCTTGTTAATTTCCTATCATCTTGTTTTGAAATTCTGTATCTTTTTTTTGTTTTTTCTCTTTGGAATAAAATTTTTAAAAATATATGGTTAGAAGTCCAGTTCTTCAACACCTGGTTCTATGACAATTTATTCTTATCCTCCACTAGTAGTATCTTCTCCAGATTAAATAAACCTGGTTCTTTTTATTTGTTTTTCCTCAGAAAATGTCTTTCAATTGCTTAGGTTTCAAAATGACTTCGTTCAGATGTCTCAGTGTTATTCGTATACTTTTAAAATTACAGATGCAGAACTGACCCCAGTGATTTCTGAACCATCAGTGCTTCACTGTTCTAGCTTGGCACAGGTCTGAAGTTGGTTTTGGATCTCTTTTCTTTCCTGTTACTAAAATTTTTAATAGACACGATCAGCTTCTTGCTCCAAAACTCAGTTTGCATTACTTTTCCTTATTAAGCTGTGATACCCAGGAGGGAAATGAAACAAATAAAGTGACCTCATAAAAGTCTACAAATATAAGGACGAGTTGTCCTAATAAAGTCTTTACCGCCTAGAGATCATGGAGTTCTTACCACGAAGAATGTAGTCATGTTTTGACACTGAGAGCACCACTTCGCTGATGGCTGCCCTATTCTAAAAGCCATTCCTAGCTTCCTTTCTCACGGCTGAGGTCTGCTAGAAAATAGGAACTGTGGTGAAAGGGTGTAGTCTTTCCCGAAGTGGACTGTACCTGAGGATAACTATGTGATAAAGTATGGATTTCTCTGGAGGTACTGACTCAATTGGCTTGAGTTTGGACTAGAGAATATATTGTTTAACAATATGCAAAGTTGAATTTTCTCTGAAGCAGAACCTGAAATAAAAAGGTGAGAGCATTCTGCTCATTTGGGAAGTCACGCCAGGAAGCAGTGATAGGGGAGAGAGAAGGGGAGACAGACAATCAGGGGTGTGTTACTGAGCAGATGAACACTGTAGAAAACTAAGGATCAATCCCACTGGGAACTGTTAGGAACAGTAAACACATCTTAGAAATATTTTTCCCGAGTTACAAATATGTTAGGGAATTTGTCAACTTCTGTTGTTGACTCCTTGGCATTGCCAGTTTGATATACAGGCAAACCACTAGACTCTGGCAAAAGAAAATCCAGAGAAAATCCAAAGGTAAAAATTGTTGCTGTGTTTAGTTAAAAACTACCTGGTTGACTTGCACAGGGGTGGTGATAATCCAGGGGAATGTGAGTGAGAAATTAAGTGTCTGCTATAAAAACATCCCTGATGTCTTAGACATAGCAAAGGCTCACAGTAGACCAGATTTGGGTAATCTCACAAGAATTAATCCACTCTGAAACTTTAGCTACAACGTTTGTTACCAAACAGTTCAAGTGAACAATGCATAGTTGACCAAAAACGCCTCAGATCAGAAGGGGAGAAAAAGCAGGTCCTCCTGTATTGCGAGAGAGGAAGGGAGAAAAATCATAGTCTACATGGAGGTGTCTCAGTTGTCTCAGAGGCTATGAAGTCAAGGACACGGACATTTTCTATGCATTCAGGCTGCTTGGAATGCCTTCCAGCTGCAGCATTGGGACCTTAATAAACGAGCCATATTATGTTTATACTTTACTGTTTAAGTAATGCTATTTCACTCTGTGTAAAGCCACTTAAAACACCAGTGGAAACACATGCATGGACCATGAAACAACTTTAAATGGATAATCAATTTTTATCACATATTGAGGGTTAGACTGGTATATACGAGTGAATTATGAAAGTCTGTATGTGCTCTGGCTAGGAGTGTTTGTATACCATATCTTTGTCTTTGCTGCAAGACGAGTTGCCTGTAGTGAGCTGGAAGTTTCCAAAATGTAACACAGAAAGCTCCTTTCATTCTGAAAGAACTTTTTCAGAACTTTAAAAACAGGAGTGTATTTTATTTGGTTGTAAACGTGAAAGATCCTATTAGAACACCTTAACTTCTTTGTATAACAATTCTCCCTTGAAACAAAAGGGAGTTGATCAACCACAACCAAAGGCACCAAGAAAAGCACAACCAGAGTTTAGGGACATGTCGAGAAGGTACATTGTATCCTGTAAGCTATGACTCGTGATTTTAGAACAAACATGAAGAACTTGTTTGCATGATGACTAGTAAACACATGGAACTCATTATGCCCACGTAGCTGGGCAGGATGAGAAGGTGAACACGGTCAAGGCAAATTTGAATCAATCCATGGATAACAACAGACTGATAACAGTTCACTGAGGGGAAATCAGGCAGGTTCAGGTTACATCCCTAACCTCTGAGGAGGATTTCGTGGATGCAAATTGCTGCATTCTTACAAAACACTGGTATCTCTGTTAGAGACAGCACAAGATGGTGAACCACTGATATGACACATTGTGACATTCCTTATATTAAGTAGAGGATATTGAAAACGTCAGATAACCTGAGTGCCCTGACCACCAAGAAGCTATCAGCTCTTTGATCTTCCAACTTCCTTGAAGTACTTGTCATTCCTTTTCCAGTCCCCAAAGTGACTAGGGTGAAGAAGGTCCCTGTCACCACTGAGAAGTAGCTCAAAGAGACTTAATTACTTATCAAAGAAGAAATGATGTATAAATAACAAATCAACAAATGATTTAAGGCAAACCTGCATTTTCAGTGATAAGCGCATTAAACTCATTTAAAAAGTAAATGATGGTTGTATTCACTTATTTCACGTTAAATTCATTGCAAATATTTTATAGATTTTGGATTTAAGAGAAAAGTAACTAGAAACTTTCCCCTTAAAAAGTTGCAGCTAGATGCTAGACCTTAAAACATAGTATAAAGATTTTGCTTAAATCAGGGAATATTTGGAGGATGAAAAATAATACATGAGAAGTATTGTAGAAATTAAAATAGAAATATCTCTTTCCTACTTATCAACTGGCATAGAAAATGAGAAACAATATCTTTTCACTTATTCTCTGTAAAGCCTGGAACACCTAGCTTTGATGCAAAGTTGGCATAAAAATGGAAACACTCAAAGTATTGAAGAAAATATAAAAAAATATTTCAATGATCACTGGAACTGGGGCAGTTAAGTGCAATATTCTAAAGTTTCTACATTTTTGCTCTAGTTCCTTAAACTCTCAGTCTAATGTACTAATATAATCCAATGATAAATAATACCAACTAAATAAATTCATCTATTTGTTCAGAAGCACTTTTAAGTACTAAATGTGTTAAGTATTAAAGACTATGGGATGGAATAGTTGAAGGAAGGTAGCAAATGAGTTACAAAATGTTTTTAAATTGCTATTAAACCACAATCAAAAAGGTTAAAGAGCATAGTAGTAAGAAAAATAAAATGTTATAGCATAGCTTGTGCACATAGATGCAGAAGGGACATAAATGAAAATGTCTATTTCAGACAAGAAAAATAATTTACACACCATAGCAATTAGTCATATAAAAAGACATAGTACATATACATGCACTTTCTATATACACAAACACACACATGCACATATAATTAGACATTCCGGTTACTTCCATATTATACTGGCAATCAGGTATTTTTCTAGTTAACACTGGATCCAATGTAGTTTTTCTTCTTGAATTCTCTACTTGGAATTTGATAGTAATCAGCAAAATTGTAAATTATGAAGAAGTAGCATATAATCTTTCTAAGGGAGAAATCCCCATATGCCCATAAAATAAACTTTGCCTCTGACTAATTCATATAAAATTCCTCACATATTTATTTCTGATTATTTTGCATTGACAAAAATAGATGATATGACAATGTTCTACCCTAATATTCTTCTTCCTTTTGTATCTAAATCCTGACATATCTATAGCATTCATTTGACAAATAATAACATTTCAATGTACTAGGTAACGCATATGTTTTTTATTGACCACAAAGAGCTGTATTTCCTCAGCTGATTTATGGACCACCTGGACAAAATTATTTTTATTATGGTTTATTTCATTTTCTCCAGTGTCCACAATTGAAAAATACTTGTAAACTGCCAATGACACAATGACAATAGTGAGAAAAAGAACAGCCTTAAAATTCAAAATCAAACCCCACATTTCTTCAGAAAATCCCAATGAGAAATGCAGCTGCAATGCTTTTAGTTTAGAAAATTCAAGGTAAAACCACATAGATTTGTTGTGTTTCCTTATTTTAAAAAACGACATAAAATTCACAGCCAGTTCCAAAGTTTTCTAAAACAGAGATAACCATTTGGGTTTAGAGTTTGCATAAGGGACTTATAAAGAAACTATCCAAATCATAAAAAATGATCATGACATAGTAACAAAGAATGTTAATGATATTTTCTAATCACATGACTTCATTTCCTGAATTATACTGTCTAGATCCTGAGAAAAAGCGCAGGGAATGTTCTCCTATTTCTAATTTTAAAATACTTTGTAGCTTACAGCGCTATTCTTCACACACTATTCTATTGTCTATTATTCTGATGACGTCTGTTGCATTATCTTTGTAAGTTTTTGAACAACAAAATTGCAAGATGTTAAAGCCAGCAGTTCACAGAATGTTCCGGAAGCATCTCAAATGTTTGAGGCCATTTGCCTAATGAATATAACATGGGCTCATTTCATTCCTCCTTTTCTGTAGTTGCTTTGAGTTTCAAGCATTTGTTACTCATTAACTACACTTTGCATTTGATACCGCGTATGTATAGTGCATTTTAGAATCCACATGTAAAACTAACTTATTTGTAATCCTATATCTGTGCTAATTGTCCTGCATAATAACCATTAATATCAACTCCCTTATGGTGGAGCAGTTAGTACTGATCTGAGCTCAACAGATGATGTAAGAGAAGTTTTCATACAAAGATACTTTCTGTATCTTTGAATGATATGCAGGGAAACTTCCTAAGTATATTCTCTGAATAGTTTATCACTTTTTCCCTGTTTAGTTTAAGAATTACCTAAGTCAACATTTGCATTGCTGTAAGTCCTCCTTCAAACTCTGATCACATTTCAGTTATTTTTGAACAATTTTGCAATGTCAACCAAAAATAGAAATGCTTATTTCCTAATGAAAAGATCTCCAAGTATAGGTCATAACACATGTGTACAAACATACACACCCACACACACTGTGGATATTTGGTGACTCCAGAATGACTAACTTATGAATGTCTTATACATACAAACAGCTAATGAGTGATGGCACCAGTGGATGCCCGTGAATGCCTTGACTCTGACCAGTGAGTAATACCTTCTTACAGTGATGCTGTTTTTGTGAGTTTCATCCATGTTGTTATGGAAACTGCAGTCTCTTCATTTTCATTGCTGTAATGTATTCTGTTGTGTGAATATACCACAGTGATCCACTCTGTTGTTGGTGGGTACTTGGATTGCTTCTAGTGTGGGGTTATCATGAATAAGGCTACTAAGAATCTTCTTGCAGCTGTCTATTGATACATCTATATACTTATCTCCTGATGACAGGAGAACGTCAGTTTCAGACAATCAGCATTGCAGCTACACCCTATCAAAGTAGAATGGCCTGCAGAGAGACTGTGACAGGGCAAGTTTTTGGAGAAAGGAAACTAGGTAGGTAGCCCCTAACTGGTCTTAAAAGTCTCAGTTGAGTTGGTACTTCCTTTTGCAAAAGCTCCCTAGGCAGAGAGTCTTCAATTTGCAATATTCAAATCAAAGTAGTATTTTCTTTGCTTTTTCTTTTAGTATTACACTTTGGAGCAAAAAGTTGTTCCATGATGGACTAGCACTGGTCCTTTCATGGCCTACTTTAATTAATTGTTCATTGTTTATTTGGTTAGTTGGAATAATGTAATAAGCATTTGCAAAGCTACAGCCCCAAACAAAAGCCAGGACCTTCGTAATAACTACAGCTAACCGTATATTTCTCCCATCATTCCATCCTCTGGCTTCCCCGTACCTAGAGTAAAGGTATTTTTGAACATTATGTAAAATCCTCAAGAAGGACTATTGACCCCAAGTAAGTATCCATTTGTGCTAGGCAAGTAGAAAAGAATATTGATTTCATTCTTTTTATGTCCTATTACTTCTAGGGAGGCAGATAAATGATAAAACAATAAGTCGTGTGAATCATGTGAACACACATTCTTCTGGGACAAAACGATTGCAAAGGTTTCACAGATTTTTCTGTGTGACAACTCATTCCCTTTAGAAAGGTTTCTAGCAAAAATATAGCTTATGCAACAGCAGACTTCAAGATGAGCCAGATGATCTGAGAAACCTATTCCTTGATCACAAGAATGAACGATGCCATAAATTTAAACTTCTTTTTCCTATATTTTGTCACCAAAATTGCTTGATTTCTTATCTAGCCATGAGTATATACCTTTGGTGGACTGAATAATGCCAAGACACCATGTAAGGGAGTCTATACCTCACAATGTTGAGAAAAGGATGATAAACCCAGTCTTAAAAGTTACAGTAGATGGTGCTAGATGGGTACAAAAGATCCAACCACCATCTGGGCCACCTTCAAGATTTCTCCTGAGCATAACAGTTTAGAAAATGTGCAGTTTAGATTAATCAGTTCAGGAGAGGCTCTCAGAAAAAAACAGTTGAATTAGTGAGATCAATGAATGTAGAAACTTATAATTAGACAATGTTAAAGTTTTTATGGAAATTAACAATGAAGACAACTTTAAAGCTGAGGTCAAACCTTCTATCTTTCTGGTGTATTGATGCCAATGTTAAATTAGTAAAAGAATGATTTTTCTCTTCATTTAAAATAATGTCATCTGTGAAGTTAATTTTTGAGATAATTTGCTTTCAGTATTAGTTACTTAGCATTTCTAAGGTGTTTGTAGGTTGGTTTTGAGACGTATATGTCCTATATAATGTATGAAAAGTGATTTGCAAAGCATTACATAGTATAAAGTATTCTATACATCTAAAATATTATTTTTATTATTACCCAAAAGTGCTTTTTAAGTATTTGTGTTCGCTACTTTTTTTTTTACAGCCACTTTGTCCTAGGTATTTTTGTTATTCTTTTAGTTTTTCATGTGAAATGGCTGAGATATAGAGTAATGAAGTGAATAACTCTGAACATGTATATTTCCCCCCTTGTAGCCACAGCACAAAACTAGTCTCATGTCAGGTGTGGTGGTGCATGCCTGTAATCTCAGCACTGGGGAGGCTCAAGCAGGAGGATCACCGTGAGTTTGAAGCTAGCTTGGGCTATATTGTGATTTCAAGGTCATTCTGAACTACATAGTGAGGACTTGTCTCAACAAAACAGAACAAAACAAGTCTCAACTCAGTGAGCCAGAAAGAAGGCCATTACCTGTCTTTGATGAGAGGGATATGGTGCCATAGGAAGAGAAAGTCTAACCATGTCTGTGGGACAGAAGCTTCCCTCCAAGCTTCTGCTGAGCCCTAAGTGCCTGCCTTGGTTCTTGGTTTCCCTTGAGAAAGGATGCTAACCACATTCAGCCTGGTACTATCTGAGATGCTGTCGGCCCATTGGAAAATATGGGATCTAGTGTTAGGCTACCCCTCCCCCTCCCTTCAGAGAGGTGTTCATTTATTGGATAGGGCTGGGAGGAGATTCTTTTTCTGGAAGGTAACGCACAATCTCCAGCATTCAATAATATGTCCAGCGTAACATACCCTCCAAAATGCATATTAGCAAATGCTTGCAACACCGAAGGCCTTTTCAGAGGCTGGAAGGTCAGACTTTTAAGTGAACTCACTGTATTTATGAATCACTCCAGCCTATTGATCGAATGTGTGAGATGTAGTTCTAATATGTCTGTCTGCCTTATCTAAACAGAATGTCAAATGTCCTGTGGGCAGGCCTACTCTCTATAGTGATGGGAAGTTAATGATGGCTTGCTTTTTATAGAACCTAAAGCCTAAATGCTTAAATAAGTACAATTAATATCAACATTAGTACCAAATAGTAACAGTTATATACATATTTCTTTTACTTATTTTCCTATATGCATTCAATGCATTGTCCCTGGAAGAATGTGCTTCGTCCTTGCTGTGATCAATACACACAGTAGTCGCAGTGGAGATGGCTTCGCCAATTGCACTGACAGTATATCCAGAAAAGAATATGCAATAGGCCTGTCCAGTAAGGAGGAGGAGAAAAATCCATATTTTTAAATGTCATACAAGCTATTCCTGCAGTTGCCGAGCAGCCGACTTTCAAATGTTAATAATTAGGCTGTGGGCCAGGCCTATTGCTCAGGAGCTAATGCACCGTGTGTGTTACCAAACAGGAGACCTTGATCCGATGCTCGCTGGAAGCTTCTCTGTCTTCCAGCTGGAGCAGGGAATGCAGTGGAGGTGACACTGGGTGCCTTAGAGGAGAGAGCTGCGTGATGTATCACCACTCACTGGCCTTCGCGAGATCTGAGCGAGATCACAGTCTCAGCAGAGTCTCTCATTTCTCCTGGTCACGGAGTTATGAAGCACTTTACAACTTGTGCTGCAAGAAGGCAGGGAGGGATTTAAACGTGAGACTGGAAAAGACCCTCCATAAACCACCTCCAGAGCAGTCCTGATTGACAAGAACTTTGGGCTTAGTCTGGTTTACAGACAGCCCGATCAATGTTTTTAGAAAAATATAAACTTTAAATGCAGGTTGGAATATGCACTGACCATATTTCACCTGATCACAAATTTAACGGACAACTTGGCATGTCACTGAAATTCTGATACGAAAATGATTCTTTCTCAGAATTGAAGTATCTTTACTACTGATCTCTGTGGCGTACCTACTAACATTAATGGGAGCACAACCCTAATAAGGTCAACAAAAATGTTCTTGTAATAGTGTTCATTAACAAGGCTGCTCGGAGACTGTTTAAAATCGTTCCTGCCACAACCTCTCCTTTGGCTGAAATCCTTTGCTTCGTTTTTAACCATTATTTGGAATTTTGATTTCCAAATCTTCACCTATGTTCCATATGTTTAAGGCCTGACCTAACAAATTTAACTGACAATTTCCAGAGGCAATATCAGTGGCTTTTGAAGGTTATTTCATAATAAAAAAATGAGATACCATTCCCTCTTTAAAACTGGCATCAGTATTAACATCAAAAGCTCAGTAGCTTCCCAGGTTTCTAACACTAATTTGCTTTTTTTATTTTTTTACATTTTTTGTGGCACTTGGAGTGGAACCCAGGGCCTCATATGTGCTAGGCAAGCACTTAGCATGGAACTGCACCCTCAGCCATAAAGTCATAACTTGGTTCTCCCTCCTCTCCCTGCCTCCCACATAGTATTTTCCACAAAACCCAGCTGTTCATTTTTTTTCTCTACAACACCTCTAATGCCTATTTGTTAATTCAGTAAATATTTACTAAGTGGTAGGAATAATGCCACAAATGGGAGCTCTATGTCTAGGCTAAGCCTGGATTCTTTATTTTTGTAGTCATCATCCTGGGCTCTCTGTGGTGGATTAAAAAAGGCCGCAGATAATTTGACAATTCTTCCTTTGAGAAGCTTCATGTATTTAATGAGATTATTAGCCTTTTAGGGTATAGACTCCCTGCTGTGCACAGGAACTAAATGCATAGCCCACCGCAACTAACATTTGTTAGTTCACCAACAGTATTCATGACAATTAGAACTTGATAGAATCCTGTCAGTGTTGATGTGACATCTGGTAGGTCTTCCAAAAAGTCTGGAAAGATTTTTATCTCTAGAAGTAGAAACTTTAAGTTGAATTGTCTAAGTTAGTGATGGAGAATCTTTTAGAGACTGAGTGCCCAAACTGCAACCCCAAACCCACTTATTTATTGAAAGTGCTTACACTACAATTAAACTTGATCATCCAGTGCTCAGCTACTGGGGCAATTTGGCTCAATTGACAACAGAGAGCACATGTGACATGGATTCACCACCACTGGTCTAAATTATGACAAAATTTCCTAGAAAGAGCTCATTAGAACTCTTCATTATGATCATTAATAAACCTTTTTTTCTTATAACATAAAGAAATATTTCTAAGGTTTGCCTAATAGATTTTTACCAGATCAGCTCTGTACATCTGTTAGAGCCCCACAAATGGTTTGAATCTGCCAAGTGACTTTCAATGGACAGTGAAATTCATGGTCTTAGGTTTATTTTTAACTTTATTCAGGTGCAGTTGCTGTACCAAAATGTCTACATTCAAGTTATATGTCTGGGTGAATTTCACTGTGTGCTTAAATTTAAATGTTAGTTTTAAGTTAGCAATAAACCATTTGAACTCTACAAGTGCTTGGCAGTCACTCCAGATAGAGCCCAAGTAACTTAATTTGAAACAAGTGTAGTTGGCGAAAAAGCTATTAAGAGGAAGGTTGATATGTCAAATCATGGTAATTTAAAAATGACATAAATATGTTGTAAAAACAAAAATATCAACCTTCAATTGTTCAGAGAATTCTTATTTCTTCAGGAACTGCTTTGGGCCCTCATCCATCACCAAGTGGAGTAAAACAAAGCAAGAAAAAGGATGAGTGACATGCATTTGTTTTTCAAAGCTATAAGTAATATTGTCCCTGATTATTATGTGTGCTTTATTTTTACAGACAATTAATGAAAACAAACAATTCAAGGAATATGTATTTATCACTTAACCATGTAAAGTCCCTGTGCAGAAATTGCTTTTCCAACATCTACTTGTGCGGGTGAGGGAGAAATGTACATAAATAACCAGAGGATGATGCATGATATAAGATGTAAAAATGAACTCTAAAAATATTAGTGCAATGTTTTAGGAATACAAGGGTGGAAATGATTTATTTGACTTAAAAGAAGGTGGGGCCAGTAGTCAGTAAGGAATCCTGGAGGAGATTGCTTTTTTCCTCTAGGGATTGAGGAATAATTTCAACCAACATAGAGGGCAGAGGTGGAAGAGAAAGGGCAGGAGGGAAGAATATTGTTACAGCAATTGCATGGCCAACGTGCTGGGTAAATTTGACAAATGGAAATGCAGGATTTCCTATGATTGCCACACAGGGTATGGGATGAGTGGTGAGGGGAGGGAGAAAGTATGGAAAGGTAGAACGAGGCTGATGGATTTTTAAATCCTGTGTTTATGCTGAAAGTGGTGGTGTGTACCTGTAATCTCAACACTTGGGGAAGCTGAGGCAGGAGGATCCCAAGTTTGAGCCCAGCCTGGGAAGCTTAGAGACTTAGCAAGATCCTACTTCAAAATAAAAAATAAATAAAGGGCTGGGGATGTAGCGCAATGTGAAGGCCCTGGGGTGAATCTCCAGTACCATAAAATGAAGAAACAAGTAAGTGAAATTTGTACCATCTTAATTTTTATTAATTAGGAATCAATGGAAGGATTTAAAATAATCCATATGGTCAATACAGAAAACTGGTGGGTAAATAAATATTTTCCCACAATAGAATATTGTACTACTGTAATAAGGAACGAGGACAATGTTTACACATAAATGCATCTCCAGTACATGTCATTAAGGAAGAAAGACGCAAAGCAGCGTATTTAGCATGCTATCTTATATTTTAAAAGGGAGCAAATACCAACACATACAGATGTACATTTCTGCTTGTGTTTGCCAAAACGTAGATTACTGAAAAATACATGAAAAGCTAAATATGTACCTATGGAGGGGAGGAAGGAAGCAGGATGAAAGATACAGAAATTGAAGTGAAACTTGTCTGAACACAACTTTTTGTACTGTTTTGACTTCAGAATTACAAATATGTTTTAGATAATTCAAAACATTTTTAAAAGGAAAAAAATAGGTGGCAAATGTAGAAGAGTGACTGGAGGCTATTGGAATAACTCAGTCAAGGGTCCTGAACTACATTTTTGAGGGGAGGTGTAGGGAATAGGTACAGCCATTGCTGGTGGCAAAGTCCCCACTTTTAAATGTGGCTTTTCCATGTCTTTTGGAAGTACCTGCCTGATTAAAGACAATTCATGAATTTATTCCTGGAGCAACAGCAAGTACTGGGTGAATCCTCATAACTATATGAAGTAAGTAGTTTGGGATGCAAACTTGCCTTTTATTAAATATTGATTAGCTGGGTGTGGTGGCACTGTAGGAGGTTGAAGCAGGATGATTGTAAGTTCAAGACTAGCCTGGGCAATCTTAGCAAGATCCTGTCTCAAAAAAAAAAAAAAAAAAAAAAAAAAAAAAACTAAAAGGGCTGGGGATACAGTTTTGTGTGAAGACTCTGGGTTCGACCCCTAGTACCCCAAAGAGAAAATTATTAATTCGCACTTATTTGGCCCACAGTGGCCAGGAACAGGAGCAGGTAAGGGTACGGGCAGAACTTGCTAGGCTAACAAATATACCTTTGACACTGAGCCCCCTACACCTAACAGGGCTCCTGAAGTCACTGCATTCCTTCACTTTCCCCAGAGTGACTCAGAGCCGCTGCGTTAGGTAGCAATTAAAGTTACCCCTCACCTTAGCCACTCAAGTTTTCCTGCTCCCGCCACCAGTGCCATCGCAGATTGGGTCATTGTCCCTGCCTTGTCCACCCACCCACTCAGCACCAGCAGATTCCTGCTCCCAAAGCTTGATGGGGTACTTGGCTGAGGCAGCTTTGCTCTGATGTCTCCGTCCTTTCTCAGTGCAGGAAGGTTCTCAGGGCTGGGGAAGGGCCAGCTGAGCAGTATCCACTGTGGTGCACAGAACTGTCCGCAACCAACTGATCTAGTTTCTGCACAGACAAAGGGCTGCCGGATCCAGAGGGCTGCGAACACGTTTGTCTTTTTTTACACTGGGTGATTTTAGTCTAGGACTCAGATGTTACTGAATTCCAACTGTGATCAGGTGTATGGAGGCCATTTGGAGGATCTGTGACAGGGAAGTGTGTGTGCCTTTAACTGGGTGGTGGGTAATATTTTCCTTCATTACATCATGATTTTTATAGCTTACAGATAGGTTATAATTCTGCTTTAATATTTAATCACTGGTTATAAAATCCTCTATGGATACCTCAGGAAAGGTTTAAAGTTTTCTTTACATAGGTTCCTGTCCCAGCTCCAGCATTTACCAGTTGTGTGACCTTGGACAAGTTCTTTAAACTCTCTGTGCCCCAATTATCTTATCCCTGAAATGGGAATATCATAATACTTACCTCATGAGCAGTTATGAGGATTAAATGAGAAAATTCGCGTAAAATGCTTAGCTCAATAAGACTGGGAACATAGTGATTGCTTATTAATGTTCACTATAATATGATGAGAGGGCAGTGATAACATGGGAAAATACTCTCAATTTGATAGACATATACATTGTGTTGTGTTTACTACAATGAAAGTAACACTCCCTGACCATCCATGCTCCAAATTTACATCCCCTGAATTTGTTCACATTATAGCACAGATCGTACCCTGTGACTAACACCTCCCCATTTTTCTTAACCCTCTTCCTCTAGTAAGCACTGTTCTACTCATTGCTTCTAGAATTTTAACTGTTTTAGATTCCACACCTAAGTGAGATCGTACAGTATTTGTTTGGTTTATTCCACTTAGCATAGTGTCTCCCAGGTTCATTCATGGCACCAGTAACAGGATTTCCTTTTTTTAAACACTGAATAATCTTTAATTTCTGAAGCCACATTTTCTTTATCCATTCATCTGTTGAAGGACACTTAGGTTGTTTCCACATTTCTCTATTGTGGATAACAATAAAATGAACACGTGAATGTGGAAATCTCTTTGAGAAGTTGATTTCATTTCCTTTGGATATGTAACCGGAAGTGGGATTGCTGGATTGTATGGTAATTCCATGTCTAATTTTTTTGATGAATATCCATATCCATCCTGTTTTTCATAATGGCGTTACTTATTTGCACCCTATCAATAGTGTACAAAGGAATTCCTTTTCTCACACACTTACTAACAGTTGTACTCTCCTCTCTTTCTCTCTCTCTCTCTCTCTCTCTCTCTCTCTCTCTCTCTCTCTCTCTTTATCTCATTCTGGTTTTGATTTGCATTTCCCAGATCATGCTAACTGATGTTAAGCAACATTTTACATACCACTTGCTATTGCATACATACATGCTTAAGACATATTTTTGTCATATCCATTCCCCATTATCTTCCTTTATACCTTCCTCCCCCTTACTCCCATCCTCTTGTCTAGTAAGTCTCCCTTCTACATTCATGTCATCCTTTCTTTACAGAGTACGTTCCACATATGAAGAAAAACATACAATACTTGTCTTTCTTATCTCACTTACCATGATTATCTGCAGTTGTACCCATTTTCCTCCAAATAACATAATGTTGTTCCTCCATTAATGGGCACTTAGGCTGCTTTCATATTTTGGCTACTCTGAACTGGGCCACAATAAGCACAGAGTGGGCAGGTAACCCTATGGCGTACTGACTTTCATTCCTTTGAGGAATGAATTTTACCGAGGTGAAAGATCTGTATGTTAGAGACTATAAGACACTGATTGAAAAAATTACAGGTGATAGAAATAAATGGAAAGATATGTTCATGGGTTGAAAGATTCAATATTATTAAAATTTCCATGCTACTCAAAGTAATCTACATATTCAATGTAATTACTAGCAAAATTCCAATAACATTTTAAAAGAAATAGACAAAATAATCCTAAAATTCACATGGAATCTCAAGAGAGTCTGAATGACCAAAACAACTTTGAGAAAGAAGAACGAAGCCGGAGATAAAACTCTCCCTAATCGGATAAGGCTATGGTTATCAAAACAGTATAGTATTGGCATAAAAAAGGACACATTATGTAGTGAAACGAATTCAATGAGTTCTGATGAGTACAACTGTTAGTAAGTGTGTACATCACTGCAGTCACCATCCTGATTGAGAACAAAATAAACTTTTCTATCACCCAAGAAGGATCTTTTGTGCCTCTGAGTCAATCCCTTACTTTCATGCTACTCTCCAGCCCCATTATAGACAATCACCATTCTGATTTCTCTCACCATTTATTAGTTTGCTTGCTCTTGAACCTCATATCAGTATCATAGTAGAGTGTGTATTCCTTTGTGTTTGGTGTCTTCATTTCAATACAATGTCTCTTTGTGAATCACCCATGTTGTTCCATGTGCACGCAACTCATTCTTCTTTATCGCTGACTGGAACTCTATCACATGAATATACTGCGATTTATTGGTCCAGTCTTTTCTTAATAGACACTCAGTTGATTTTCATTTTGGAGTTATTATTAATAAAGACACTATCAACAAACTTGTACCAGTCCTTATGTGGATGTACATTTTTATTTCCTTTGAGTAAGTTGCAGTGGAATGAATGCTCATAGTACAGGTGTAAGGCTCATTTCATGAGAAAATGACAGTTTTCCAAAGTAGTTGTACCATTCTACACTCTGGCATCAACTTGTGTCTCCATTAATCTGTATCCTCGCCAAAATTTAGTGTTACCAGACTTAAGTTTAAGTCATTTCAGTGGGCATGAAGTAACATCACCTTGTGCTTTGAATTTGTATGTCTTTGATAACTTTGATGTTGAGCACCTTCTCATAGGCTTATTGGCCTCCATATGTCTTCTTTTGTGAGGTGTCTTTCAAAGCTTTTATCTGTTTATGTACTCGTTACTTTTTAAATTTATAGATAAAATTGTATGAATTTATTGTGTACCATATATTTCCTTCAAGTATGTACACACTGTGGAAAGACTAAAAGTAGCTAATTAACATGTATTACCTCAAATAGCTATTCTTTTGTTGTGAGAACAATATTTTTGCATTCGTTTTAAATTAAGTTTATTGGTGCATTTTAGATATACATAATGATCATATTCATCATAGGGAATTCATACCTGTGCATGTTTTTATTTCTCTTTTTTCCCTAACCCCCTCTCCTCCCTTCAACCTCTTTTCTCCTCCATATTTACAAAGGTTTGTTTCCATTTTATCCTTTCAAAATCTTTTTTTTTCCTTTTACCACCCTCCCTCCCCCCCCAACCTTGTTCCTCTTTCCTTTTGAACAATTCCTTCCCATTTCACAATATCTATTGTACATTTTGGTCCTTATTTACTCTTTCAGTTTCTCACACCAGGGAGACAATGTGATATTTACACATGTGCGTCTGGTTCATTTCACTTAACAGTATGGTCTCATGGTGCATCCATTTATCTAGAAATGTCTCAGGTTTATTCTTTGTGGCCGAGTAGCAATCCATTGTATAAAAAAAGCACATCTTCTTTATCCATTCCTCAGTTGATGGGCATTTCAGTTGTTTCCAAGGTCTAGCTATGTGCTGCTATAGACATGGGTGCATTTACATTGCTGTGGTATGATGTCTTTAATTCTTCCAGGAAGATACTCAGAAGAGGAATAGCTGAATCAAATGGGACCTCAAATCCTAGTTTTTTGAGGAATCTCCATACTGATTTCTGTTGTGTACAATATATTTTTTTAAAGTATATACACATTGCGGAGAGACTAAATGTAGCTGATTAACATATGTATTACCTCACGTAGCTATTCTTTTGTAGTGAGAACAATTTATATACACCATACTCTGTTAACTATATGCATGTTGTACAATAAATCTTTGAACTTATTTCTTCTAACTAGAATTTTATATCCTGACTAATATTTCCCCAAACCCCTCAACAGCCTCTGCTAACTTCCATTCTTTTCAATTTTTAAATTCTAGATACAAGTCCCTTGTGAGACATATGTATTGTGAATATTTTCTCCTAGACTGGTTTGCCTTTTCATTTTCTTATTTGATTTTGGATGAGCAGAATTTTTATTTATAATGAAGCTCAATTTAATAGTTTTTATTGATTAGTTGCTTTTGTGTCCTGATTAGGAAATCTTTTCCTCTCCCTAAACTCATGAAGGTAATTTCTTACATTTTCTTCTAGAAGTTTATTTATTTATTTATTTTGGGTTTTTTTTCCGGTAGCAGGAATTGAACTCACGACCTTGTGCTTGCCAGGCAGTCGTTGTGCTGCTGAGCTAAATCCCCAGCCCCTTAGAAGTTCATTTTTATCTAGTTTGTTAAATCTATGATTCATCTAGGAGTAAAAGTGTGAGGTAAGTATTATTTAACATACAAATGACCGGTTATTCTAGCAATTCTTTTTAAAAAGATTTCTTTTCCTCTCAGTGTGTTGTCTTGGTTTCTTTATCGAAAATCAATTTACTCTGCCTTTATCTATCTACATATCTATCTATCTATCTATCATCTATTTATCTATAACTATCCTTGTATCATCTATCTTTGTATGATATTTTGTTCATTAACTTGTCTTTCTGTACCCCTTGACTTCTGTTTTAATTTGGGTAGCTTTATAATAATCTTTGAAATAAGATAGTGTGAGTTTTAAAATTTGTCTTTGTGTTTTTATCCTAAGACTGTATCAGTTACCCTAGCTCCTGTCTTGATAAGTTCCGCCCTTACAGTACCCTGTCTGAAAAGTCTATGTGCCTCAGTTGTCCAAACTGTGATCTCTCAGCTTAGCAAGACGATGTGCTCTGCTTGTTCTCTGCCTTCCTGCACAATGATCCAAAAAGTGTCTGAAGCTGTCATGAATGTGGGGCTCACATTGTGTGTTTCCTGTCTCTGAAAGGTCACACTTCTGTAGTATCATTCTTCTCATGCCTGAAAAAAAGTTGTCTCATTTACTTTTCACAGGTTGTAGTGGAAAGACAAGTCTTTTCCAGTTACTCCATCATGGTTGGAAGCGGAAACCCTCCTCACTGTATTATCAAGATGTGGTCCTTTCCAGAGCTTCCACTCTTCACAGAGGAGCAAAATGAAGAAAGGATGCTGAATGGTTTATCTATGGATGTTAGCGCCACTACCTCTCTTCTACCTGCAGAATTAGAAAGAGAAGAAAATAAACATGTGATATACATTAAAGATGGATTTTACATCAGAAGAATCACCCTTAAAACAAGAAAATGTCAATAATCTAGACCAGCAATGTCCAGTAGAACTCTCTATAATGATGCATATGTTCAGCCTCTGAGTTACTCAGCAGGGCAGTCACCAGACACATGTGGCTGTTGAGAGCTTGAGATGTGACAAGTGCAATGAAGGAAATGAATTTTTAATTTTCTTCAGTTTTAATGAATTTAAATGTTTTAATGTTAATTAATCTCATTTAGGTTAATAGTTACTAACTGGATAGCACATGGATTCCTTCGGGAATAAAAAAGTTGACATTCAGAAAATCAAATCAAAGAAACTAGCATTAGCAAGTATTAGGACATACCTCAGAGTGGCTTTTATAAAGTCCATGTGATATTGACATAATAAGAGACAAAATACCACATAATTTATATATATATATATATTTTTATTTTAAAGATAAAAGGAGGGAAACATTAACAGACATACAACATTTTACAACATATCACAAGCACAATACAGACAATACAGAGTTACAAACAAAGTGGTAGGGAATTAACAATGGTGGTTGTATTACATATTGATATCTTCAAAGTGGCTTCTCATGAAAACAGATATAGACATGCAATACTGGTCAACCAAAGGCTCATTGACAGTTTCTTTCAGCATAGAAATAGAAGACAGAAGAACAACCATGTTATCTATCCTGTATATACATGCATACAAAATTTCTCCTTCTTTCCCTTAATACCACATAATTTAATAATCAAGAATTACATCCTAGTATATATGAGAAATTGATAAATAACAAGAGTCATATTTATTTCAGAACATTTCTGAAAGGTATGTGTTTGATAAAATAAGTGGCACATTATAATTACATATCTATACAGAAAAATAGAAATAGACTCTACCTTCCACATGAAATAAAAATCAATTTCAGAAAATTAAAGACAGAAATGTAAAACTAAACCAGGTGTAGTGGCACACACCTCTAATCCAGCGCTCTTGAGGCTGAGGCAGGAGGATTGCTGTGAGTTTGAGGCCATCTTGGGCTATAAAGTGAGTTTAATCCCAGCCTAAACTGCACTACATAGTGAGACCCTGTCTCAAAAACGGTAAAATTAAAAAACTAGAATCTTGAGAGAAAACTAGGGGACTGTGAACCAAAATTAAAATCCAAGAAAATATAATGAAAAAGTTCTATTTGGCTGTACATATTTAAAAGTGCATGTAGGTTTCATTGCTATGATTATCTTTTGTTCTCTCTAAAATAAAACATGTGTATACATTTCAAGGACAGTGACAGATGGTGAAGGTACATTGCAACTCTCTGTGCTGGACAGGGACCTCAGTGGTAGAAATTGTACAATAGGATTTTGACTGAAGGGCTTTTTGTACAATAGCATTTTTGAATGGAAATGTCTAGCCTTTGTGGAAGATAACTTATTTTCTAGTTTTGTAGATCTAGACAAATGATCTAGAATTTTGCTCCAGGATGAGCCAAATTGAACCTCAACCATACCTGATTTGATGTAAATGATGAGATTTATACGTTTTGAGATTTTGAATTTTTGAGTTGATTAGGTTTGGGATTCCATGTTAATGCTGCAATGGATCAAGACTTTTGGGGACATACTTTGCATGTGATATTGCTATGAATTTTTTTGAGGTGGGGACAAGCAGAGGGCAGACTGCACTGGTTTGAACAGTGTTCACAAAAATATTCATGTCCACCCACAACCAGAGAATGTGAACTTATTTGGAAATAGCGTCTTTAAAGATGTTTTTAGTTAAGATGAGGTCCTAATGGACTAGCATGGACCCCAATAGAGTGACTGGTACCCTTATAAGAAGCCATATGAAGACATAAAGTTATGGAACGATGGATGCAGATATTGGAGTGATGTTATCTCCAAACTGAGGACACTAAGGATTGCTGGCAACTGGCAGAAACTTAGAGAGAAGATTGGAACAAATTGTCTATTGGAGAACCCAGGGGAAAAAATAACCTTACTCCTGACTTGACTTTGACCTTTGGCCTCCAGAACTGTTTATATGAGGAGTGTATAAACAGAATAATAACAGAAGTAAAGATTTAAATGGCAAAATTAAGTGAAAAGTTGCCCAAATTCATGCGTAATTGAAGAAATGAAAAGTGAAACAGTAATGGTCTATCACTTTATACAAGGCAGAGTATCAAATACTAGCAAAAAAAAATGCCACATCTTCTTGCTAGCAGTGTAGGAAAGAGTGTCATAAATTGCTGATAGAAGTGAAGCACTGCAGCTTTATTTGAAGAGTAATCTGGATATTTCTGATAAAATTAACAATTTACTTACCTTTTGGCCTAGACAATCTATTCTTAGAAAATTATTTTAAAGAGATAAAAGTTCTTTAAAATGGAAGACAGAGAGATAGAGAAAGAGAGAGAGAGAGAGAGAGAGAGAGAGAGAGAGAGAGAGAGAGACAGAGAGAGAGAATGAGACCTGGATACCCATCAAGAGAAGGATATCCAAATAATTACAGTAGGTTTACAACAAGGAATAAAATGAAGCTACTTAAAAATTGTATTAAGAGATAAAATGAGTGAGAGGTATTTCTACAACATGTTGTTGAAAAAAGGAAGATTGTGTTATGTACATGTACTAACTCCCCACAAAGAATATAGCCATTATGTACTGCAAACATTTACAATAAAAAGGAAAAGGAAGATGCACCCAAATTACACAATACTATTCCATTTTTGTAAAGCAAACATTGATGAAATGAAGTCATGTGTTTATCGTATTTGTTAGATAGAGTGCATTAAATGGCCCCAGTGTTGTAACCTTACCTTGCAAGATAATTATAATTTCTTCCACCAAAAGGCGAAATATAATTCCCCACCCATTGATTATTAATTTAGGGATGGGATGTAACTGACATGACACAAGCATAAAAAGAGCTTGTGTGATTGAACTTCTCCACAGGAATGATAGTCTAGTCTTGGCCTAGCCACTAATTCCAGGAAAAGGATGAGATATATTAGATTTAGAACCACTGTAGCTAAGTTACCCCAGACAGACCCCACATAGAGCAGAGGCTCCAGCCCACCCAAAGAAGCATGATTAGGCCCAGACAACAGTGAGCAAATGTGAGGCTCATTATTTATGAACTATAATAGTGAGTAATTGCCATATAAAGTCACTCAGTTTTAGAGTAGTTCATTATATAAAATAACCGACACTGGGTGTGTGTGTTCAGTTACCTGTGCATGTACATTTTGCCTGTGTAGGATTAAATGTCTGGACAGAAATGAAAGAATACATAATAGGTTAGCTTGGCTTATGAGGATGGTATGATATAGGTCAAGGTGGTAAAAGAAGAGAGGAGTCAAGAAAAAATAAAACAAATATAAATAAATCAATCTTGAAAATAAAAATGATGCATATGATCCCATGTATGCATGGTTAAGATTATATGCTGTGCAATGGGTTGAATAGCACTGTTCTCTAAAAACAATATGTAGTACCTACCTGGAAACTCAGGATGTGTCCTCATTTGAGTCTTTGGAGACGTAATTAAAGTAAGGGTTCTGAGATTAGTGCATCCTAGATTAGGGCGGCCCTAAATCCAATGACTAGTGTCCTTATAAGAAGTACCAAAAAAAGACAAGGAACAGAAGGAAACAAAAGGTAAAGCCATGCAAAAACAGAAGCAGCAATAAGAGTGATGCATATACTAGCCAAGGAAAACCAAGAGTTGTAGGCAACCACCTGAAGCCAGGAGAAAAACACAGAATAGATGCTCCCTCAGAGCCCCCAGAAAAATTAACACTGCTGAAATCTTGAACTTGAACTTCTGGATTCCACAATATTGAGACAACAAATTTCTTTTTTTTTTTTAATTTTTATTTTAAAGAGAAAAGAAATAAAAAAAAACAATAATACAGAATTTCAGAACAAGATAATAGGAGATAAACAATGATTAATATACTCTACATTGCTATCTTCAAATTAGTTGCTCAGATTACAAGATACAGGCATGAATAATTAATCAAACAATATAAGCACTAACCGTTTTTCTCAATGAACTAAAATAAGTCAGTAGTATAACTATCTTATCTATCTTATTGCTTTTCTTTTTCCTTCCTTCTTTTGTCCTTTCTGTTGTTTAAAGCACCAAGTTTATGGTACTAGGTTATGGCAACCCTAAGGAAATGATACGTACTGTATCCATGGCGTTTATCAGTCAAGATGGTGTTCTGCTGTGAGTATCAGGAAATTGACCATAGGAGCTTAAATAACAAGTTACATAGTAGCATATTAGTACAGTAACAAGAAGTATG
Source organism: Chinchilla lanigera (assembly GCF_000276665.1). Lineage (NCBI taxonomy): Eukaryota > Metazoa > Chordata > Mammalia > Rodentia > Chinchillidae > Chinchilla > Chinchilla lanigera. Next base: position 269,190 of record NW_004955566.1, read on the forward strand.
TAGGTAGACAAATTCGTGGCTGGTATGGTTGCTCATATATGTCATCTATACCAAGGTGTCATAGAGATCCGTGCTTTATTCTCAACATATGTGGCCACCTTCCTTATGATGAGAACGGAATGCTGTAGCTGAGGTAAATGGCTGTTCTTCTGACAGTATGAAGGGACCAAGGGCAAGGAGGAAAAAGACAAAAGACATGTACCAATGTTGCTTGTCTTGGTTTCCAGTTTTTCTAGAAAACCTAAGAGAAATTTCTTCTTTCATGTCATTGGCCAGACATGGCCTCTCCTAGCTGCAAGGAGTGTAGAGTGCCATCAGATTCTGCAGATGAGTTGAAACTTGAGCCAGTGTGACTATTGAATGAGTTAGATGTGAGGTTAGGAGAGACATACAGAAGATAAAAATGTGCAAGGACAAAATGCTATCAAATAGGGAGAAATCTTCAATTACATATAAATCACAGGAAAATATTGTATGTAAAGAGGAACAAGAAACAGGCTCAAGGCAGAGAAAGCAAGAGATGATGAGATGCTGAGAAAGAGAGCCAAGATGTGCCTGTAGAACTCAGGCAATATGAATAATAACGATTATAGAATAAAAACTGCATTTGCAGTGTAAACCATGGACTTTGGGTGACAGTGATGGTCAGTGTAGGTTCGTCTGCTGTGACCAATGGACCACTCTGGCGGTGGATGTTAATAGTGGGAGAGGCTGCACATGCGTGGGGCAGGGAAATATGGGAACTCTATACGCTCTCATTGTGCCGCACACCGAAGAGTGCTCTAAGAAACTAATTCTTTTTTTAAAAAATAAGCATGTAGAAAAATACAAGAAATAAAAACAAATAGCCCACCAGGTGCACACAACCCAATTTTATCAAATGTTAGAATATTCATCGCCATGATTTTTAAAAATCTTTTAAAGGACTATTTCTTTGTTTCCACTTTATCCTTTTTGAAATTTTTTTTTCCCTTTTCCTTTCCATCCTTTCCCGCTTCCCTCACCCTAGTTCTGCTTTTTTTTGAACAATGTCTTCCCATTTCACAATATCTATTGTGCATTATTTACTTTTTCCAGTTTCTCACACCAGTGAGACAATGCAACAATTACACATGTGAGTCAGTTTTATTTCACTTAAGAGTATGGTCCCAAGTTAAATCCATTTATCCTTCAAATTTACCCTACTTTATGGCTGAGTTATATAAAAAAACCACATCTTCTTTATCCATTTCAAAACTTTCCTTTCATGAACTGGGACAGGAACTCAGGCGTTGGAGAATAGTTGATATTTAAGACATGATCTGGGTCTGATGGAGTTACATCGGCGATTTGAAACTAAACATTTAATCACAATTTGCATCTTTAATTTCAAAATATTTATTAGGATAAGTACAAATAACATTAAACTTACTGCTGGGTATGGTGGCCCATGCCTGTAATCCCAGCAGCTCTGGAGGCTGAGGCAGGAGGATCCTTGCAAGTTTGAGACCAGCCTAGGCTACACAGTGAGCTCAAGGCCAGCCTGAACTGCATAGTGAGACCCTTTCTCAAAAAGACAAAAAAAAAAAACAAATTAAACTTACCATTATAGCCATTAAAAAAGGAAATAAAATGTTTCAGATTGTTAAAAGACAACACATTTAAAAGACAAAAAGTAGAACAGATATTATTAATATTAAAAGCAACTAATCTAGAAACAGACTTGAAAAATGTATGATTTTAATTAGAAAAGGACAAATAAATGAAAGAATGGGTGGGAGACAAAAGAATGCTAGTAAACTACAGAAGAAAAGAATAAAAAACCTAAAGGAGAAAAAATATTCAATGATAAAATTAAAGGAAACATTCTTGAAATGAAAGAAGGCATGAATCTGTGGGTTGAAAAAGTACACCAAATTCAAGGAACATGTTGGTTTAACTGGTAAGTAATTTTGCCAGTTCTAACTATATGATGCCTTTAATTGTTGATAATATGGGCCATTCCAGAGACAATAAAATATCTTAGAAGCAATAAAATAGACAGCAAAATATAATAGCATATTAGAGTTGAAAGAATAAGGCATAAGGAAAGAAAATGTCAATAAATTCCCTGAAGTAGAAATTGTATATTAGATTTGCTGACAACAATATTATAAAATCCAAGCTAATAAAAAAATGGAAAGTAAAATAATTTAACTGCAAAGTATTCCTTTACCCCCAGTAGAGGTCTGAAATCTCATATAGTAGTGAACACTCTAGACACTATAATTTTTTTCTATATATACATATCTAGGTTTATGGTACTAATTTATTAAGTATAATAAGAGATTAGTGATAAATCTAATAATATAATAGAACAATTATAACAATACAGTGTAATAAAATTGCCAGTATCACTACTCTTGTACTTTGGGGACATTAAGTAAAATAAGGTTGACTTGGACTGAAGCACTGCAATACTACAAAAGTCGATCTGATAATCAAGACCACTACCAAGCAACTATTGGGTGGGTTAGTGTCAGAGTAGACAACAGGATGACCTACATCTCAGGTGAGATGGCATGGGTTGAGAACGGATGGTGCAAGGTTTCACTGTGATCCTCAGAACAGTGTACAATTTAAAGGAATTGTTCAATTTTGGAATTTTCCATTTAACATCTCTGAACCGTGGGTGACCCAGGGTAGTAAACTGAGAGTGGAAAACAAAATGATGGATAAGGGGAGATTATTGTATAAAACTTAGAACTCTATAAAACTTATAAAACTTAGACCAAAGGAGGTATAAAAGCTGAAAACAGAATCCATCTAATGAAAAGTGATTAAAACAACTAAAGCAGTAATCAGACAAAAAGTTATATTCTTAAATACCTTCCTAAGTAAGGAAGATCGGAGCAGATAAATTAAATATTCCACCTAAGAACTTAAAAATGAACAGAAAAAAACACTTAAGAAAGTACAAGAGGGTAACGTAGAGGATAAAAATACAGGACATTAGAACAATGACAAAATTCATAAATAAATTCAAGAGCAGTTGTTCCTTTCAGAAAAAAAGGCTAAAAAAATTAGGTACCCTAAACAAATATAAAAAAGAAGACAATAAGAACAAATACAAAAATCTATATATGAGGACTGGGGGTGTAGCTCAGTGATGGAGCACTTGTCTACCATGCATGAGGCCCTGGGTTCCATGCCCAACACTGCAGAAAGCAAAGCAAAACAAGCAAAACAAAACAAGTCTCTGTATGTGATAAGAAGTATCATTATAAGGGAACTTGAAAACACCAGAAGCAACTATTTGACACAACCCTGTGAATGAAATGGTTATTTTCCCTGAAAGATAAAAAGTAGTAGAATTGGTTTAACAATAGATTTTTAAAAATCAAATGGAGTAATAACCAAGTCTTTTTTGTCAGTAAGCACTCACCTAAGAAAACAGCCAGGCACTGTGGCCCATACCTGCAATCCCAGCACTCAGGACGCTGAAGCAGGAGGACGGCTGTGAGTTCAAGGCCAGCCTGAATTATATAACCAGAACTTCGCTCAAAAAAAAAAACAAAAAAAAAACCAAAAAAACAAAAACAAAAAAAACACCAAAAAACCAAGAAAACCAGAAATCACCCTCAGTAATTTAGTAGAGAGGTTTTAATGTTGGGAATTAATTATATAGGCACTGGAATTGAAATAATAAAATGAGTATACTAAGGTAATGTGGACATGATAGCTATAAAAATCAACTACTATCCCCAGGCTTAGGGCCCAAGAAGGAAGAAGTTAGCATTATCTCAATCTAGATCTGAGAGAAGAGGCTCTGTAGAGTTTATTGTTCATAGTTTTGAAGAGATACTCTGCCTAATTGCCACTGGTATCCCCAGCGCTCAAAGCTGGGGTTCAGAGTGCTGCCATAAGTGAAATGACTAGATACTTCTCAGAAGAAGAAATACAAACAGCCAATAAATACAGAAGAAATGCTTAACATTGCTAGCAATTAGAGAAATATAAATTAAAATAACACCAAGATTTCATCTCATCCCAGAAAGAATGGCTAATGCTTTCAAGACTGCGGTGAGAAGAACTCTCCTATATTGCTGGTGGGAATGTAAACTAATACAACCACTATGGATTTGGTATGGAGAGTCCTCAAAAAATTAAAAATAAAAATTCCATTCAACCTGGGTATCCCCCTTCTACATATGTTCCCCAAAGAGTTCAAGATGTAATAGTATAGCGATACACACATACCGATATTCATGGCAGCACAATTTATAATAGTTAAATCTTAGAAGCAGTCTATATATCCATCAACAGATGGATAAGGAAAATGTGGTATTCAGACATACTGGAATACTATTTAGCTATACAGAAGGATAAATTTGAGTTATTTGTAAGAAAATGGATGCAATTTGAAACATAATGCTCAGTGAAATAAATCAGACACATAAGCTTAAATATCATATGGATTTCCTCACATGAGAAGTTCCCAGTATAAATAAAAAGCAAAACAAATGACAGAAAGAAGGAAATGGGGAGATAAACTCTTTGCAAATGAGAAGGGAACCCAGAGATGTAAAATGGGAAGAGGAGAGAGGGGTGTAGTGGATTGATAACTGGTGGTCAACTTATAACCCCCAGCTGAACTGAATAAGCATGGTGCTGAGTGTGGGAGGCCCACCTGGGGACTGTTGCCAGCAGCATAAGAGGCAGAACTGGAGAAGGAAAAGTTAGGCTGTTGGGAGTGGAGAAAGGCTGTTGGAGCTGGTGGAAGCTGGTAAGGAGCTGTTGGTTCTGTTGGAGGAGCTTGTCATGATGGCTTTCCTGATGAACTTGGCTGTTTTCATCCTTCGAGGAGCTCTGGACCTCACTGGCACTGAGAATGGCTTTGGTTCACTTTGGGGGACCTCTGGTCCTCACTTTGAGCACCGCTTCCGGGCTCCAGGGGTAAGATGGTGGATGGCTGTGATACCTATTGGGTGAGCTCCGGTTCTTTTGAGAGTCGCTTCCTGGCTCCAGTGCAGATCCCTCAGCCTGCTAGCACAGGTCCTTCATCCCGCTGGCACAGACCCTTCATCCCGCTGGCACAGACTTCCTAGATTCCACCACTGACCTTTGGGCCTTCGCAGTGCAGATCCATGAACCAGGCTTACATGAGATATTGTTATGGGCTCTGGGCCTCCAGTTGGATTCGTGGGAGGCATTGTTATGAGCTCTAGGTCTTCAGCTGGACTTATGCAGGACATTTCCATGGGATCCAGGCCCTTGGCTAGTTTCCTTGGTATAAGTGTGTGGACAGAGTTCCTGCACTCTTTTGTATATCGTTCTTTGGGTGACTATTATAAATAATCACATAAAATAGGTGTCCTGTATTATTATTGTTCCCCTTGCAAAATAAGCCCCAAACCATAACAAGGGGTGTGGAATGAATTGAGATACATTCTGTACATGCACCGACAACCCTGAAATGTGATGACAATGTGTTGCAGACATGAACCGCAACAAAAATGAGAAGAAAGTGGGAGAGGGGAATCTAGAGGCAGAAGGAGGGAGGAGGGAGCAGAAAGGAAGGGCAATAAAAGAATTAAGATATTTTAAATAGTATACTTCCTAAGATGGATATAAATATTACATACTGCAAGCATGTACTAATAAAAAGATAAATAAAAAATATAAGATTGATATCAACCACCAAATAATGTCTCATTTAGAAATTTCCGAATGGTGTAATACTAGGGAGTTTATTAATATAATTTGCCGTATTAACTGGTCAAAAAAGAAAAAGCATAAAATCATCTCAATAGTTGCTATCAAAGTGTTTGATTGAATTCATTCCCGATTTAAAAACCTGCTGGTATATTATAGCATGTATTTTCTTATTAGCGTCAAATTACAGGTAATGTGGAAACCACTCATTTATTCAGTGAATATGTATTTATTAATGCCATATGTATCAGTCTCTATGCTGGCTGTTGAGTGTTCTTGTATACCATGAGCAAAACAGACAAGGCACCTACATTCCTATATTCTATTTGGAGAAAGACAATAAACAAATACACAAATTAATAAGCATAATTACAGACTATGCAGACATTAATATCCTAATGGAATGTGCAGTAATACTAATGGGAATTTGTCTTCGATAGAGTGACCAGAAAAGTCATCTCGGTTGAGATCTAAAAGACAGGAAATGAGCCAATTACATATAAACGTGAAGAGAATTCCAGATTCAGGCATGAGAGTTGAGGGTGACATATTTGAGTTAGGTTTAGGGCTTTGTGATTAATTAGATGTGAGGAGTGGAGGGGAGAGATATGTCAAGGACGAATTTCAAGTTTCTTCCACGAGTAACTGGCTTGACAGTGCTGCCGCTTCATAAGACAGGTGAGACAGAAGAGAGGGTTTGTGGTGGTGAAAGTATAATTTTGGACATGTTGAGTTGGACAAACCTGAGATGCATCAATGTGGTGAAGTGGGATGAATAACACAATGTATGGGCCGGAGGCTAAGGGGAGGGAATTTGGCTAGAGACACACCTTTTTTTGTTCAACTGCATATGGATTATATTTGACACCGTGGATGGATGATACTGTTCAGGAAAAAGTAAAAGGTAAGAAGAGAACAGGGTCTTGGAGACGACAGTCCTTAAAGTACAGAGAAGTGCCAACATTTAAAGATTGGTAGAGAATGATAAACTAGCAGTGGAGACTGAGAAAGAGAGTAAGGAGGGAAACTAGTAGAGAATGGGGGTTAATCAAAACCTAAGACAAAGTTCCTTCCTTCCTTCCCTTCCATCCTCCCTTCACTTCCATTCTTCCTCCCTTTCCATCCCTCCTTCCCTTCCATTCTTTGTGTCCCTTCTAGGTACTGAAGACTAAACCCATGGGCCTTTGCACTGAGCTACATCCTCAGCTCTTTTTATTTTTTATTTTGAGAAAAGGTCTTCCTAAATTGCTCCATTGCCTAGGCTGGGCTCAGACTTGTGACCCTCCTGCCTCAGCCTCCTAGAGTTCTGGGATTACAGGTGAGTACCATGCCCAACAAAGATGTAATGCATTTCTTTGCAGATGTGAATTGTATGTGTAGAAGCATAATACATTTCGATGCAGTGTCAAATGGTAATACTATCAAGTATTATGAGACTAGAAAAGTAGATTTGCAACAGGGACAGGAGCAATGACTAGTCGCAGGAGCAAGAGCAATTTCTGTGGAGCAGTGGCATTGGAAGCCGGTGTGAGATGGGCGGAGGAATGAGTGAGAGGTGGACAGAGAGCATAGACACCTGGGAAACAGAAACCGTGAAGAGGACGAGAGAGGCAGCATAGCTAGTGAGGTGACCACAGATATTTATTGTTGTGTGGATTTTTAAAAACTCGAAACAGTTTTAGTTCATTACTCTCTTATTAGAACTAACACTGGCAACAATACTTTAAAACATACTATGACTCAGACACTCATCTGACACCTACGCAGAGCCCCACTCTTTGTGTGGAATAGATAACTCAAAATTAACATGTTAAATGCTGTATTCTTGGTCTTCTCACTCAAAAATGCTACACAATCAGATTTTCCCACCTCAGAGCCAAGACTACCTTTTTTAGGTTGTTTCAGTAAAAAACCTCACTTCCTGGATTCTCTTATTTGTCTCATATAGAAATAAAATGACATCCTTGGCGTAAGAACCTGAAAGACTAGGTAAAACTCAGAATGTACAATAGATGATAGGAAAGGGAAAGAAATTGCTCAAAGGAAGGAACAACTGGGATGAGGGAAAGAAGAAAAAAGAAAGAAGGAAGGCAAAACATAAATATATATATGAATAGCTGTGATGACTGTATTGCTATTGTCTGATGGTGTATTGAAATGAACAGTTAAT
>NW_004955566.1:277817-386703 GCF_000276665.1 Chinchilla lanigera
AAAAAAAAAAAAAAAAAAGAGTATAAAATAGTTTATCCATCCTTACATGACCTGATTTCTTTGCCTCTCTGACTTCATCTCCTAAACACTTCTCCCTCTATCTGTCCCAGACACACTGGCCTCTTTTTCATTATACACTTGCTCCTGTCTCAGGGCCTTTGCACTGACTGCTCCCTTCACCTGACCTGCTTTTTCTCCTATATCTGCATGGGTTAACTTTCTCTACTCTTTTAGTTTATGATTTCTTTTTATATTCCTTGTTCCTTTCAAGAATAAATAAAAATAATACTGCCCTTCATGTCTACATAGATTGGGAGATTTAAAATATAAACATTATAAATTTTCATACTATTTATAATTAGGAATTTGTGGACTTGTTTTAAGAATGTGTACTGATATAAAAACCACAGTGGGAATCTTAGCAGGAAAGGAAGGAATGGAGGGAGGGAGGGAGAAAGGAAAGAAGGAAGGAAAGAAGGAAGGAGATTCTATCACATATCTCCAACATTTGCAAGTTGGAAATAGTTCGAGGTCCCAAGCAATATTTTACATTACAAACAATACATAAGCTACAAAAAATTATCCGTTTTCAATTACAGTTCTATACAGCATGCCACATACTAATACAACACATAGAGAAAATGTATCAGCTAGTCAACACATTTATATTTACTGCCTACCATGTGCCTGATACTCTACGAGATGTACAACTCATTTTCAATCCTTTCATAAACTCCCAGAGTGAGGAAACTGGGGTATACAGAAAAAAAGCATCTCCTATGAGCTCACAAGCTAAAAAATGGCAGAGAAGGAAGAGGGAATAAAAGACAGGTCTGTGGGGGCTGGGGATCTAGCTCAGGGGCACAATACCTGTCTGGCAAGTGCATGAGTTCGATTCCCGGTACTGGACAAGACCCCAAAAAGATGGGTCTGAATCCAGATTTTGTTCTTTTCTGGAAACCAGGTGATCTGCCTTACGCCTCCCCAAGTAAATAAAAAGCCCATTAGAGAAAATTGATTTCTACCTAATTTAGATATTATAAATCATATTTACTCACGTGTTTATATGGTCTTTACAAGACTGTGGTTATAATTCTAGAATTATTCCCTTACATTGCAATGTGTGATGTTTCATTTTTGTTAACACATTATACCAACATATATAGTATCTTGTAAGTAAACCTGATGTGCTTGTATGCCTTGATTTTTTTTAGCATATTACAGAGCATTCCAAAATAATTAAGGATTTGGAAGTGCATTATATTCCCACTAGACATTCCTCCCATTTCAATTTCTCGTCCCAGAGAAGAGAGGAGAGGAGAGGAGAGGAGAAAGCAGGGGAGGGAAGGGGAAGGGAAGGAGGAGAGGGAGACTGTTTCTAGCTGAAGGTACACCTGGGGGTGGTGTTCTAGAAAGAAGCCCCAAAATGTCTTATACTTGAATAAATAAAAAAATAAAAGTTTGAATAAGCATGACACTAGGTAGTAATAACCCAAGCACTCTCTTTTTCAGACATGGAGGAATTACACAAACAGTACAAAGAAATGTGAAGTACTTGAACCAATTGGCTCAACCTGTGAAAGGCATGGTCCCTGCAGTAGGTCAAGAATGGCATTTACAAAAAGACCTGAACGCTGGCCATTTTAATGGCATCCACTTTGCTTCAACCTAGATATAACAAAGCTCAATGTACCGTTTGAAAGCAAATGCAAAAATACATATATTAGAGTGAAATGAATAAACACCAAGTCTGTACTTAGAATTTCTTAATGCAATATTTTATAGACTCCCAAGAATGTGCCATTTGGAATATTCTGGATTCTGCATCTAAAGCTCAGCAATTTAGACAATCTCTTTTGGGTAAAGGAAGAGTCTAAAAGAGAGATGTGCTTTAATATCTGGCCATGCTTTTACTTAATAGACATTTGCTAAGTAAATCAAGGCTGTTCTTTCTAAAATCTAAGATCTAATTATTATGTGAATTGCCTCAGAAATCCTATTTACATTTTCTGATAGTTTAAATCAGGGTTGAAAAGATACTTGGGTCTGTCCTAGGGAAACTAAGGGGTCATTTCTACAGTCCCCATATAGCCCCCCCCAATGCCTGTTTACAACAGATATTACTGAACAAACTCTATGCCACAAACAAACACTTTACAATTTCAGCTAAGGTAATCACCACCTTGCACAAAATGAAATTGCACAGGACATTCTGTGTTTTAAAGATGGAGAAATGTATATGTTCTTGTTTAATGTATTTTTCAGGAATAAAGTGATAATTATAGCAAAGTTCAAGGTGACTATTAGTGGTGTGTTCATGAATTTATTTCCAAATATCTATTTGTGAAATCATTTAAGAAACAAGAAAATTGGTCATATACTTCAGTTAGATTGTGGACTGCACAGGACTGGACTAATGCTGATTTAAAGTCTAGTCTTTTCGGGCTGTTGTAATTACTTTCTTCATCGCTAGGACATAATACAGACATGCACAAAGTAAGAGAGGAGAAGCTCATTTTAGTTAACAGTCCGTAGTCAGCCAGCTCCAAAGTAAGGTGGTATGGCTGAGGGACATGGCAAGCAGGAAGGAAGCAGTGAACCATCTTGGGTGAGTGAAGGAGATATATGTCCTTCCAGGCTACACCCATAGTGACCCACCTCTTCCCACTAGACTGCACTTCCTAACACCACACCCAGCTATAAAACCAGCAGTAGACAAATCCAGTATCACACACTTGTGATGCTGTATCACACATCCATGATCCAGTCACCTCTCAAAAGCTCCACTTATGCATGCATAAGGCTTTGGGAGGGCATTTAGATACAAGCCACAATCCACGCCAAATTGATAATCTTTGCACTGAACCTGTTTAAAAAAATATATAGATAAATAATATATCTCTGACCAGATTTAAGGACATAGAGAGATGCAGAACTCTAACATGTTCTTTCTACCTGTATGGTTAGAAATACAAACTTCACAAAAAGAATACTAGATATCAGGTTTCTAGATATTTCAAATCATCAGCAATGGGTGAGAATAACAGGGCTGACTCTCTACACATAAATGTACTGTGCAAATGAACACTTAGAAATAATATTTAGGGAGTTTGCAGAAAAACAGTATTTTAATAGAATCACCACCAAGAATATCATTTCTCCAAGACCAATGCTTGGAAGCCCCCAATATCAGACTTCTTAAATTGTACTTGGCAGGAGCAGAGGTCAAGAACAGCAATTTTTGCCGAAAGCACCCAAAGTTTGGAGGACTTACAATTTTCCTATTCCACTAAAGTGAAGTTCACAAATATTTTTACCCCCAAAACTCTGAGTGCATTTAATTCCAAATCAGATAACTGGATCAGGCTGTTGACTTGCTCCTTCTCCCTTCACCCTTTCCCTCCACTTAAGAATTTTGTCTGAATGCAAACATTACTCAAGTGTAACATGTATGCAGAAACATGTTCGTCGTTAGTGTGTGTCACTTTAAGAAACTTTAGCAAATTGAACACACCTGTGTAACTACCACCTAGCACCCAGATGAAAGAACAGAACATTCATTAAGATATAGGTTACTGTAAATGAAATGTGAGTATTAATTTTGTTTGAACTTTGAGTAGTAACTGAAGTGATACTTGAATGAAATACTGAACTTTAGAAAACAGAGACTTTGCTACAGAATGCATCACTTCTGTTTTTGTTTGTTTCTTTTTTACCTTTTTGAGACAGGGTCTCACTCTGTAATTCAGGTTGGGCTTGAACTCACTATGTAGCCTAGGCTGACCTCAAACTCTCAGTGATCCTCCTGCCTCAGCCTCCAGAATGCTGGGATGATAGGAATGCGCCACCATGTTAGGCCATCATTTCTTAAAAGAGACCTGTAAGTTGAGAAAAATATTTTTGAAAAATATTAATATATTGTCTTCATTTTTAAACTTGTATAGTTTGGTTTTAGACACATTGATCTTCCATAAAAGTTGACTTATTTATTATTTATCTGTCACTGTTTATTCTTCAATTTTTCAATTTTGTTGCTTGCATTATTTTTTCATTGCTGGAGTTTAAAATGTTTACATCCCATTCTCTGACTATAGAATGCGTAGTTTAATATTTCTGTATCTGAATGGAGCCAAGCTTACCGTGAATTCCTTTATCATATATTCTCTATTCCAGAGTATCTCACTTTGATTCAGTTTTTCTTTGTTGGCAGGATTTCACCACTGAGCAAGTTTTTAAAGAAAAGCTGAGTTCATGCTTGAGAATGTCTGCTTACTCTTTTTTACTCCACTGATATGATATTCTTGAATAACATATTCTTCTTACAACTCCGCTGTGTACTGTCACAGAAAGTTTCTGTAAACCTGCCTTAACTCTGCCTTAAAATCTAATATAACAGGTGAATTCTCTTTAATTCCAATGCACCTTACCTAAGTCTACTTTCCTTTACTATTAGAGGTAAAAGAATAAATTATAAAAGACATGGACATGGAAGTACCTAATTTTTCATAAGATAATATTGTATATATGACATCATAAGCTCAATAAAATGCAACATATACGTATATATATACATATATGACTTGCACATACTCAACAATGATAATTTTATCTTTTCTCCTCATGTTAATTCAATGTTACCTTTTTTAAACTTTGAATTTCACAATTTAAGCAAACTAAATAGGTAAATAGGACAAGAAGAAGGGAAAACATTTTCGGTGTTCTTTCTAGGCTGATGATACAGGAAGGTCTTGGTGGTCTATGGAATCCAGGAATAAGCAAATTTAGAAGTTCCTATATGGTAAGAAACTATAACGAATCTTGTCCTTTCTTATCTTCCATACTATAATTAAATGCATCATTTTATGTAGTTTAGAGTTCCCAGAGAGGCAGAAATGTTGAGAACATGACAAAAGGCATTCTTTATTATTATCAACTCTCCCTAGACTCTACTCTTCCCGGATTCAAGCCTAGGGTGGGGGAAGGGGACGACAAGATTGTGAGAAAATGTCAACTAAAACATATCCAGTCATTCTAGAACCTGAAAATGGAAGGTTTACAGCCAGAAGATTCACTATGCACGTTCCTAGCATCATCCTTTTTATCTTCTTTCTGCTAAACCTTCTTGATGTTTCTTATAGGGACAGTTGCAATGCAGAATCATTCCACAATATGAACTCAGGGTATTATAATGCTATTTCTGCTGTTTTGTATCATGTCACAGTGGTTTCCCTAATATATATGACAAAATTGTCCTTCTTGACTCTATAGGAAAAAAACTGGCCATTAACTTGGAACTTCAGTAAGGCATTTAGCAAGGTCTTTCATAATATCCCATGGTCAAGAAGAAAAATATAGGCTGGATGACTGCACAATTAACATGATTCATAGCTGGCTGAAACAACATATGCCAAAAGGTGCTAATTAATGGACTAATATCAAGCTGAAGGAGCTCTCCAGATGTTCTACATCACTTTACCCTTTGCCCAGTACCAAATATATGGGTAATATCTAAGTGTATTAGTGCAGAGAATCGCAGTTCAAAATATTAAAGCAGGATGAAGTAATAGGCCAAATCTAATGAGATTAATTTAAATGGGATAACATGAAGTTCTGAGTTTTGCTCTAAAAGTATCTTTACTGCTCAAGAATAAGATGCATTGCAGGACATGGTGATGCATGCATGTAATCCTAGCACTCTGGAAGCTGAGGCAGGAGGATCACCATGAGTTTGAGGCCAGCCTAGGCTCTGTAGTGGGTTCAAGGCCAGCCTGAACTGTAAGACCCTGCTTCAAAAATAAGCACGAAATTTTGTTGTAAGGATAACAGCATATGAATGTAGCTGTTAAAGCCAGTGCACTAAGTGCCAGGCAGCATTGTAAGAAGTAGGTATTTGTTATGTAGTAGAAAGAACATTGGATTTAGCATCAAAAAATTGGGTCAAGCCCCAATTCTGCTACTTTGGCCCTTAAACCCTTTGATCCTTACTTTCTTCTCAGTGTTGTTGTGAAGTTAAAATGCATTACCCTGTCCAAGTTCCAAGCATTTGTTCTCAATAAATATGACCTAGAAAGGTTACCCTTCACAATAAAATAGATGGCTTTGCCACTCCATTTTGTCCCAGAAAAGATGGTAATTGGAATGAGTTCTAGTTGCTACAAACACAAGCAAACTGGAGCTGCGTCCAAAGACAGTGACCAGGATGGATGAGTAAGTCACAGGAGAACATGAAGGATTGTTGCGTGAACCAAGGATAACTGACTTGAAGAATAGTGGATTCAAAGAACACCGTATCTACCTTCAAGCATCTGATGATGCATTTCATGGCTTTCTGGAGAGCTTCAAAGCAGTAAAAGAAATACAGAAGGAAGGAAAATAGAAGAATATGGGTGAGGGCGACCACTTGGTGGGGGTGTTGTGAGTGATTTCAGGATAAGTGGGTGGTTGGACTACAAGGCCTTTAACAGGACAGTCTGATTGTTATATTTCCAGGACACTTCACGAAGTGGTTCTTTCTATATTCTAGATCAAAGTAATCTAGGATTTCTGCTGTCTTGGCTTGGCTGCTTTCTAGCCTGAAAATACCACTTTTTTTTCAGCTCTAGGCCAGACCTATTTCTCCCACCTGTCTTCGCCCACCAATTTCTCCTTGCTCCCTTCTTTGTTTAGGATTTTCAGGTCACGATTAAAGTGCCGTTTTAGGGGTAATCTATAGACATTTGCGGGGGAGATGAGCCAGCCATGCATGGTAAGAACCAGAATCTAAGAGATCCTGAAGTGCCGTCTGTCCCCAAACTATCCAAGAGACAGAGGAGAAGGGGTAATCTGTGGACATTTGGGGCAAGGGGTGATGGTCAGGCATTTTCTGATAAGAGCAAGAATATAAGAGCTCCTGAGTTGGAGCTGTGAAAGAAGTGGGGCAGGTACATGGTCTGAGACCAGGCTTTTAATGAGACTTGGTATATTGGTTAGAAAGTTTCTTGTCTTGCATCTGTCGGCCTGCTGCAAGTACTCCAAAGTAACTCTTTCAATTTATGCCTTTCCCTGTTTTCTGGAGGCAAAATGAGTCCCGGGCAGATTGTTAAGCACCTCTAGCCTGTTCCAGATCGAGATAGGGAAGGTGCCCGGAGAAACCAGAGAGGCTGGTCATCTCCTTCCCGGCCTGACCCAGTCCGTTCTGCTCCCATGTGACCCCAGGGAACCATTTTTTATTTTTTTTTTCAGCCCAGAGAGGAGGAATACTGGCTGCTGGCCGGTTGCCGGGGACGCGGCCGCCAGATCTGCTCTGCTGGGGTGAAAGAGGATGCTGCGGGGAGGGGTCCGCGGCTTCTGACTGGCTGGGGCGCAAAGGCTAATTTGCATAACATTCTGTGACGGTTTGTGATTGGCTAAATTCAGAGGGGTGGCAATGGGGTGATTCCAAGGGCTCAGAGCTCTGGCCCTTGGACCTTTTTGCTCTGGAGTTACCCCGGTGGGTGTGAGTTGCTGCGTGGGCCGAGGGAGCTGGGAGGCCGGGTTTGGGAAGTTTTGCAGGCAGGTGGATGAGCCATCTTTCTTGGATAGGGTTTAAGAAATGAGCAAGAACAGCGGCCGAGAGTCGAGAAACTGGGAGATCCAGTCCACACCGAAGGAAGGAAACGGATCAGGGGAGGGGTGGAGACCAAAGGAGAAGGAGTTAGAGGCTTTCTCCTAAGCTTTTTGTCAGGGTGGGCTCCTTTTGCCTGATCACTTGGATCTCCCTTTTCACGAGTTATTAATCATACTCTGTTGGATCTGGGTAGAAAAGGAGGCGGAATTTCAGCATTTAATAGCTTAAATCTGAATCCCGGAATTTTCATTAGGGTTTATGCATAACTTAAAATACCAAGAGTCAGGGATGGGGACAAACTGTATTTTAACTTGTGACCACCTACGGAAAGTGCACATCTGCTTTTCTTGAGTTTTCCTCCTGTAATGAATGTTCTTTCAATCTTGTTGGGCAAAACCAGCATGTACTGTTTTATACTCCTACTCCCGAAGTGCGGCCTATGGCCTCGGGGGATAGGGGTGGGGGGGATGTCTGGCTCATCCTGGCTGTTACCACATTTTTAAGGTTTTTGTCTCCTCACAGACACCTCTAGACTATGAGGTCCTATACTGTCAATTACTCCTAGTAAAGTACTTTACAATTTACATATTTATTTTTACATCCATTATCTAATTTAACCTTAACTAAAATCATCACAATCCATTCGAGAAGTTCCATTTTATTGATAAGGAAACTGGCTGGATAAGTTGCTAAGTCTCTGAGTTCAAAAAGGAGAGGTGGAATTATTTTAATACCTCAACCTTATATAACGCCGTTTCCTCTACATTCTTATCATTGATCTCTCAAAATAGGTTGAGCAAGTAACATTATCAGAGTTTTACAGATAAGAAGACAAGGGCTATGATCTATGGCTAATAAATGGGGGTGGGGGCAGAATGGTCCCCAAGGGTCATCACTGACTTTTGTTCTATTGTTAGCCCTTGTTGCTCCAAGTTAGCCTTTCATTCAAAATACAATTTGTAAGATAGCCTGTCCTGGAAAATATTTAAGTACAGCTCCTTTAAATATATAGGTTGTTCAAGTGAAAGAGAGAAACCCGGATGTTATATGCGTCTGGCTTCTGGCACTTTTTGTTCAGGAAAACAGTGTGCTAACCCCCATCCCCAATATTTTAGAGGAAAGGGATTTAAAATTAGAAGCTTGAGTCATAATGGTCTGTAGGACTGTTTCAGAAGATTGGTGGATAAGGTACATGGCAGGGGAAGTGAGATGGGAAAACTAAAAACTGGGCCCTGGCTTGGAAGTCGCAAAGTAAAATTTAAGGTGCAAGTCTTAAAAAGTTACATCCAGGGATTTGGTGCCCAGGTTAGGTTCTATTAAATGATCCTGTGCTTAAGAACTATCTTTTCTGTTAAAAGATGAAAGACACCTAACACCAGACTACTATTGTCACCCTCTTGTAGCCTTTTGACAGCCAAAAGGTCACAGGGCCTGGCTGGGCTTTCCAACATAATTTCTCTCCGCTGCCGCTGCCACGTTCTGATCTCTTGGAGAAAAAAAAAAAAAAATAAAAAAAACCTATAAATCTAATGTTAGGTCGCTCTGACTCCTGGCAGCATTTATAGGAAAAATTGGGAAAGGCTCTGCTTGGCGGAAGGCAAAAGCCTCTGACCTCCCTTCCCCCAGCTGCTGACCGAGTGCAGGGCCGCGGAGGGAGCACTGCGCGTCCACGTGCACCCCGCATGTCCAGCTTACATAAGAGTCCCGGGATGGAGTTGGGGCAGATGCGGGTCTCTCTTCCCCGAGGGCTAATAATAAACCGGGGCTTCAGTTTCCCTCCTGCGGTCACTCTGGATTCAGGGTTGAGGGGCTCACTTTGCAACCCGGACACGTGCATTCCGGTCATCCCACCTCGCGAGCGCGCTCCAAGCCCGCCCACCCATCCGCGCGCCAGCCCGCCCTCTTTTGGGTTGGGATGCCGGCGCCTTCTGAACCCGCGGAGTGCTTGGCCCTTCCCAAGCCGGCTGGCCCTAGGTTTGGCGCGGGCTGGGCGCGGCTGCGCCATCCCTCTCTGCCTTGCCCTGCCTGGTCTTGCCCTGCCCTGCCCCGGCGCCCTCCCTCGGCCCGGGTATCAGGCGAGAGGCGGAGCTGGTCTGGCGCGCCCCGCCCCAGCAGCAGAAGGGGCCGGGCCAGTGTTACTCTCGGCCATCCGGGCTGGGGCCTTTTATCTAGGAGCTGCTGGGGGAGGCTGGAGGAGGAGGCACAGGGGGTGGCCCTGGGCACCGGCGACACATTTCCTGGACTATAAATTGAACACCTGGGATGGGTAGGGAGCCGACGGAGACACCGCCGCCGGCAGCCACAGTCCAGCCACTGAGCACCGCAGGGCCCTTGGGCGGCAGCCGCTGGCAGAGAGAACACTGAGCCGAAAGAGGAGGTGGGTGCCCCGCCCCATTGCCGCCCCGGCCAGCGTGGTTGATTGAGCTCAGGCTTTTCCGAGAGAGAAGAGGGGGAAGATCCTCTTCCACTGCTAAGCAGCCCTCTTCTGTGAGGCGTAGAGGTAGGACCGCCTGGTCTCCGGGAGCCACCCCGACGCCATCCCAAGCTAGCAGTAGCCAGGGAGGGGAGGAGCATGTGGGCAGGGGCGCTGAGCAACCTAACCGGGTGAGTAATGTATTCTTCTATTCCTGTCTCCTAACCAGGCCGAGCTCGACCCCCCCCCCCCCACCATCGAGATCTTCCGGACGTCCAAGCTAGAGAAGCCGCACACTAGGCAGGCCCGGGCTGCCAGCCAGGCGAGAGTTGGAGAGTGCAGGGCGTAGGCGGAGTCGGGAATCCCCCCTCACCGGCTATCGCCAGGCTTGGGCTGCAGGCCTCGCCTTGGAGAGCTCTTGAAGGCGGGCACCCCCAAGCCCGGGCCGACCATCCTTGTGCCCCTGTGTCCCCGCGCTTCGGTGCCCCCGCAGCCATCATGATGCAAATCTGCGATACCTATAACCAGAAGCACTCGCTCTTTAACGCCATGAATCGCTTCATTGGCGCCGTGAACAACATGGACCAGACGGTGATGGTGCCCAGCCTTCTGCGCGACGTGCCCCTGGCTGAGCCTGAGCTAGACAACGGCGTCGGCGTGGAGGTAGGCAGCAGAGGCAGCTGCTTGGAGGAGCGCACGCCTCCTCGGGCTGCCAGCCCGGGCAGCGCCAACGGCAGCTTTTTCGCGCCCTCCCGGGACATGTACAGCCACTACGTGCTGCTCAAGTCCATTCGCAACGACATCGAGTGGGGAGTCCTGCACCAGCCGCCTTCCGCTGCAGCAGGGAGCGAGGAGAACAACGCGTGGAAGTCCAAGGACATCCTGGTGGACCTGAGCCACTTGGAGAGCGCGGATACCGGCGAGGAAGACCTGGAGCAGCAGTTCCACTATCACCTGCGCGGGCTGCACACTGTGCTCTCCAAACTCACCCACAAAGCCAACATCCTGACCAATAGATACAAGCAGGAGATCGGCTTCAGCAATTGGGGCCACTGAGGCGGGGCGCCTGTGGCTGCCCAGCACCCTCTCAGGGCCCATCTCTCACCCTCTGTCTTTCCTCAAAGTTATTTTCTTTCTGGTTGTGGGGCACGAGGGGCACATTGCAAAGTTGGGCTGTGTATGTGCAGGGGGCTCAGAGGGAATGTGTGGAGGAGAGGGCCTTGTTCTCAAGAAGAGGAAACTCTTGGTGGGAGACGGGGGCTTGAGGATCCCCCCACGAGGGGACTGTATTTGTATTGTTGGGAATAGGACTGAGCTGACGCCCCACATTCAGCCTGTGCCTTTCTTGGGGTTTCTTTTACTCTTCTAATTTCTGGAGGCAAAGGACCTGAGAAGGGACCTTGCCAGGGCGTGGCGCTGGGTTGCCACACTTGGGAGCACAGCCTGAGCCGGGTGCTGCGGAAGGCGGAGCGCGCAATCTTCTGCCCGCCCTGCTGTTGAGCCGGCTGAGGCCCTAGCGTTGCTAGGATTGCGTCAGTTTTCCTGTTTGCACTATTTCTCTTTGTAACAGTGGCCCTGTCTTAAGTATTTCAAATTCCCTCCTTGCTCTGAAACTTCAGTGATTCCATTGTGATAAGCGCACAAACAGCACTGTTAGTAACCGGTACTACTTTATTAATGATTTTCTGTTACACTGTACAGCAATCCTGTGGCACCCCGCCCCATCCCTTTCACACCGCCCCGCCCCCACCCCAGTGTGTGTGAGCTGGCCGTCCGCCAGCTTGTACGGAGCTTGCCACCCAGTGAAAAATAATAACATTATTATGAGAAAATGGATTCATCAGAAATGGAACCAACTGATATTCTATCTGTGTTGTACATAGAATGATGAAGGGTTCCACTGTTGTTCTCTCTTAAATTTATTTAAAACGTTTTTTAATCCAGATGTAGATTATATTCTAAAAATAAAAAATGTTAACTAAACTGGACAAGCGTTTGTTGCTTTAATCTGCCAATCAGTGGCTTGGACATTAAATGAAAATAAACTGATACTTTTCAGCAAAAGTAAATTCTATTTTTTTCTTTGGTATTTAAGGTGGATATTCATCTCTACAAGTATTTAATTTTGTTTGGGGCATACCTATTGATGAGCTTTAACTTCCAAGCTTTATTTCTGATGCAGTACCAGAAAAGGATCACACATGCCAACAAAACTGTTCAAAGTATTTGGGAAGTTAGAAATATGGCGTCTTTTAACCAATTTGGCATGCTTATTGGAGCGCTTAATTAACATTTTGAAATTTTTAAAGAAACCCAAAGCACAAACTGAAGTGTTTTGGAGCATAAAAATTTTTATGCTAAAGGCTGACATTTCATTTGACCACTGAGAAGTAAAAATTTGCAAGTAAGTAGTTAATACTATAGGGCACACCTCCAAGGTCTTTATTTGCAAGATTGACTCATCTTAGGAGATAATGTAGCTGTATTATAACATGGGTAACGGGGTACTGCCAGTTTTCGGTAGCTCCCAGTATAAGCTTTGTTGCACTGTGTCTAGTATTCCAGTTTGCAGTGACCCAGTCTGAAATTGTACACAGCACATCTGATCAAGGCTGCCATAGGGCTCTTAGGAATAATTTTTAGATGCCATTATGATGCTCTACAGAGATGGCGGGACAGGTGAAACACGGAACTCTGCATTTTCTTTATTTCATTATTGGTGTTGGGATAAATGTCAGATTAAGTTCAGTTTTTGATGATTGAAGCCATGGGGCATTCTCTGAACTCAGTGCATAAGGTTTAAATCCATATAACTTTACAGTTTAAAAAAAATGAGTGCAAGTGAGCATGTGTGCGCATGTGTGTGATTCAGGAGGAGCAGCTTCTATTATCAGCTTTTTGCAGCAGTGAAAAAAAAATGGGGAAGTCTCAAGACTGGGTTGCCTGCCAGTTACCAGAGAAAGTCTGTCATTAATATACAAAGATAAAGCTGGGCAGCACCAAAAATAAAGTCAACAGCATTTTGCTTTGTGTTCTCTTTTAAAATATCAAAAGGACAAGCAAAAAAATTAAAGGAAACTACCAAAGCCACTGGCAGAAAGAAACAGAAGGACTTTGGAACCAGAAAGTTGTGTGTACAGATCCTCTTGTTACCACTTACTGTGTGTACTTAAATCTCCTAGCCTATTGTGGTATTTAAAATCAGGCATAATAATTCAAATGCTTTATGGCATGCCAGTGCGAAATTACAT
This sequence comes from Chinchilla lanigera, assembly GCF_000276665.1. Lineage (NCBI taxonomy): Eukaryota > Metazoa > Chordata > Mammalia > Rodentia > Chinchillidae > Chinchilla > Chinchilla lanigera. Next base: position 291,067 of record NW_004955566.1, read on the forward strand.
GAGATGATATACATATAGAGTGTTTGACACTTAGAAGTTTCTATAGGTACTCTTTTACTCTAAATATTGGTTCCTGTTTCCATCCCCTCCCCCATGAAAATAGGAGGCTTTAGATAATATGTCCATTTCAATTTCAATTACATATATGAATTTACAGCTAAACTATTTCCTTAAGGTTATGAGGGAAAACTTGAATTAAAATCAAAAAATTGTAGTTTGGGCAAGTGATGGCAAAACTTTTGAGATGTTAATGGCTAGTTGTTTTCAGAAAATCCTGGTGCTACATAGAATATAGAAATATACATTTAGCTAGCAAAACTAAAGTATGAGGTATCAATTACTATATTTTTAAAAATACTGCTTCACGTAACTTCATGTAAAAACTTCACATTTTTGCATATAAATAGTGATTCTGACCTAGGAATAATGATACTTACTGTTAAAGAGCATTTAACATTTAGTGAGCTAGGAAGGTTTCCCTGTTCCACTGGTAGTATTTTATTCAAGAGCAGTTTATAAAACGAAACCAGGACAAATCTCCAAGATGCACTTGTTTAAACTTCTCAAACTATTCACAATTTTGCTCAATTTCGAAGACCAAATAATAAGTGAAGGTCATTGGGAAGTTGAATGTATTGTGTGGCACTTCCTTCAAAGGGCTCTGGGAGAGAAAGGCGGATCCACAGTTTATGACCGCAGGGAAGATCATACAGATTAACAGGACAGAAAGGAACAGCTCTGATCCACACCAATTACCTTCTAGATATTTACATTTGATAAGCATTTTTGTCATCAAAATCTCATGATAGCTCTTGAGAATGCCTAGTTCTGCCTTTTTTAAAAAAGTCTTTCATTTTGCTCGCATGGGGATGTTCCCATTTAACATGGGCACAGTGTTCCTTGGTGATTTGGCATAACTTTTCACTGAATGAGAACACAATGTGTTAGAGATCACAGCACTGAAGCTGAGATTATTATACTTTGGAGCAACTTGAAAACTCATCTAGTGTTGAAAAATTTTTAAAAGATAAAAACTATTGTCATTTCCTTATGTCTCATGATTTGCCCTTATTTTTGGTTGCTGAACATACATCATTTGGGAAAGAATCTTCCTTCGTGTCCTTTCTCCTCATTTCATCTTTGTCTCTCTCTTTCACTGGAAAGGCTCAAAGCTTATACCATGTATTTTTCTTTTTTTTTCTTACGACCTTGCGCTTGCCAGGCAGGCGCTTTGCCGCTGAGCTAAATCCCCAGCCCCCATGTATTTTTCTTTAAAGGCATTTATCTTGGTGTGGGTCATCTCGTAAAAATTTTTTTTAACCAACCATTATATCCTGTGTGACTTATTTTTAAGAGGTTGGAGAAAATAATGAATGACAGAAGGAACGTTTCCATCAAGATTTTGGAGGTAAATTTTTTGCCCTCAACTAATGAAAAAGCTAGTTTGGAAGTTTTCGAACATTTTAAACAAGTGAGATGTTGGGTTGGTCTTTTAAAATGAAGTACAGTCTTTATAAAGTTTAAAACTTTATGTAGTTCCCGGTCAAAGATAAATTGCTTTAATTACCATGATAATTTAAGCTAGAAACTATTTTTCCCTTTTAATGTCAACACCATTAAAAAATAACTCAGGGAAATTTAAAGGTTGTTCTTGAGCTACTCCAGACATTTGACTTGGCCTCTAGTTCATTTGTAGCCGTGTAGAACATTCTGGTAAGGGTAGACATGATGATAGTCTACTACCAAGAATCATTCCTATATCCAGAGGCCAGTAGCTTCCTTGGGTTCACACAGCCATGGAGCCTACCCCGGGTCCCCACTCCAGAGGACTTTTTCTCTGTCCTAAGGCTTTGACACTCTTCATGGAGCAAGGTGGGCTAGAGCCAACAGAATGCCCAGAGGCTGTGCCTCTACTTCCAAACCACACTGTGGTGCCTGGACTCCCAGAGTTCCCTGTCCAAATGGCCCTGCGCCCATTTCAGGGATCTCATAGGCAACTGCCTGGGTTTTTTCCCTCCCAATAATCAGTGGCTTGTTGATGTGTGCGTTCTTAGTCCTGAGGCTTGGTGGGGAACTGTGGACAGGTGTTGCACAGGCACAGTGCACTTTCCATTAACTGATATGCAAAGCCTTTTGCAGTGTACGATGAAGCTGAATGGGAAGGCAAATTGGTGGAGTGTATGCTCAGGGTCCAGTTGCCGTCCTGTCCTGCTTCTGTGGCTTTCAGGACACAAAAAGGACATGAAGACAACAGAAAGGAAATAAATGGGTTGCTGAGACAGGAAGACTGCGAGTTCAAGCTCCCTGTAGGCAACATAGTGACTTACAGTGACCCTATCTCAAACAAAAAAAAAAAAAAAGAAAGGGAAAAGGCTGGGATGCAACTCATTGTGAAGGCCCTGGGCTGAATCCCTAGTTACCTTTTACCCTGCAAAAAATACGTTAGAGCAGCTCAAGCTTTAAGGTCTCTTCTGGTTTCAAATGAGGACTCCATGGGTTTTCTCCCCGTTTTCCACATGTGGTCCTCCACACTCATGCTCCATTGAACAGTGGTATCTACTTAATGAAATTTGGGGTAAGGAAAAAACCCATCTGTACACAGAACTTGCCCAGCTGCTTGCTATTCAGTGCTTCGGTGGTGGTAGGTACAGTTAAGGCAGCAACTGTAGGCTCAAACGTATATACTTTCTACAAAACCAGGAAGATTTAACCTCGCTTGGATTTCATTAGCTATTTTCTGTTTTAGTTTTTTGGTGAAGTTAAAGCAGAAAACAAATAGTGTACATCTGTCTAACCGAGACCTACTAAAACCACAACTATCTCCTCAGTCCTTCCTGTTTTGGCACTATTTTTAAAAGGAACATTTTTATACCTTCTCATGCTTTTTCTTACATTTTATTCTTTCAATTTTTTCAGAGTCCATAACTGCCAGTGCACTCACCTTCAAGTTGGCAAGAATTTGGATTGGAGAATGTCCTTGTCACCTGGTTCTGAACAGGGTTACACATGGTAACTTTCTGACTTTGAACTGTCTAGAGAAAGTAGTTTGTAATATAGTAGTGAAGAAAAGAAGGGAAATAGTACCAAACCAGAAACCAGTTCCTTATCTTCTAGCTTCTAACTAGCTCCATCAACTAAATTGGGGGTGGGGCGTTTTCTAGAATCTATTTTACTTTTTCATATCCATCTTACTAGTGTTGATATGTGCACTTTTATCATGGAGCATTCAGTTAACAGGATGAAACTGGACATGATTCATTTGATGTTTTCAAAGGTAGAAATTAACTTTGTAGTTTTTCCCCCTTTTGAATACCACACTGCTGAGGTAAAGAATGTTGTAGCTTGTGAGTGAGCTCAATAAAGCCAATTAAAACCTCACTACTCTTCCACCGTGTTGAAATACCTGACAGAACTTGCTGTGTCCTTGGAGAATGGCCCCCCCTGTTTTTTCTTCTTAGCAGACATCTAATTGGGGAGATTTCCTGTTTGGTAGTCAAGGAAATGAAAATGAATGTGTGTTTTCAGTGGTTCACATGCAATATTAATTCTTAAGCCCTGAATTCTCAAAAATGAAACATATCTATTGCAAAAGAACACACATATGTTTCACAGCAGCCCAAGTACGTGTGGAATGTAAAGAATGCAGTTAGTGTAGATTAGTCATTCAAAAGAAGGTCTAGGATTTTATGGTATCTAATTGACGTTGCAGCTTGTAACTCACGGATGCTTTGGGAGTATAATTTTGTTTCTGTTGTGATAAGTACTTACTGACAGTTTCTTCATAGTTGAAATGTTTAGGCGGAAGAGTGTCAGAAATTTACATGGTTAACCCTCATGTTGGGGTCTGGGTTGGGTCTCAGACACCAGCGTTCCTTTCCCCTCAAGGGGGTTTGGAACCTGAAGAAAATGCCTGTTCCTGCAGCCAGATTGACCCCATGTGGGAAAAGGGAGGAACTAAGAGAAGACTGCTTAACTTAGTTTTCCAATTACACCAGGTGCTACCCCACCATATCTGGGTTAGCATGAGTAAGAGGAGTGGTGGAGAAAGGCAAAATTTGTTGCAGGACACATCTATCTATTGGGAATCTGAGGATTGGGAAGGAAATTATTCTCTTCTGACAGCAGACTATGGTACATTTTTCTGACTAGAAAGGCAGCAAATTTTAAGTTGAAGCATATGAAATTGCCGTTTTTTTTAGTTGGAACTAGTTGATTAATCCCTGGTTCCAGCAGTTAGGCTTCTCTTTTGTGGATATGCTCTGGTCCTTTTCTGTCAGATTATGAAACTACTGTTCGCCACCTCAGGGTTGAGCTAACGTTGAGGTGGAAGGAAAGGAGATAAAAGGAGACCTAAAAGGGATAATTATATAAAAGAGCTAAATAGCATGCAAGAAATAAGTGGAAACAAAAATGAAGAGAGAAAATGGAAAATTGGCAGAAAAACTGATAAATCACAGTTATAAAAAATGACTGCAAAGTTACTTCTGGCTCTGACACTCCTCCATAACCTTACTGCCTTCAAACTAATAGTAGAAAGAGTATCTGTCTCTTCCTCTTGAGTTTAGGTGGAGCATTGTGACTACCTTGATTAAGTGAATGTGGTGGTCACTTCCAAGCCAGGCAGTTAAATGTGATAGCGACATCTTTATATTGTATGAGCTATGTGTGTCTCTGTCTTGTAATGCTGGCCCTCAGAACATCAATGCCATACTGGGAGGAAGTCCAAGCCACACAGATATACCATGTGTAGGTGCTTCACCTGACAGAAACACTAGGCCTCAGCCAATAGCCACTGTCAACTGACAAATATTTGAGGAAGCTCCTAGGCTTTAAGTCACCTTAGCGAATGCCATGCACTATAGAGATAAGCTGTTCCCTTCGAGCCCTTTCAGACTTGTATGCAAAACGTTTTCATTCTCTTAAGCTACTAAGTGGTTAGTTGCAAAGTAATAGATAACTAGAACAAAGGCCTTTCCCCAAATTTCAGGAGACTGTCCAACTACATGAGAATAAATGAAAATAGAATGGAATTTATAGTGCACAATCTAGTTTATCACATTTACCTGAGTAGCAGCTTATAATAAACCTGGAATCTTTGGAAATATTTGCCTGATGGCTGGTGTAGAGAGCAGAAGGATTACAAATAATTGATGATTAGGGAAATGCTACAAATACAATTTTATGGTTCTGTTAAAAGTTAGCTCAGTAGCAGAATAAGAGCCCCTAAAGATGCCAAAGTCCAGTTCATTAGAACCTGTGAATATGCTGCCTTGCATTGTAGGAGGTAATTAAGTTTGCAGATGGAACTGAAGTTGCTAATCAGCTGATATTCAGATGGGGAAATCAAACTGGATTATCTGGTTGGGATCAGGTTAATCACAAGGGTCTTTAAAAGTTGGAAGGTAGAAGATAGGAGAGTAAGGCTCAGAGGTGGGTGCAGCATGAGGAAGACTCTGTTTGCCATTGCTGGCTGTGAAGATGGAAGAAGTAGCCATGAGCCAAGAAATGCAGGCAGTCTCTGGAAACTGGAATAGACCTGGAAACACAATCTCTCTCCCCTGGGGCCTCTAGAAGGTACACAGCCACACCAGCACCTTGATTTTAGCCCAGTAAGACTCATTTGGGGGCTCTGACTTCCAGAACTGTAAGATGGTAATTCTGCGTTGTTTTAAGCAATCAAGTTTGTACAGAAGCAATAGCAAACTAAAAGAGTCGTCTTCTACCATATGCCAGGAAATGGAAAGGGTACATACTCTTGTCACCTCACCCATGTGCTGCCTTTAGGCTGGTTAAAAGAGAATTTCTAGCACAATTTGAAAACAGTATCAAAACGTTCTTTTTTGCTTCTTTTGAAAGGAAATTTGATTTTTATATTAAGTTGCAGTCTTGGGGAGAGTGTCCCTGCATGAGAAGTCACAATTTATGGAGCTACCATTGTATTACCTGCTAGACTTGCTTCATATATAGCTGCATTATTTATTATATATTTGTTATTAAAATCTTAGATCCATCTTCTCTCTCTTTGTGCTCCATTTTCATTTCTTTCCCTTCCAAAATATTTGGTGATTTTTATGTGCAGTGCCCCTATTTTATTACTATTTTTATATATTGCCATATAATTATATGCAATAAAATGCTCAGATATTTAGTATATAGTTTGATAAGTTTTGACAAATTCTTTCAATCACAATTAGGTTCTCAGTCAAGGTATAGAACATAGCCATCACCTCAAAAGATACATCTTTCTTTCTCACGTCTTTCTTTCTGATCTATTACTCTCTATGCCCTCTCCACCTTCAGGCAATCATTATTCTGATTTCTATCTCTTTTTAACTAGTTTTACCTGCTCTTGAACTTTGTTGAAAGACAATTACACTGTATGAATTCTTTTGTGTCTTCTTTCACTCAACATTATATTTCTGAGATTGACCCATGTGCTTGATTAAATTAATAGTCATTCTTTTTTAGTGTTAAGCAATATTCCACAATTTCAACAGATTGTACAATTTTTCACAATTTGTTTATTCATTCTTCTTTTGGTAGACATTGAGGTTGGTTTTATGTTACCTATTTGCTTTAGCTATTATGAGTAAAAGGACATTCTGGTTCAAGCCTTTTTGAAAACAAATACACAAATGTGAGATAGCATACGTATACATTTAATTTTATCAGCAGCTGCCAAATTGTTTCACCAACAATGTATGACATATCCAGTTGTCTAATCCCTCTTGACTATTGATGTCCTCATCACTGGTACCTAACACTGTCATTGGAAGTATAATGGGTTAGTGCTGGAATGTAGCAGCAAAGCTTCTCAATGGAGAAGAACATATTAGATGTTATCTTCATGAAGACAAAGGTCATAATAAGATAGGTAGTTGTGGCAAGATGGAGAAGAGCAAAAGGTGGGACCCAGGAAAGGAAAGAAAATGATGACTTCAAACCAAAGAATCTGAAGTCAGTCCCTGTTTTGTCACTTCATCTGCTTCCTGGGTGAGTCAATTTTCTTCTTGGATCCTTAGTTCTCTTCTCTGAAAGATGGGAATACTACCTCAAAGGCTTAATATAAATAACCACAAACTATCCATAAGCGCGAAATTATTGTGTGTATTTTGTTCTTAGTAGGATTCTCACTATGAGTGTGCCAATCTTTATAGTATTATTTCATTTTCTCCTTCCAAGAACCCAGTGAAGTAGGTACTAATACAATTCTCATTTTTTACACGTGAGTAAATGGTGTCAAAGATTGTTTTTTCTTAAACCAATATCTGCTCTTCTTCTCCCACCACTTACTAATAGTAAAACAATGAAGGCTTAAAGAAATTGTTAGGTGGAGAACTGGGTATCCATGATACTGTAATGATTAAATTCGAAATTGTCAAATCTTGGCACGTATTTGCTAGATGTGAACTAAATAGGAGAGCCCGGGAGGGGAAAGAAGGTAATTCTTTGAGAAAGCAGCTTTTTTCTTTTATATGGATTATTTTTAAGGCTTTATAAAACACTACAACCAAATTCTGGGCTATCCTGACTGGTTGCTTGATCAGTGGGTGTTCCAGGCCTCTCTCTCCTCTCTCTCCTCTTTTCTCCTTTCACTTACTTCACTGCTTATTATCCTGTGTACCAATGAGAATTCAGACTAGGAGCTTCAGATTCTTGTTAATAACTCTCATAAAGACTTGCAAAGACCATAAACTCAAATTCAAAGCAATCATTCCCGAACTGAGACCTGCAGGGAGGGAGTGGAGAAGGAAAGGGACTGGTTCCTATCTGCCACTGTGTTTTGAGAAGCAGAATAAACAGGAAGCGGAGTATGAGGGGAGGAGTGCCCGGGAAGGACATTCCCAAGCATTCTGCACCTGCTTAGCACAAACTCACAGAAAACAAGGTCTTAAAACAAAGGCCGAGTTCCTCCCTCTCTCCCTCCCCTTTTCCCTCTTTCCTCCCTTCCAAAGTCTGCCCTAGTTATGATGCAGTGGAATCAAATGCAAGAGGTTGGATGTGGTCCCAAGAATTTCCAGGCTCCCAGGAAAGGCAAGATGTAGAGAAACAATGTGGCAGCACCACAAGAAAGAGAAAATAGACTTAGATAGGACCGTGGGAACATGTAGAAGAAAGCTCAGGAAGGTCAAGGAGGTATCCTGGAAGCTATCCTTCACCCACGAAAATTTTTTTTGCCACCTACTCTACACCAGGCTTTGGTTTAAATGCTGGTGATGATAGCAAACATTATGCAGTCCCTGCCTTCAAATGCTTATAATCCATAGGTGGGTGCATAGAAGGTAAATAGGCAATTACAGTGCAGCCTAAGAAATACTAGAATGGCTGGGTGCCTGGTGTAATACCAGTTCAGAAAAGGGGGGCTTAAGCCAGACCTGGAGGTTAAGGAACAGCTACTTGGATAAAGTGACATCTATGAGATTTTAGGGAACAGTGTAATTTAGTCAGGTAACAAGAGGATTGGTATGGAATCTCTGGGGCTGTGTCTGAGAACCTTGGAGCAGGAATGGGCAGATAGTGAGAGGGTAAAATACAAGCAAAATAACGTGAACAGAATTTAAAATATGCTAAGGATGTGCCCCCTGATATGATGTTGAGAAGGACACATCACTTCTATAATATTCCTACCAAACGTGCACAGCCTATATTTAATCATGAGGAAACACCAGGCAGATCCACAGTGAGGGACATCCTAAAAAATATCTGAACATTACTTTCCAAAGTGTCAAGAGACATAATTTGCTTAACTGAAAACACTTGAATAAAGTCTGTACATTAAATAATTATTTTGTAGCAATATTAATTTTCTGGTTATGGTAATTTTGCTGCTGTTATTTAGGTTACTGTTATTCCTGGGAAGAAGTGCACTGAGGTATTTGGGAGGCCAGGAGCACTGCACTGCAATTTGTTTTCAAATGATTCAGAAATAAATGTGGGGGGGCAGGACATCTGTGTGAGGAGTATGCGGAAAGTGATGAATCAGAAATTATTTCAAAACAAAATGTTTTAACAAACCATGCTAAGCACTTTGGGCTTTACCTAAGGATAACAGGCAATGGTGGGCCAGTGGAGGAGGTTGTGCTTTTGAATGATGTCTCACTTCTCTGATCCAAATGCTGCAGTGACTCCTCCTGTCTCTCAGTATAAAAATCTTCTAACAGCCAGGTATCAAGCCCCTGTGCAGAATGGCTTCTAGTACTGTTCTGATCTCATCCCACATTCTTCTCCCTGGTTACCCTGTGACAACCACTTTGAGCTACTTAGACTTGCCAGGTAAGCGTCAACACTGGGATCATTATTCTTGTTGCTTTTTCTTCTGTAACATTCTTTCCCAGATATCAATGTAACAGTAAAAAAACCTGAAATGACGAAGACTAAATGAAATAGAATCATTTCTCACTCTTGCTTAAAGAAAATATGAAGATAAAGTATCCCGGAATAGCATTGAGCCCCTGCAGTGTGCCATCAGGTGCCGGGCTCAGATATTTCTGCTTCCATAGCCTTAACATCCTTCCTTAAGGATACTTCATGATACAAAGTGGATGCCAGAGTTCCAGATGTTACATTTATGTTTCAAGCTTCCCCCAGGAGGACCGGCAGAAACAGTCATACTAAGCCGCTGCTCTCCACTGAGTCATTTCCACTGTAAGCAGCAATCCTAGCACTTCCACAAATGATTCTTTGTTTTTGGTTACAATTTACTTACAGCTTAGAACTTAAAGGTTTTTAGAAGGCTTTTGCCTTTTGCATTAATAGACCATATTTCGTTGCTAGGCAAGCTGAAAAATGCAGTTGTTTCTTTCAGGTGGCAACATGCTCAGCTAAAAATTACAGTTCTGTTACCAAGGAGAAAGGGGAGAGCGGGTATTGGCTAGCAGCCTCTGCCTCTGACCTCTTTTTTATGATGCTGATGATGCACAGTCCCTGATCTTCAGCCAGCGTGACCGCAGAGCCTGGTGCTCCAATGGATCATTTTCAGTGGGGGAGATGGGTGGTGGGGAGGCCCGGTTTCCAGCCCCACTGGAGAAGTACTAGAAAGGAAGGGTAGACTAGGGACAGAGTGGGGAAACCTCAAATATGTAGGAAATGGGACAAACATCAGGAATCAGGGCTCTGGTTCTTGATGAATCTGAAAGGAAATTGAAACTGAAATCTTACTGTGAATGTTTATCCTTGTCCTCTTTCCTCTGTAACCATAAACGCACAGGGTGGTCTCTGTGGGATTTAGTATGACAAGACCTAGTTGTTCTGCTGAGCCTGAGTGTGAAATATGTCCTTGTTTAGAATTTCTTATATTTCACATTTTTAAAATCTTCATTTGAAGGGAGGGCATTGCTAGTACTTTCCAGCAATGCATAATATTATTTAGTACAACTTGCCCCTGATTACACCGGTTCCTGAGTTACCAAGACATTGTATTCTAACTCAGCACAAACCAAAGTTCCTTTAGGAGAGGCATGGTATGGTTGAATAGTTTCCCATTGTGTTCTAGAGATAATGACTAAGCAGAAGGCTCGTGTGTTTGCTGTGGAAACCCAGAGCTCAAAATCATGTCCTAGCCAAGACAAATGATTTGTTCTAACATTGCCAACTCATATCAAGATTTACCAGGCAAACACCTATCTTTAGGATGCCTCGGGGAATTATAGGTGAAATATTGACAAACGAAGACTGCTCTAGACTTCTAAACCAGTGATGATGTGGACACTTGGTAAAATATTTAAATACATGTTGAATATTTAACAGAAGAGGAAGGTGGAAGATGGGGTCTCATATACAGAACCAGAGAAGTGGAAATATAGCAGACGGCAGGCCAACCAGTGGGGAAGGCAGCTCTGACACTGGCAAGGAAACTGAGGATCCTGGCATAGCTGGGCAAGACAAGCCATACACAAGGTCAGAGCCAAGGACTATGGTGGAGCAAGGGAGTCAATGTCAGCATCTTTCATCAAGAAGATGCCTTTCAGAGAGGTAGAAGTAAAGGTCTTGCTCTCTGGTTTTTCGTATGATTAAACATATTCCTACCTCAGCAAGCTAATTCTTCCCCCAAATATGTATTTGTAATTCTGTTCAAATAGCCTTATTCTGTAATGTAATGCCTGGTAGGAATGCTAGCCTTTCCTTGATAAAGGTCAGTTTGTCACTGACTATTCTTTTTTCATGGAGAAAGATTTGATGATAATTCCAAGATGAAATAACTCTACATTTGTTAAGTCGAAGCATTTTGCCAAAAGAAACCATTTTTTTTCTTTCTATTGAGAAAATGATTCTATCTACAAAGGGTGGTGCTCTTATTTATAGTAGAAAATTTCTCTTCAAGATAACCCTATGATGTTATGCATTCATGTACACCATGTTTTGATAGGTCAGAGTAGCATAAGCATCACTGTCATATCCGAAGGAAAGCCTTTGGTTAGATTTCACTCCTTGATTCAGGTAATAATGTGATTCTTACATCAGTGGTTGGGCAATTTATTTATTTGGGCCACTTTAACAATGCAATTACAGCTACTCATTCTGGACAATACAATATTTTTCAAACTATGGTTCATTTACATATGTTTGCAGCTATTGTACTCAATTTGAAAAGATAGAGGCTTTTGTTTTTAACTCATGAAACTTAAAATGCAGAAAAATAAACCCCTGTGCTATTTTAATCTGTTATTTGAATCACCTAAATCAAAGAAGTCAAGGTCCCATTTTCATGGCAAATATAATTTGCACATTATTTTATTGTTTATTTCCATATGCCCCTAAGGTGAATTAGGGGTCTTACAAAAATGTTCAAGCCAAAAAAAATTACTGAGGATCATACTATTAAGCTGACATCAGAAACATCCCTTCCATAGATCCTTTCCAACCCAGTTGAAAAGCAGATGGGTTTATGACCTCAAAATGATCACCTGAATAAGAGATGTATCTCACTGGAGGATGCTGTGTGGGAAGAGATGTGTCAAATACTGAAAACTAGAAATAAAAAAGTAATATGATACGTGAAATGGCACACATAATCATCTTGACTATATGAAAAGGAATGACCCAGTAGATGACCTTATTTCACTATAAGAATCACTGTGCTTTGCTAGAAGCTTGCTCTGACAACAGTTGCACCCTTTCTCAGTTTCTCATTATGGTTTCTGATTAAAGTGGCACACGTTTCCTTCAAAGTTAACTCCATTTGTATGTACTTTCTTCCCAAAGCGATTTCCGATTTCCTTTCATTTAAATAACCCAGTCTCCTATGCGAATTAACTTGTGCATGATACTTAATCATATAATAAACATTGCAGTGTCATATGAATGTTTAATCTCACAACAGAGGGACATAAATTTAACTGAAACTAAAGATATAAGAGCTCATGCCAAATTTTTATCATATATCACCAAATAATAATGATAATAATGAAGGCCTTTCAGTGTTATAATTCTTATAAGTTGAGTAAAACTGTATCAGAAAATAATTTAGTGAATACTTCTAATCTAATGCTCCATCTCCTCAGAATCACTTGACACAAGTTAAAATAACTCTGACAGAAAGGTTGCTTATATAAATGTATGTAGTTTATTATTTATGTGTATGTCAAAAGCTAGACAATGGAGTTCATAAAAGTTGAGAGCTGAAATGAACCTTAGGGATTGTGTTGGTTTGGGGGTTTTAGAAGTGAAAGAACATAATATAGGACACATATTTTATAAGATTATTTATAATAGTCACCCAAAGTATCATATAACAAGAGTGCAGGAAATCTGTCCACACACTAAAGACCAAAGAATCCAGCTGAGAGCCTGGATCCCATGGAAATGGCCTACATGAGTCCAGCTGAAGACCTAGAGCCCATAATAGTGCCTCCCACGAGTCCAACTGGAGGCCCAGGGCCCATGACAACGTCTCATGCAGGCCTGTTTCACGGATCTGCGCTGCAAAGACCCAAAGGTCAGTGGTGGAATCTAGAAACTCTGTGCCAGCGGAATGAAAGATCTGCACTAGCAGGCTGAGGGATTGGCAGTGGACCCAGGAGGCGACACTCAAGATAAGATCCAAAGCTTCCCTGAAAACTACCACAGCCATCCTCAGCAACAGTGAGGTCCCGAGCTCCTCTGATGATCAGGACAGCCGAGTTCCCATCAGAAAAACCAACGTGACAGACTTCTCCAGGAGACTGAGCAGTGCACCATCTTCCCTTCTGGAGGCAGGAAGTGATTCTCAAAGTGAGGACCAGAGCTCCCCCAAAGTGAACCACAGCCTTTCTCAGCAACAACAAAGTCCTGAACTCCTTGGAAGATGAAAACAGCCAAGTTCATCAGGAAAGCCAGCATGACAAGCTCCTCCAAGAGAACCAACAGCTCCTTACAGCTTTTCAATAGCTTCCAACAGGCTCCCAGGAGTTTCTACCAGCTCCCAACAGCCTTCCTCCTTCTCCTATTCTGCCTCTTATGCTTCAGGCAACAATGCTCAGGTGGGCCTTCCAAAGCCAGCATCACACTGCTTAAGTTCAGCTGGGTGTTATACGTTTACCACCAGTTGTCGATACACCACAGGGATCACCTAGTACGTTTTCAATCAGTGAGTTTGGGATAGAGGCAAGACTCGATTTTAGGTCTCTCAACTTGGGGCTATTTCTTCCTTTCATTGCATTGAGTTCCTTGTTGCCCCTATTCAAAGTATTTAATTTGCACAGGAAAGTAATAATTTTGCCAATTAAAAAATATCTTTGGAGATAGATTTATGAAATTTGGGGACTGTCCCAGCTTTTCTGGGACAGGTTCATTCCCTAATGTATATTATAAATAATTTTGTGGCTAAGAAATAGTTTTCTCTACATCAGACAGGTTAGCAATGTTTATTAGCTGGATAGCTCTCTACATTTTACCTTGAGAAAATTTTGTTTCTCTTTTATGAATTTTGTAACCCTGTTTTTCCTTGATGGCAATTGCGAGTCTCTATATAATCCAAGGTAAAATTCTCAGACTCATAGTAGGTATATAAACATTCAAAGTTTTGGTAATAGAACTTTAAAGAAAATCTAAAGTCTTTTCTTTGTTGTTGTCTCATTCAGATCATAATAAATATTTCATCTCCAGTCTAATGGATTTGGCTTGGAGCTACCTTACACAGCCATATTGTGATGTTAGGGTTTGGTTTGTTTTAAAAATTTATAGCAGTTCCAAGCAGAAGTTAGATCTGTTTTCACAACTGCCAATACCGCAGGCCGTTTTCTATAAACATCTTAAAAAAAAAAAGAAAGAAAGAAAGAAAAAAAAAAATCAAGCACACATTACCCAAAGAACCAAAGTTACAGCTGTTTCTGGTTCTAATCTTAAGAGACCCCAACTTTTACTTGGCAAAGTGCAAGTGAGAGAGGAACTGATGAAGCCTGATCACCTATTCCAAGGAGTTCTGCCTGGGGATGGAAAGAATGGAAGAAGATGTTTCTGACATTCTTTCTTATTTAATTCAAAACTTATTTCCCAGCTGAGAAAGTAGAAACAGTGAGTGAATCTATATAATCCAAAATAAGATACAGCACCATTTATTTTGTCTTTCTTCTTTTAAAAATATAAACCCTTTGAGTTAAGTGTATACTTACCATACGACCCAGCAATTCCATTTCTAGGTACTCATCCAAGAGAACTAAAAACAGATGTCCACATAGAGACTTCTACACAGTTTTCACTTTATTCCTAAAATCCCCAGATTAGAACCAACCCCAATGTCGAATAATATAGTATACGTTACAATGGAATAATTTTCAATAGAAGAGAGCAAACTACGGATATATAAAATAATGTAGATGAATCACAGTATTATGTGGAGAAAAAGAAAGCAGAGGTAAAAGAAGGAATAAAATATTTTCCATTTCTATTAAGTTCAAGAAGAGGCAAAACTATTTGGTAATATAAAAACATCAAAATAATGTGTTTCAGCGACAGGTGATGGGGAAATCAACTACAAAGAAGCACATGAAAAATTCAGGTGCTGCTGTATCTTGACTGAGTAGTAGGCACATCAGCATATATCAGGGTCTCTCACCTTTGGGATACTGATCTTTGGTCCTGTGTAGCACAAAATGTTACCCACTGAATGCCACTGCTACCCCTCTTCCCCTTCTCTCAGTTGTGACAGCCAAAAATGTCTCCAGACATTGTCAATCACCCCCTGGGTCATAAATTCACCCCTGGTTTTGAACTACTGGTGTGATTCATCAGTCCCCATCGACACAACAGAAAAACTTAGCGTGGGCATACTCATTTATTGTACGTAAACTATAGTTCCCTAAAATAAATAAAGATAAGCCCTTTGGGTTAAAATAAAAAACTAATGATACTGTGGAAAAATCTAATAAACACTATCTCAGCCAAGTGTTCAAAGTCAACCTCAACATCAATCAGTCATGTTGATAGTGTGTACCCTTGAAATAATGTCATGACAATGACACTTCATCTCTGCGGTCTTACTCTTTAAAATAAGTATCCTCAGTTTAATTATGAGAAAAACAGCCAAATTCCAGTGCAAGGGCATTCTACAAAATGTGTAACCAGTGCTCCTTAAAATTGTCAAGGTCATGACAGGCAAGGCAAGTCTAAGAAATTATCATAGCCAAGAAGAGCCTAAGAAGACATGATGGCTGAGTGTAAGGATGTGTCCTGTATGGGATTCTGGAATGGAAAAGGAACATTAGGTTAAAAAAAAACCCAAAGAAATCTGCATAAAGTATGGATTTGGGCTCATAAGAATGTTTTATAATTTGTGACATATGTACCACACTAATGTAAAATGCTAATTATAGGAGAAATTGCATGGACTATATATGGGAACTCTCTGTACTACCTATGTATTTTAGCTGTAAATCTAAAATTGCTGTTTTTTATTTGGATTGAATCCTACTCAATCAAATCTTGATGTTACTTATAAGATCAGAAGAATAGGAGTGGATGACAATGGCTTAAGAAAATGTCTTTGTCATGTTTGTGGTTAGTAGTATTAAAACCAAACAAAAACAGCAAAACACAATGGAACAAAAATTCTGTGGATTTTTGAATGCCATATGAGCTCAGTGCTTTTTCTCAAAGGGCTTCTGGTAAGATTTGTTTAAATTCAATAAAAATGTATTGAGCACTTCCTATAGGCCAGGTACTGAACTTGTTATTGGGGACACAAAGATGGAGATCCCTGCTTTCCAGGACCTCAGACTCTTGCAGGAGGCACCAACTGGTATAATGAAAAAGTTATTTCTTGTAGGAGCATGAAGGTGGAAAACATTATTTTATGGAAGAGATTTTTCATTTCTCACAAAACTGCAGTAATGCTGGTCAAGTGAGGGCCCATTCCTGAATTAAGGTGGTGAAGGGCTATTTCAAAGAAGAGGGAAACACAAGTCAATGGGAGGTAGGCATCCTTCTTCAACACGTGTCCACGGCTGTCAGCTTTCTCAGTGCTGGCCTTGGGCAGAGGTTGGAGGTTTTGTGAGCTATCACACTGCTTAACAGCAGAAAAACAATTGTATTCTGCCACATTGATTTCCTGCTTAATTCACCTCCAAGTCTTCTGTGTTAGCCAGCTTTACATCACTGTGACAAAATACTTGAGAAAGTCAGCTTAGAAGGAGATGGTTTGTTTTGGCTCAGGATTTCAAGGGTTTCAGTCCTCAGTCACTTGACCATGATACTTTCGGCCTATGGTGGCATCGTTCATCATGGTGGTAGGAGTACCTGGCAAAGGAAGACCGTTCACTATTAGGGTAGCCAGGACAGGAGAAAGGGAGAGAGGGAAGAGAAAAGAGGGAAGAGAGACCCATTTTCCTTCCACTAGGTCCCATCTTTTAAAGGTTGCACCTCCTTTCAATAGCACCACTAGCTTGCAACAAAATTTTTAGCATATAGGCCTTTGAGGGACATTTAAGATCCACACCATGTGCATCTTCCTGTGCATCTCCACATCTGGACAGAGCTCTAGAAAGCTCATGCCAGATGTTGGATAGATCACTGAAATTTCTGCATCTCCATTATCTTGGTTACAAAGAGAAGAAAACTCTAAGTATCGTGGGATGGTTGAGACATGGCAAGCAGAAATTCTTCATAAATGGTTAGGTATTTTGTTGATGTTGGCCATTTTTATTATCTAGATCATTTGTTCACCTGGGACCTACATGAACCCTTTTTACCCTGTACTCTGCTGCAGTTTTAGAAAATTACCTAGGATAAGGAAGTTGGTGCAGCATGGTGATTAAGAACTTAGAGCAGAGGGACCCTAGGTTTAGACATTGATTTGGTTTGGTATCAGTGTGTGGAAAGGAATAGTGCCTCCCTTGGGGGTTCTCATGAGGACTGGATGAGACAATGTGTAATCAGGTGTCAACTACTGTGCCTGGGAAACCACAAACACCTGTTAATGAAAGCTGTTTTTTTTTTTAAAAAAATCTCATTTCTACCTCTTTTAGAATGTAAGCTTCATGAAGGCAGGAATTTTTGTTTATTTCATTCACTGCTTCAGGTATCGGGTGCAGTGGCTAGCACATAGGAGTGCTTTCAAAACACTTGTTAAATAATCAAACCTATGGGTTGTAGTCTAGGCTCTACTGGCCTTAAGATTCCCAATTGTGACCACAAGTTTTAGGCCTGCTTCCCATTGAGAGATGGGGTCTGTGTCCCCTCCCACTGAATCAGGAAAAGGCCTGATGTTGCTTTGATGAATAGAATATAGTAGAAATGCTTTCAGGTTCAGACTTTAAGAAAATGGCAGCCTTCATTTTCTGGCTTTTGGGTGCCAGCCAGTACTCCCGAAGTGTGAGTACCCTGAGACCATCACACTGGGAGAAGCTCAAGGAAAATGGAGAGGCCTTAAAGAATGATGCACCATGTGGAAAGAGCAGACAACTGGATCACTAGTCATGCAGAACATTCTGAGCTATTGAGAAAGAAACTAAAGTGTGTGGTGACGATGAAACTTGATAAATAAGGAAAAATATCAAGTTCCTTATTTTAATAATCCATTAAAGTAATAATCCATCACTTACTCTGTTCTTCTTCAACCCTACAAGTGAAATTGATGAGCTTTTCACCTGGAGCAGAAGAGAGAAAAGGGGAATGGGGCCTCATCGATGAACACTTACCAGTCTCTCTTTGGGGTGATAATCATGAAAGAGGTAAGTCCAGAAGTCACCAAATTACCTTTAGTGGCTTCCATGGCAGCAAACCAACACAGTACCCTATAAAGCCCCATGTCTTAGTATTCACAAGTAAATAAGGCAGACCTGGTATCCAAAAAGATGGTGTGGTTTTTGACAAGGAACGTGATTTCTGAAGTTAAATCAGAAAAGATATCACAGCCTCCATCTTGTTTGCAGCTTCCATTGTAGAGTATGTGCTGCGGAGGACAGGCGTGTCAGGTTGGGAGATTTCCGTGTAGTGAAATACTGAGATTTCCCATCAACAGCCTACACTGATGCACAGATATGTGCAGGAGCTATTTTGGCAGTGGATCCTCTAGTGTCAGTCAGGCTTTCTGATCGATGCAGCCTTCGCTGCTGACATCTTGACTGCAACCTCACCGGTGATGATGAACCAGAATTACTCAGTCAAGCTGCTTCCAGATTCCTGACCCACAGAAAACCATGTAGGAGAATCAATGTTGATAAAAAGTTTTGTAGCAAAATATTACTAATATAGCTACTATTCACATCCGCACTCTTATTTGTCTTTATTTCTTTGCTATTCTCCTTATATGTTCACTTGGAGGAGCACAGTTTATATTTCGAACTCATCTTTAAAGCTGCAATCATTTTCTATCTGTGTGGTATCTCAGGAAATGAAGTCCTGCTTTATTGATCTTTTGTGACTCCTTTAAGGGTAGGTAGACCCCATTTTGTCATATACCTTATGACACTCAGGTTCCTTGAGGTGGTGGCACATAATCTACCTAGAGTTACCTAATGAATCCGTGTTATTTGAAACATACTACTAGTATTCCTATTTTAGCCACATGTAACCATGTTTTCTTTAAAAATGTTATTTGTTTGGGGAGACCCATGATGAGGACCAACTAGGTACGATAAGACACCACTCCATTAAATATGTGTACATGGACCGCTAAAGAAGAGGGGTGATGGAGGAGTGAGAAAATGAAAGACTCCTTAACAACTAGCTGCAGCAACTCCTAATATTGTGAGTTGGGTCCAGAATTTTTCACCTTCTTCCCAAACAGACTTTTGGCAGTGGCACCAGGACCTTCTGAGGCTCACTTAAGAGAAGCTACTTTTCTAGATGAGTGATTTTCCAAGTGTTTGGGATGGTTTTCAGAGTAAAGACACTTGTCTGACCCTTAATGTGGACTTCCTCATTCCATCTGTCCTGGGCTATACTTTCAAAAGTTGTAGACTGCCTTATAACATGCAAAGGAACCGGGAGGTGGTGGTAAGGAATCCTTCAAAGGTTCTTTTCCATACCTATGCATTTTGGGAGACAAAAGAGAATATTGTTTGATAAGGTTGGAAACAATTTCTTCATGTATAAGTGCTTCTTAATAGCTGCAGCCAGAGAACCGAAGGATGGATTTCTGAACAAGTTGTGTGTTATGACTCTGGAAGAATTTTAAGAGAAGAATCTGCAATGATTTCACCTGAATGGTTTACATTTCTTGGCCTATAAGGAGGACACTGGGTCATGTGACTTCAAGATTATTTTGTCCAGTTCTGAGATTCCCTGAAGAGTCCACCTCTTCTCTAACATTGTGCTTTCTCATTTTTATGAGAAACTAAGAGCCTTACTAGCTGCCCCCCTTTATTTTGTTGTGTGGGTGCTGTTATGGTAATGCAAATTGATTCTGTTTTTCTAAATTGTCTTTTTTCCCCTACAATTTCATAAAGCAGGTTTATTCCCAACTTGAATATCTTATGAATGTGTACAGGAAAGAGTAGCTAACTACCCTTGCATAAAATAAGTTCAATAAGCCTGAGCAGGAGCAACAATAAGGTTAAAAGTAACTCCAATTCATGGACTAGGAACAGGATGGGAAGTGAGATAATTTATAGCCAATTGACAGCTGGATGGGTAGTGAATTGATAAGCCCATAGTCACAGACCTTTAATTGATGGCTCTACCATCTGTATGGAAACTGTGTGTAAGTAAGAACAAATGGTTTGGGCAAAGGGTTCAGTGTGTCTGTGCAAAGGAGTCACAGAAAAGAGAAAGAGATGGCAAAAAGAAATCAATTTAATCCCCTGAGTTTATGTTGCTCAACAGCCAACTAGTTGAGAATGTTTTCTCTGCCATCGCTTAATGAATGCCTTATCTTTATGACTCAAGTGGAGAAGCTTCTATAACAACGCAGTAACAACAGAACCACAAACCTCTACCTAATAATTATCTTTTGCTGGCATGTTCAGGTCAAGTCTCTGAAGCAAGCAAGGAAACAACAGTCATAAAAATGATCTGTATACATTTGTGTGCACTTGGCTTCAGCACGTGGCCACATTTCTTTAGCACAGGCTGTATTGAGGGTACAGGTACAAAGGGCCCTGTATTTCAGGTATCTCTGATGTGACATACTTGTGGTGATTCAGGCTGAGGATTATGATCTGCTTAATTTGGCCCTGTTGTCAATATCACCATGTGGATCCCTGACATGTGATGATTGCAGAGGGCTGAGCAGCTTCAAGAGCACCAAAAGGTTTCTAATACCTGCTAGTTACAAAGAGTGGAAAAGGAGCATCTGGTTTCCTCTTACAATTTGTGCAGAAAAGCAGGGTTATATAAAAACCTTCATTCATCTCCATGATACTAAGCTCATAGATATAGATACAGAAATAAAAACAAAGAAACATACATTAATTTGGGATCCAGTAGAGTAAGTATGGTGGTGCTCCCAGCACGAGAACCTCCAGCAAACCAAGGATCTTTACCATTGCTGGAGTCTATCTTTGTCTTTCTGGGATACAGATGCCTCTCAAAGGTCATATTAACTTGGTTTTTAAAGAAAGTTTCTGCCATACATATTATCTGCAAAGTTTTGTTTTTTCTCAATAACATTTCCGGTTTTCCTGTATAAAAGCAATATATTAACCATAGTAGAAAATTGGGTGAAATGCCTAAATTATAAAGAAGAAAATAACAGTTCCCCTTAGAGCAATCCCTCAAAAATAACTACCTTTAATATTTGGTGCATTTCATGAAAATCTACTTTTCGTGTGTATGTGTTACAAAATTGAGATTAAATATGTACAATTTTTTATCCTGTCTTCATTCAATATTAAATTTTAATGTTAATTTAATCCATAATATTCTATAATACAGAGGTGCTAGATGAGTTAGTGGCTTGGAGTCAAACAGATCTCATTTTGATCCAGATTCCTCCAGGTTCCAGCTCTGTGAATGGACAAATCTCAGTTTTATCATCTATAAAATGGATGTACTATTAACTACTTCATATAATTTTTGTAAGGATTAAACAAGATATCTGCAGAACGCTTCTGGAGTTCCTGTAGATAAAAATGTGAAATGTATGTTATCCAGTGCTGAAAATCTGCCCAATTGCTGGAAACGAAGTCTGTTTCTAATATTTTTACTCTTTATAATGTTCCATGTCTGCCGACATTTAAAATTATTTCCTTGGGATAAATTTCTAACTGTGGAACAAAGAGCAAAACCATTCTTAATGCTTAACTTAAATGCCTTTCTAGATGGCTGTTTATCTATTTGCCCTACCCCCTGTTGCATAAATGTTGTCATCTGGCTCCAAACTTGAGGTTTTATCTTTGGTAATTTTCTCAGTGAAATAGGCAAATTTCGTCTAATTTGTGAATTTTGGTGGTTACTTATGACTGAATATTTTTTCATACATTTGTCTTCATTGGTGAAAGCTCTGACCATTGAATATAATATAACAGAACACTCTACTAGGTGTATGAGCAAAACACATTTGGGTCAAGGCAGCCATGGCCCAAGATTGTATAACACACCATTTGTCGAGGGTGCTTCTCATGTAAGGCACTGAGTTCAATGTTAGATTTGATGATAGTATTAAACATTTTGGGTTTTCTGGTTAATAATAAATCTTCTTTCATCCATCTGAAGTCTGTTTTGTCAACTTTCCTATTTTAGCCACATTCTTCAGAGTTGACAATGTTACACACTGTGGCTGAGTAAACTGTTATGGTATGAAATTCATTTCATATAGAAGCATGAAGCCATGGTGTGTAGATGAAGTCATTATAAAAGGTAGGAAGAAGGATGGATATTGATAAATTAATACCATGTGGGTAACTGGAAGTAGCTGAAGGATGTATAAACTGTATAAACCAAACTAAATAATCTTAACATGTTTAAAGCTGAGGCACTTCTAAATTACGATGATGTTCTTTAAATTCTCAGATTGCCCACTTGATTATAGTCATCTTGTGGTAGTCACTGACTTATCTGCCTATATGCTTTCCAGTTACATTTCAGACAAAAGACCAACTTGAATTTGCAATCCGGACAGTGGTAATTTGGCCAATGTGCAGGTAAATTAAAACTGTCCAATGGTAGGTATTTGAGAAAGAAGAATTCTCCTTATTTCCGGTGGTGAGCATAGTGTCCTCTAATATCTTACAACAGTTTCAGGGAGTTGCTATTCTTGCGAATGTTTATATCCACCTCTGGCACATTGACACCTTTCGATTTAGCATGAGATTATTTTCTTGCCCTCTGTAAAGATATCAAACAGAAAGCAGGAGACAGTAGCTCATAATTATTCTGTCATTTCATATTTTTATTGAAATTCACAGCGTTAAACAAAATTTCACACGTATGAGCACAGTGATTCTGAGAGGTATTAAAAACTAGCACCCTAAATATGTCAACACAATGTCCTGTTGAGTAAATAAATAAAGTTCTTTTCTTTGATAGTTCTCTCACAGAGGGGAAAGCTAGGTCAGAGTTAAAGGAGAATTGGAAGTTTGGCTTCACATGGGACTTTAGATGCAGAAGGACTTGATTAGAATTGAGTAAAACCTTGGGGATGAAGGATTTTAGGGTGTAAACTGTCTATTGATGCTTTCCATTGGAGAGTTGATGGGTGATTCAATCAGACCCTGTAATACATAATCAAATCATTTTCTTGAGCATGACAGGCCCAGAAAAATAAAATCACACTAATAAAGACAGTGCAATAATAGTCATGTTTTTTTCATTAACAGTGTATTTTTTATTTTTTATTTTCTATTTTTTTATTTTAAAAATAAAAGGAGGAAAACATTAACAGACAGACAACCTTTTACAAAATAGCAAAAGAACAGTACAGACAATACAGAGTTACAAACAAAGTGGTAGGAAATTAACAATGCTTGTTGTATTACATATTGATATCTTCAAAGTGGTTTC
Organism: Chinchilla lanigera; assembly: GCF_000276665.1. Lineage (NCBI taxonomy): Eukaryota > Metazoa > Chordata > Mammalia > Rodentia > Chinchillidae > Chinchilla > Chinchilla lanigera. The sequence continues at coordinate 314,422 of NW_004955566.1, forward strand.
TCATGAAAACAAATAGAGACATGCAATATTGATCAATCAAGGACTCATTGACAGTTTCTTTCAACAAAGAAATAGAAGACAGTAGATTAACTATGTTAACTACCCTGTATATACGTACATACAAAATTTCTCCTTCTTTCCCTTCTCTTTTCCCACATCCCAGTTGCCCTTTACCCTTGAGTGTTTTCCTTTCATTTCACAATGTCTATCATACCTCCAAGTTTTTATTAACTCTTTCAGGTAGAGTCTCAGTGACCAGCCTGAGTCGGGTAGAGACTCTTGGTTCACAGAAGAAACATGGTCATATATCCATTTTATAGATGAGGAAATTGAGGCTCAGAAAGGTCAAGTGGATTTCCAAGGTCAAACATCTAATTAGTTCTGGAGAGAGAGCTAGCCCTGATATCTTTTCAATCTTGTCTGCTAAGAACTTTCCTTTTTGTGCTGTTCATTTTGCCCTTTGTCTTAAGTCCTGTGCACTGATGAGTTGCTAGAGCAAGAGGAAGTTTTCAGTGGATTTGAAGGTTTAAATCACACAGTCTCACTTGAACTGATGATGAAATGCTGTGCTGAGAGTGTGTTTGTACAGTGAGTCTAAGTGCTCTTTATTCTGTGTTTTAGAGATAACTTGTGGATGAAAAAAGGGAATTGTGTCCTTATTAGAAGTTTAATTTCACAAATTAATCATTCATGTGGCACTAGATGTTGTATCTAGTGTATTTTGGTCTATATTATGCAGGGGATGGAAATCTTTTTTTGTACTTTAACAAAACTACTTTAATTCTTTAAAATTGCTTGGATTGTTCATAAGTATTCAAATCTAGCATTCTTTTTTAGTAATACATTTTAGATATGCATAGTGATCACATTCATTATAGGAAATTTTATCTGTACATAGTACATCTTGGTTCTTCTCCCCCCAACCCCCTCACCTCCCTTCAAGCCATTCTTCTGCTCCTTACTTACGCAAGCTTTGTTTCCATTTTTCCTTCTATTCTTTTTTTCTTTTCCCTTCCTTCTTTTCCCCCTTCCCATTTGAACATTTTCTTTCCATTTCTGAATGTCTATTATATATTTTGGTCTTATTTACACTTTCAGTTTCTCACACCAGAGAAACAATGTGATATTTGAACATGTGTGTCCAATTTATTTCACTTAAAGAGTATTGGCCTCATGGTGCATCCATTTACCTAGAAATGCCTCATATATAACCTTCTTTATAGCAGAATAACACTCAATTGTATAAAAATACAACAACTTTTTTTACCTGTTCCTCCTTTGATGAGCATTTGGACTGATTCCAAGATTCAGGTATTACAAATTGTGCTACTGTAAACATGGATGTGCATGTATCACTGGGTTATGATGCCTTTAATTCTTTCAGGAGGATACTAAGAGGAATACTGAGTCAAATGAAACCTCTATTTTTAGTTTTTAGAGGAATCTCCACACTGATTTCCACAGTGGTTGCAACAGTCTGCACTCCCACCAACAGTGCAGAATGGTTCCTTTTTCCCCACAGCCCCTTTAAAACTTGTTATTGGTTGATTTCTTGATGATAGCCATTCTTTCTGGAATGAGATGGAATCTCAGTGTTGATTTAATTTGCATCTCTCAAATGACCAGTAATGTTGAACATTTTTTCATATATTTATTTGCCATTTCTACTTCTTCATCTGAGAATTATCTATTTATTTCAGATTCCCAGTTTGGACTGAGTCTTTAAATTTGGGGGTTCTGATATTTAGATCTCTTTACATATTCTAGATGTTAGTTCTTTGTCTGAGGAACAGCTGGCAAAATATTTTCCCACTCTGTGGGTTGTCTCTTCACTCTGTTGGTGTTTTTTTTTTTTCCTGTGAAAAAGCTCTTTAATAAGATGAGATCCCATTTATTGATTCTTTGTGTTATTTCATATGTGATCAGAGTTTTGCTCATAAAGTCTTTCTCTACATGTAAAACGTCAAGGCTTCTACATATTCTCTCTCCCAAAACATTTAGATTTTCTATTTTAGGTTTTTGATTCATTTTGATTTGATAAATTCATTTAGATTTAGGTCTTTGATTCATTTTGATTTTAGTTTAGTGCATGGTGAGAAACATGGGTCTAGGTTTATCCTGCAGCATGTGGAAATCCAGTTTTTCCAGCACCATTTATTAAAGAGGCTATCTAACTTTCAATGAAAGTGTTTGGCCCCTTTGTTAAAAATAAGGTGACTGAATGTGTTTGGAGTCTTTTCTGTATTTTGTAATCTGTCACATTGATCCCCAGGTCTGTTTTTTTTGCCAGTAACATGCTGTTTTTACCATGGTGGCTTTGTAGTATAATTTCAAGTCAAGGATTGTGATGTCCCCTGCCTTGCCTTTGTTGCACAGAATTGTTTTTGCTATTCTAAGTCTCTTCTGTTTCCAAATGAATTTTAGGATTGGTTTCTCTAATTCTGTGAGGTCTGTTGTTGGTATTTTAGTCAGCACTGCATTAGGGTAAATCTGTATAATAGTATTGGAAGTATGGCCATTTTCATTATATTGGTTTTTCCAACTCAGGAACAAGTTTTATCTTTCCATTTTCTATTTCTTTTATTTTTTGGTTTTTCTCCGGTGCCGGGAACCGAACTGACGACCTTGCACTTGTCAGGCAGGCGCTTTGCCGCTGAGCTAAATCCCCAGTCCCTTATCTTTCCATTTTCTAATATCCTCTTTGATCTCTCTTTCTTTTTAGAGTGCTGTAATTTTCAGTGTAAAGGACTTTTACTTCCTTCTTCAGATTGACTGCTAAGTATTTCACTTTTTTAATGCTATTGTGAAGGGTGTGGTTTTCTTAATTTTTGTCTCAGTAAGTTTGCTATTTGTGTAGAGGAATACTACTGATTTTTTTGCGTGTTGACTTTGTATCAAGCTGCACTGGTGAATTTGGTTATTAAATCTAGAAGTATTTTGGTGGAGTTTTGGGTGTCTTCCATGTACAATATCATGTCAGGGGATGGAACACTTTCACTGCTTTTTTTCCCTCTAAATTTTTTCATACAAATGACTTTAAGTGGGAGTAAATAAATACCAGCTTCCCAAAATAAATTCCATCATCATATAATATTAACATTCACTAATAAAATTTCAAAAAGCTCTGTAGCAGAAATGGAGGGAGAAAGAATATGTGTTTTTCCATTGAGGGATATTATTCATATGTGTATATTATATCCCTAGAAAAAAGATCCCAGGATTTAAAATAGGAAGGAACAGAAGAGTCAAAGATGAAGGGAGAGAGGGAAAAACCGAACAAAAATTGAGATAATGGTTCTCTCTCTCTCTCTCTCTCTCTCATGCAATGCATACTTGGATTTTCTTAAGCTTTTTGCTACCTACCTGGCTCCTTTGTCCTCTGGATCACTATTCTACTTGACCACTTCATCCTCACCTCTTATGAGCTGCTCTTGTTGGTATATCACAAGAAGGTAAAATTCCCCTAAAGCAAAACATCTATAAGAAGAAATATGGTGCTTAGGAACTGTGAAAAAGTTTATTAGTGGGAATCGAAGTCTTAGTTTGGCATATGGGTAAAGATTATATATTTTATAAGCCCACTGTGTGCAGAATGAGAGTTAATATTGGATCTCTAGTTTTAAGGGCACACAATAGGTGCTTAAAAATATTATTTGCTGTCCTGAGGACTGAATCCAGGGACCTTACATTGAGCTACATCCTAGGCCCCCCACCCTCTTTAAGTTTTTGTTTTGTTTGGAAACAAAGTCTTGCAATTGCTCAGTTTGGGCAATTTACCAATGAACTCAAACTCATAATTCTCCAGACTCAGCATCCCAGAGTGCTGGGATTACATATGTGTGCCACCGTGGTCAAAAATATTTTTTGAAAGACAAAATTAACAAACTTGTGGACACCAGTAACCATGTTGCTTTTGAAGTCAACTCCAGATGCCATTTTTGTTTTCCAAACCTTAGTTTTGGACTTGATAAGCAGCACTAATCCTACTGTGAGCAATGTGTGTATAAGATCACACATAGACAAACAGTAAGGGAATTTTTTGATATATTTGCCTTGCTCCTGCTGTTGAAAGTACCAAATCCTTATCCAGGTGTGAGTGGAGATAAATGAAGTAAGGGAAATAGAGGCTGGGAGAAAGGGAAGCCTGGATGAGCATTGCAATGAATACTTCAACAGTAACCAACAAGAGGAATAGATGTAAAGAGATAGGGGTTACATTGGGAAAGCAGAGCTAGTTTAATTGGAACCTGAGTGAATTTTTGACAGATTAGCTTGTTCTAAGGGTTTTTTAAAAAGTGAAATATGCTTTAATGTTGTTCTCTATAAAATAATAGACACCTAGGGCTCTATTGTAAGCACAAAATAGCCAAATTTTCTTGCTTAAAAATTCAGCCTAAGGTACTTGAAGACATATTTTAGATTTCATTAAAAATTATTGGCTCCTCAAATGATATAACAGATTGAAAAAATTTAACAATACAATATATACACACACATATATATGCTTCATACATTTCTATGTATATGTTTTACTAAAGACAATTGAAGTTAATATTGGCTGCATGGCAGAACAATTTTCCAGTGGATTGTACCTCTGATTATTTATCTGTTCAATAATCAGATCTGATATCTAATTATTAATTTAGGGGCATATCACTCAAAATGTTAGTAACTAACAATATCTGTTGAGTTTGGTTAATTTTAACAGTTATGGGGCAGCAAATTAAATATGAAATAGCAAATTAAATATGAAATGCAAATACAAAATGCAAATACATGAACAAACCAATAAAATTGCTAATTGCTCTGCCTTTTAAAAAAAGCTACTATGTGGCAAATGTATATAAGAAAATATTGGTTTGTAAATATAAAGCTTATTACTTATAATTTTTTCATTCTAGGCTTGTTGCATATTAGAAATATAATCTGTCATATATATACATGAAAAGGTAGATTCTTGGAGATAATGACAGAAATGAGCATTTCTATTAACCTATCTCTCTGGTATTGTATTTATACATACTTTTAAAAAGTAAACTATTTTCATTTCCCTTTTAAAAATACATTTCCAAGCTTGATAGAAAAGTGAAATAATCAGTGAAATGATCTAAATCACTATTTGGTAGTCATGATATATTTGTAGACAGCATAAGAAAGTAAAGCCTAAATAATCTTACTGCTGTTGGAGAGTTTTGGGTTCATTTGAAAAAAATGTATATTTAATTAAATCTGTGTCAACTTAGAATAAGTTTTGGGAAGTTGCCTTAAGATCTCTGACTTTGCTTTTCTCCAGCTTTTACTTTTATCAGCTTTTTGAATGAAGACCCCAAAGACACAAGAATCATATTTGTAAATGAACTAAAATTGGGAGAGATAGTTAAGTTGGAGTGTTGGATAATATGTTAGAAGAAAAATTTCAGATATCAGATAATTTCCTAGACTAGAATTAGGAAACAAAACGAATGAGAATAAAACTAAGAGAGATAAATGAAAATTTCTCATTAAGGGTTGATAATGTAATTATGTGAGTGTAAGATAGAGGAGACCTCAAAATTTCTCATGTATATGACCTGAGGGATTTAACTGGTCCCAAGTTTAATACAAACGAGTAACTCTGCAGAACAGTCTAAAAGCTATGATCCCTTTAGCTATATAAATAACTAAAGGTGAAACAGCTTGTTTTCTTCCTCCCTTCAATCTACGTTAGGGGAAAAATATTGTTTTAGATTTATCAGGCTCTGGGACATGACTATGCCACACTTCCCAGTGAGTACAATGTTAACAGGTCAGCACTTTGGTGTGACTGTCTTGCTGCTATGGAGCAAATAGCTTAATGAATCTTGGAGTTCTTCATTATTAAGGTTATTCACAAGGGACTGATTTGCTGGAGGAGTTTGGCAAGGATTGGAGATGTGGGCTAGAGAAACCCTAGAGCAGAAACCCTGTAAGTAAAGTTTGATGTAAGATTCTGGTGGAACTCAGAAGACCAGAATGCTGATTGGAATGTGAACAGTAAAGACCAGGCTTGGGAGGTTTTAGATGGGAATGAAGAAAAATTATTAGAAAATTATTATTAGAAAAATTATTATTAGAAAAATTATTAGAAATATGTACCAGAGGCCATATGTATTTCATTATGGCAAAGAATTGTCTCCATTTTGCCCATGTCCTAAGACCTTTGTAAGACTGAATTTAAAGATAAAGGATGAATTCATCTGGTGGTGGAAATGTCAAGGCAGCCCAATGTTCAGGCTGTGGCATGGATATTGTTGGCTGCTTTTAGCCAGACCTACATTGAAAATCAGGAGCAAAAATCAGAGTTGAATTATTTGAAAATTTTACAGTTTGGTAAGAAATAAAGTGCATGTGAAGTTGGGATCAAGGAGAGGTGGGTCACAGATTCTCCCGGAAATACCAGAAAACATATCAGTTGTTAAAACATTAGTAGAAGGCTGGGGATTTAGCTCAGCGGCAAAAGCGCCTGCCTGGCAAGCGCAAGGTCGTGAGTTCGGTTCCCGGTACTGGAGAAAAACCAAAAAAAAAAAAAAAAAAAAAAAAAGATCTTCAGCTTAAAACATTAGTAGAATTAAAATAGTGCCATGTTTTAAAAGCCAAGTATTTTGCATCAAGACAGTAGGAAAAATTGCTTGAGGACATCTCAGGAATTGGTTATACAGGCTCAAGGGTGTAAGAGACTTTGCTTTGAGGAGAGCCCTATAGCACTCTTCTCACTCAAGGCTGCCTAGGGAAGTAAATTGTTGAGTTTAGCCACCCAGACAGTCAGAGGCCACTGAGCTGTGGTCCATGGGGACCTGGCTTCTGCTTCAGCAGACAGCAGGCCTTAGAAACACCCATGTGGTACTGGTTTTTCAGGTATGATTAATGCAAGAGTTGTGGGGTCTTTGAGGCTTCCACCCAAATTTAAGATATATATAAACTATTAATTTGCTGTAGGTTTGACTATGGGTAACTGTCTCTTAAACAAGCTAGAAGTTTAGGTCTCTTTTATGTAATAGAAGTTTGGATACAAGCAACTAAAGGTGGTATACTGGCTTCATAATATCAGGTAACAGCATTCCTTTAACTTGTTCTGCTATGGATGGCTTCACTTCCCAAAGCCACTTCATGATCCAAAATGGCCACTGAACACCAGTATTACAGATGTGTTCTGAACAGCAGGAAAGAGGAAGAAAACAATATGAATATTCCTTCTTCATTTTAAAGATCCTCCTAGAAATATATCTGTAGAAATTTTACTGGTGAAAACTTAGCCATAAAATCATACCAAGCTGCAAGAAATTCTGAGGTAGGGGAGGGAGATCAGAGCTTTATTTGAATGAAGAAGAGAATGGAGATCGGGAAGCTAACAGCTGTCTCTGTTATATCTAATGACTGAAAGTAAGCATAATACAAAATCATTAAGGAAGTGTCCTCACCTGGCCACACTTTCTTTGCTAATAGTTTCAGGAAGTTTCCTTTGGATTCTGTTAATTTAGATCAGTCAACAATTATTTATACAAACATGCTATTTGCATCATGTTTTTCTTTCATAAAATGGATCTGTACCTTTTCTGTAGAGTTGTAATGATTATTAAATGAGATGTTACATGCAAAACACTTGGAGGAGCATCTGATATGTACAGTTTTAAGTGCTCCGTACACATTAATTGTTTCTCTGATTAATATTATGATTTTTGAAAGGATACAAGTGAGTTTCTGCCTTATGTTCCTTCTCCTGAGAAGACAAGATACATAAATATGAAATAACCTCAGAATAAGTGTGCAATTAATGTGTTCCAGATGATATGGAGCAGAGTATATATTTCATAAGAATTTAAAGATAGGAAAAATCCTCATGAGTGTGTGTGTGTGCATGTGTGTGTGTGTGTGTGTGTGTGTGTTTGCATTCACATGTGCATATGTGTGTGGTGTGTGGGGTCAGAGAATATGTCATAAATACTTGTCTTTAAGTTTCAAAATGACATAGTAATTTTCTCCTTTGGGTAGTCACATGATTTGATTACATCTCCCAGACAGGCTGATTGCTGGCCTATACCATATCAGGCTAGTAAAGGTTTTTCAGATTCATAAAAGTTCTGAGAAAGAGACCACCATCTCCTGAATTTTCTTTTGTTCCCATTTGTGGAATTATCAGTATTACTTTTTTAGGGTAAAATCTCATGAATTAATATTTTTCTTAGTTTAAGAATATGGTATTTATTAAAATCATCAATTGAGTGAACAACATAGGTAAGGGTAAGAATGGATAACCTATTAGGACACATTTTGCCTGCTATTTTTTTTTTTAAAAGAAGTCTTTCTTAGCACTGCATTCTATTTTATGCAGTACATTTGCTAAGAGAATTCAAAAGAAGAGATCAGGCCCATTGTCCTTCATTCCAGCAGTATTGAAGGCCCAATTTCGTCTTTTAAGGCTCTTAAGGAGCATACTACATAAAAAGGAATGGACTGCTTGCTATTCAACCATAGCTGGAATAGCAATACCAATCATTATACTGTTATCTATTTGAAAAATGTGGATTTTACTTGGAGATGGTATTTATTGAAGCCTGCAAGAAATCCGTTTTCTATCTACCTGGCAAGAGCAATTTGAAATGGAAAATTCAAGCTCAGAAATCCAGTTGAAATTTGACCTTCTCTTTATTGCCATGAATTTTGGTATGATGATATATGCAGGGTTGGGGGTGGGGGTATCCATTGGCTTCCAATCCTGTGCTATGTTTGTCTCCTGCTGTACAATAGGGCAATCTAAGAGAAACCTTCTCCTGCTTTATTAAAATGGGGAGGGCGTGGGATACTGGGGCTCTTGCACTTAAAATGCTCTCTGAAGCATCATGGAAATTTTGCAAAAGACTTTTTATGTAGCAACAATTCTATTGATAGAGTCAATGAGAGTTTTGTCTGTGCAAGAATTGCAGGATGGGACCCCAAGTCACATGCTTTCAAAATTATTCTCCCTTTGTTGGATATCACAAAGGATATTTTCCCATGAAAACAAGATCTTTTGTCTCTTATGAATTCATTCTAATTGTGGAGCTGGCTGATACCGTTACTGCGTGTTCTTCTCTTGCACTGGCAGGTGGCCTGGGGGAACTGGTGAAATGGGCTTAATCTTCTATTAAGGCTTTTCCTGGTCTTAATGTCATTCACTTCTCATCTAAAGCCATAGTAGTTGGTGTTCATTTCCAAAGGAGATAACAAAGAGGTCACAGGCTGATTTGTTCCTGTTTGGCTTTAAAAGGTAGCAGGCAAGATGTCCTTACCTTTCTGGTTTCCTTATCTTTTTGCAAATATGTATGGCTAACAAAGAAAACCACATAGAAAGTATAGACAAGTAATGAAAGTCGAGACAAATTATAGCATCAGTTTTCAAAAGAGCATATTTTAATACTTCATTGCATGTGCTAGGTTCTGTGTAGAAAATAAAGCAGAGACACTTTCCTCCTTTTGAGGAGCCCACAGTTAAGCCAGTCACTGCGCCATGTGGAAACATTTAACAGCAATTTGGCAAACATTTGTGTAAATGATCTATCAAAAATCTGTGCTAAATACTGAAGATCAAGACAGGTAAGGCCTACGCTCAGCTCACAAGAAACTCATGCAGAAAATGCTATATAATGATGCGTGGTGCTCTAGCAAAAAGATGAATTTAAAACTGCAGTAGGAACTCAGGTGAAACGAAATTCAGCATATAAACATGAAAGTCTGTGGTCAAATGTCCACACTAGATTAAACTGAGATAGAAAGTATGTTTTTAAAAAAAGTATCCTTTTACACTTGTGCAAGGTTTTGGCAAGGTCTTTTGCATTGGTATCTGTAAGAAACCCCGTGGGGTTTTTTTCTACAGGAAAAACTCAGAGGGCACCGGCCATTCTGAGCTACCAGATGGGGCCTGGAGATGTGGACTTCTCTACATAGTAACAATAATTGTGGACCCAATAGTTGTGCCACCCACACTAGATCACATGACTTCCAGGCTTCTGGACAGCTGCTTAGAGCGAAGGATGTTGGCAGGAGAGTGTCTCGTCCATTTTGTATCTTTGATCTTGAGGACATCTTTCATACCTTTTGTTTGTTCATTGCCCACCCAGCCTGAGTTATCATTTCATGGATCTCAGAACCCAAACTGGCCTTTGACATTCAGTGTAGCTCATCTATGGTGGCTTCTAGTGGACAAAGGGAGACAAGAGATGATTGGAGAATATTATAAATAGATAATTCATGGTGTCATCTTTGTGTCAAGAAACAAAGACTTTGTAGGAGCTGGGATGTAAGCTATTTTCTTGGTCCGAGAAGGGAAGAGTTTCCTTTTCTGGTTGGATAAAGAAGAAATCCCTTGCTAACAAGAATAAGCAAAGAAAGGAAGTGTTTTAGGACCCAGGCAAAAGGGTCACATGGAGCTTAGGGTTAAGGGGAACAGGAATATTCAGCTGTCATTAAGCTTAGTTTTATTGCAAATTATTCAAGGATAGGGACCCTCCATTGTGCCCAAGGCAGAGGCTGCTGCTCTGGGAACTAATGACTATGGACAAGGACACATGATCTGATGACAGACCACATCCAAAGAGGAATAGGAAAGAGACAGACAACTGAAGTGGGGCATGTGATTTCAGTAATGATGGCAGTGAAATAACCAGAGAGGAATTATATTCAAAATAAGACTTCTGGCAAAGGCTAGATTGCAGAGAGAAAAAACTATTGCTTTATATTCATCAAGCAACATTGTTGTGAGATAGTCAGTGTCTTTGGATTGCATTAGCTGCTTGTTATACTGCTTCATCAGACTTCAGAAGGCCCTGGCAGTAGTTTAACCTATAAATATACAAGTCATATTCAGTGGCTGGTATGTGAAAAGAAGGTTTTCTTTTTCATGTGCTGTTTTGAAGAAAGTGTAACAAACTCAAGTGACTCTCTCGTGCAGCTCTGCAGTGGAAAGGGATTCTCATGTGAAGGACGATCTTTAAGCATTCTCTTCCCCTGTTCCAATTCTCTCTTTTTCTGATTCTAAGCATCTTTAAGAAAAGCGTATAGAAAAAATGTAAAATAAAAGCAGCCAGGGAGAAAAGTCTGCCTTGAATGTTCTTCGTCAAAGCTGCAGGCATTTAGTTGAGCTAAGGCCTCACAGAAAGAACTTTTGCTTGCTCAAGTGTCTGAGGATTTCATTCTGGACCATGTCTTTGAAAATTTCAACATAACCGTGATGTGTCTCCCTTCTTTTACCTGACTACAGTTGTACATAACCCTTATTATGTCACTTCCCTGAGGCAGAAATGAGCAGATACGCTTTCCTAATTCCAGCAGTTTGGATTACTAGCTCCATAAATGGAGTAGCTCGTAAAAGTATTTCATAAAAGACCAAACTCTATGGCCTTAATCAAGGCCCCAAACTTGAATGGGCCAAATCTACCATAATTTTTTATGACACCCTCAATGATAGAAGGTGTGACCCTCAATGACATAGTAACCAAATAGAGAAAGGACAGCAGATCTTTCAGAAATGTGAATCTAGTAGTGTCTGGCATAGAATAGGTCCTTGCTTGACTGGATCTACTATTATCAGAAGACTTTTAAGACTTCCCTTCTTGCGAAATGCGTGTTGCAACACTACAGAAGACCATGCAATACAAGGTTTACCTAATTTGTTGGTAGACCACCACTAGCTTGTGCTTTCTGCGGTGTGCTGGAGCTGGTTCATACTGGCTCTCAAGGGTCATTTGTTAATTTTCTGAGAGTAGCTTGACATAGACCAGGAGAATATTTACACTACAAAAATTAGTAAATGCTACAATTCAAATCTTTTTGTATTTGCTTCAGAGAGCTGGCTGTTAAGCATTCAGTATCACACTACTGGCGTGCTTTCATTCATGGAAACCACTAACTAATGAAAAGGCTACAGAAACAACATAAATGAATCTCAGACATTATTCTGAGTGAGAATGGCACGTGCAAAACATCCCATACTGTATATTTCCATTATATTGAGTTCTAGAATTGGCAAATTAATCCATGGTGAAAAGAAAATCAGGATGAGGTTACTTCTAGAGGACAGAATTCATTGGGAAGCAACATGAAGAATTTTCTGGGGTGATGGAAGTATTCTGTACCTTAATGTGAGTGTGGGATGTGCAGATCTATGCTTTCATGAAAAATTCACCTAATTGTGAACTTAAGATATGTCTAGTTTATTGTATACAAATTTTATCTCAGAAGAAAATAATAATTACAAAAAAGTACTGGATCCTATTTAGTAAATTTTCTTGTGTAATTGTAAGGGATAATAACTCTGAAATTATTTGTATGTTCTAGGTTTGTGCAAGTGACTAAAATATTAAGTAATATAAGCCAGGTATCTCACTGTTGGAGAAGAAAGTCCTCAAGGTAAGGAACCCAGGGTAGATTGGACACTGGTAAAATCATTTGACTGTAGTACAAATGTATAAAACAGCCTTATGGAAAAGGGGTAGTGAGCTGTAGGAAATGATTGGATTCCATATGGATGAAAGGTGAAAGTACTTGCTCATATGCACAGTATCCATAGGGCTCCAGGTTAACAGTTCTGATTCTGATGCACATGTATAATGGAATTGAACAATATCAGTATTTTTCAATGGATGTGGATAGTGTACACCAGGCTTCTCACTATTGGAGTAGGAATCTACAGGAAAGCAAAGGGAGGAGCCTAGAGTGATCCAGGTGGTAATGGATTAGATTTGGAGGCATCCATAGGAACTCAATTTTTAGCTTACTATATACACAGATTACTACATATGTAAATATTTATAAACATGTGCATACATATAGGTGAATATACACCAAGTTTTTTGCCCTGTTAACTCAGAGGGGTGTGAAGCAATGACATCCCAGTAGCAGAAGCACACTTAGCACCAAGATCTTGGTTTAAAATAAAATTCTCAAAAAAAAACCAAAACAAAAGAAAAAGAACACGAGCAAATGGTTCATTCTAGAACTGGGTTGGGATATAGTTGAGACAAGCCTGGAGCATCTTACAATGCCAAAAATGTAATGAAGTGCTAAAAAGTTCTATTGATGGGAGTATGTCAAAGGGAGAAGCCAAATGAAAGAGCTCCAGGTGGACAAAGCTCAAAAAATTTGAGCAATAAAATCAGTTATATTAATTAGAATCAAAAATATAGAATAAATATTCATAAGTCTATACTGGTATAAATATTTGAGTAAAAAATAAAGGGGAGAGAAGAGACAAAATTTCCCTTCCTATGTATGGGCTGCACATAATGACTTCCTTCCAATGAGTATAATATGGAAAATGAGGAGGAAAATAAGTTTACAGTGAAGAAATCTGACAAATGCTATCTTACTCAGGTGATTAACAGTTTATTAAGAAACCAACAGTTAATTAATCATGGTAGTAAGTACCTTTGTTATGATATGACTAGAAGGACAAGCACTATCTCAGCCAGATACTCAAGGTCAATGTCAACACCAGTCAACCATATTGATAGTACTGTATTTTCCCCAAAATAAGACCTAGCCTGAAAATAAGCCCTAGCATGGTTTTTTTCTTCTGGACATTCATATTAGTTCTACCGTGAAAATAAGCCCCAAAAATAAGTTCTACCCCTGAAAATAAGCCCTAGCTAGATGGATGCATTTAGTATGTCTGTTGCAACATATGATGGATGTGTTGAATTACAAAATAATAATGTTAATATAATTAAATATAAATAAATGTTATTGGTTTTAATATTTGAAATAAATGATAATATAAATTATGATTATTTGTAAATATGCAAGCAGGCACCTTTGGAAGAGAGGTAAACGGATGAATTTGAGACTTATTGCCCAATGACCAATCGGAGTACAGACACAATGTGTGAATAATGTGCACACTTGGTAATGTACAGATGTGCCTAGTATGAATCTTTATAATTCAATGTGTCGTGCATTGTAATGAACATACTTAATGTACTCATGTGAAAAAAAGAAATGCTTCCTGAATTTTGGTGCTTGCAATTTTTGTCACTTTCGTGTGCATCGTCATTCATAACTGTCATCATTTTTACTGTCACTCCTGTTTCATAAGACTTCAATTAACACTTCATTTAAAGGAAACTTTGTGAAGCCCAGCCTGCAAGTGGTCATGACTTGGGTGAAGAATTCATGGAATGAAATCACTGACGGCTGTGTTGTCAATGCACCTTGAGCAGGCTACATGGACAGGAAGTGCTCATTTAAGGAGAACTCTGTTGCTGGACATGAGAGATTGGGGCCAATGGTTCTATAGGAAACAGAGTTGCAAGAAATTCAGGGTTTGGAGAGTTATGATGATGTTCCAGAGGGAGATGACATGACTCTATTTGAAAAAATATAGCTTTTTGTGTATTAAATGCAGATTGTTGTACTTGAAAAATAAGATATCCCCTGAAAATAAGCCCTATTGTGTCTTTTGGAGCAAAAATTAATATAAGACCTGGTCTTATTTTCAGGGAAATAAGGTGTGTACCTTTGAAATAATATGATGAGAATGACATTTCATCTCTGGTTTTCCTCCCCAGAACATACAGCCCCAGTGTAATCATGAGAAATACAGACAAATTCCAGTAGAGGGACATTCTACAAAATGCATGCCTAGTACTTTTGACACCTGTCTGTCATAAAAGACAAAGCAAATCTGAGGAAATGTCACAGCCAAGAGGAACCTAAAGAGACATGATGACTAAATGTAATGTGGTGTCCTGGGTGGGATCCCGGGACAGTAAAAAGAAATATGAATAAAGTAGTCTCTAACTAATAAGAATGTATCAATACTGGTTCACTAACTGCAAACATACAAATGTACCAAGCTAATGCAAGACGTTAACAGTAGAAGAAATTGGGTGTGGAATATATGAGAGCTCTTACTTTGATAGCTATAATTTTATTGTAAAACAATTTACTGTAAATCTGAAATAGTTGTAAAAATAAAGTCTATGCAAAATTCAAAAGCCCCCAGATGTGGGTTGCTGGTAGCCGGTGGCCCTGGGAGGGTAGAGAGTTGTGCAGTCGGTATGCGGACATTTTCACTACCTGATACCGTATATGCAGACATGAGTGGGCAGGACCATCCTAGTTGCCCTTTTGGGGGATTTTGAAAGCTCTCCTCTGCCATAACCATCTTCTCTTACAGAACCTGGCAGCATAGAGTGGGTCAGACTTGAGTCGGCACGGAGACCTCATTAAAGTTAGGAGTCTTAGCAGACCGCTGAGGCTATCTGAGGTTAAGACTAGGGTGCCTGAGTGGTCCAAGCTTTGACAACTCAGTGGGAGGAGCAGCTCACAGGCACATATGGTCCTATCCTTGTGTCTATGAAACAGCTTGCAACAACCCCCTTCCCCTCCATTTTCTCCAGCCTTTGTAAGGATACATTTCAGATTAGCCCTGAGGCTCTACTTTGAGTGTTTCATTGCATCTCCCCATATGACTTGAACTGGCAATTTCAGCTGATAAAGTCCCCAAACTACAGAACTGACAAAACGTCTCAATCCTGGGGACCCTCGTGAGGCTGTGGGTAACCCTTAGTTAAATTTGAATATCTAAACAAGAGCTGATGGTACCAATGACTTAGTTTCTAGGAAAGTCCTGAATGAACAAGCATGTATATTTGAACTCTACAGGCAGTCAGGTGCATAAGCTTCTCCGCTCATGACTTGTGCATTTTGGTCAAGACTGACTGAATTGTTCTTTACCCAGAAAGAAAGCTGACCAGCCTCAGTCTGGTCAGTATGCCTCCAAGCAGCCATATTAAGTACATGGTGTACTCCATGTTTTCAGGTACTGACCACAAAAGGCCATTACCCAATACATTTGTGAGTGATATATACTGCTAGACTTTTCCAATTTTCCTTTTGAATTTTAAAATTGGGACCCTGTTTTATCATAGCCGAAAAATGGAGTGTTGGTTGGCAGTTAACATAGGTCAAGAGTTTTATCCCTTTTTCACATTAGTTTTTGGGAAAATACTATTGAATTATGTGCTGGTCCTGAGCCAGACCAGCCTAAAACTAGAATAATTAAGACGGATATGAAGTATTAACGAAGAACATTAGTACCTTCTGTCTTGTCCAACAGGGAATTCCCTCAGAAATAATAAATGGAGAAAGAGATCTTAGAAAAAAGTTTTTTCTTTCACTGTTTGCCTAGTCCGTCCTGTTAGGCAGATATCATGGATATAATTTCATTGCTAACTGACTTTGCTCCAGGCTTTTGTGTATGCACAAGTAAGCACAGAGAAAAGCTGATAAGGGATTGCCTGGCTCTGTACCTATTGATTGAAGATTGGGATTTACTGCTGCCTGGAAAGTTCTACCCAATTTTAGCTTCTGCAGTGTACCCAGCAGAGGGAATGATAAATACTACTGTGCCATGGGGAATGTCACTTTGGAGAGTGGCTTGAATGATGGTAAAAGACAAACACAAATTCCCGAAAAACTTGGATTGGCTTTCCTGTCAACGCTTCTGAAATGGGAGAAGGGAAACTATTGATAGAAAGCACTGAGTGTCCCCGATGCCATGTTATATAACAATGACTGTGCTGTGCAAAGGTGCCTCGTACAGTCTCTGGAGAAACTGAAACATGCTTCCTGCGGAGCCTGCTTTTAGAAACTCCTCTCCTATTTTCCTTCCAAAGGAAACCAAAACAGAGAGTGAACAGAATTTGAAAAGTTTCAGAGAAAGTTTACAATACCAGAAGGTACTGTCAGGCTGTGTTTGAGAAATCCTCTGACTAGATCGAGGTGGCTTCATGCAGGCTATGAAAACTGGCTATTCTCACAGGTGACTTGATTATCTGCTTTCCCTATTGATGCAGTCAGCAGTACTACGTTGTCTTCAGGGCAACTAATGGGTTATGCGAGTAACAAGGCCAGAGATACTGCAAAACATGGTTCTATGGGATCCTCTCTATTTAATGTACACAAAGAGTTGAGAGCAGTCCTGGAACACAGTAAGTGTACCATAACTGGTGGCTGTTGGAGCTGACACTGTTGACATCCTGGCCCATATTCCTTGGCTTAGTTCTGAGTCTGCCTACAGCTCCTCTCATTTTTGTGCATCCCAACAAGTATCCATCTGGTATGCTGGACTTCCTTGGTTTCTCTTCCTCAGGGCCTTTGTAGGGTCCTGTGGAGCTGGCTGGACAGACTAGAAATGCTGCAGGATTAAAAAGCCTCTGCACCATGTCTGAACCAACAGAAATGGAAGTTGATAGATAGGCACACCAGCTTCCATGTTCTCAGGAGGGACAATTTTGAGGCATGTCTTACAAGTTTCTTCAAAGGATCCCCAGTAGAATTAGCTCCAGTTGCCCGTAAGGGAAGCCACTCACTAAAAAACTCTTTTCTTTTTATTTTATTTTATTTTTTTGGTCTTTTTGAGACAGGGGTTCACTATGCAATTCAGGCTGGCCTTGAACTCACTTCGTATCCTAGGCTGGCCTTAAACTCACAGCGATCCTCCTACCTCAGCCTCCCAAGTGCAAGGATTGCAGGCATGGGCCACCCCACCAGGCTAAAACACTCTTTTCTGTCTCTCTCTCTCTTTCTCTCTCTCTCTCTCTGTCTCTGTTTGTCTGTCTCTCTCTCTCTCCTGTCTCTCTCTCTGTGTCTCTTTAAAAATCTCACTTTCTCCACTTTCTCAATTGTGCTTCCTAGGATTACCTCCCATATAAACAGCCCAAACCTAAATCCTTTCTCTGGGTGTATGTTTTGGGAAACCAGAGCTAAAAAAGTATTGTTGACATTAACCACTGCTGAGCATGGGCCTCTGGGCCATAAAAAGTCGTACAACAAAAATTCATTATTTATGGCTGCACCATAATTTATCGTGTGAAGATAAATAGATACATGCTGGGTTTTAGATTTACAGAAAAGGACCAACAAATTATTGAAGTAATAAGAAACAGGCTTCTGGGGTAGGGACTGTAATTGGAAATCAAGAAAAAACATCAATATATACTAAAATGTAAGAAGAACATGCATGGTAACATGTAGAGCAACTCTTGTGCTCATGGGCCACAAACCTTATCATGTGCCAACATGGACAGCAAAACATATGTGGTAAGCATGCTCAGTGTTCTGTACTATTACTGCAGAGAAAAAAGCTGTTGAATGCTTTTAGTTCAATATAAATTCATTTCTGTAAAGGAAAATGCCATCCTAAACATTTTTTACTTGCAAAACAATCTTCAAGCTATAGAACAATTTATTTCACATGACATTTACAGAAAATCAACACAAGTAGCTTTTATCATGTGTGAATCCACAAATCATGTTTCCTCGCTGTGGTTTTGCATTGAAATCTCATGAGGTCTTTTCTGGTGCTGCCCCTGGGAGAGAGCCTTTAGAGATGATTGTTTCTGTTCACACGAGTATTCTTTTCTCAATAGAAAATTTATATTATTCCCTACTGGGGCACCGCGGCTTTCTTCATTCCCAGGCCCACAAAGACAGTCATTGATAAGCATTGCTACGGTCTGCCATAATGCTTTCATTGTCGACAACATTTCATATGGTGATTTACATGAAACAAACACAAAAATTGAAAAATGAAATTGAAAATAGGAAAACTGAAGTGGATTGAAGATGTATTAACAGAACGTAATTTACCTGAGACAAAAATAATTTTAATATGGAAATAAGGGTGAGTTCATTGACCATAATCAGAACAGAAGCCAATGGAATTTGATGATGGCATAGTCACATAACCTTGGCCCATCCTTATTCCAAAGGAATTTTTCCCCTTATTGCACATTTCCTTCAAGGTGTGGGGGGTGGGTTTCATAACATCCACCAAGCTTAAGAGGAACATTCATTCACCTTCCAGCCTGGGCTACTGCAATTTCTCATTTAATGCTGGCCAATGGATGACAAATGATAAGTGATCACTTTCTATTGGCTTGGCCAGGAATAATCATTATACTTAGAATTTTAGTTTATTAATCCTTTGATTTTCTAATTGAAGCTAGGAATTGTATTTTAAGGACTTACAGGTTTAGAGCAAGGGCACAACGGTAGCCAAAGTGAAGATAACCCTTCAGATGGATAGGGTGGTACTGGAAAGGCGCAGAATGTGTGTCAGTGAATCTAAGTGAACACAGGGTTTGGTTCTGATTGGAATAATTTGTCTGCAGTCAGCAAGACGTTTAGATAATGGTCAATAAGAAAGAAACCCCCAAAGAAAAGTTTTTATTGAGAGTCCACTAAGCCAAAGAAGGCAAAGATCTTAGATCCTCCACCATCAACTCAACTTTCTGGTGTTACTAAGAGCATTGAATGCTCAAAGCTACGTGTGCCAATGAATCGAGACTGCTGCAGGTCCATTTTGAAGAGATTAGTGGCAAAAATTATGCAAAAACTTTCAAACTCAGGTTGCAGAGAAAAAACATTTCTTGATAACCACAGTGGTCTTCTCAGCAGGATGAGAATCATTAAATCAGGGTTTCTTTTTTCTTTATTGTGGTCAGTTCACATAAAAAATTCATCATGTCAAACAAGGGCAACTTAATCTCTTTTGTGCCCTTAACCCCTTTGCAGTCTGGTAAAAATTGTGGACCTCTTCACAGAATCATAATTTTCAAATGCATAAAATAAAGTACAGACCCTACTTCCTAAAATGAATGTAAATGTCATGCACTGTAAATATGTACTAATAGAATAAAATAAACAGAAAAAAATAAAAGCAAGTAAGTAATAAAAAAAAACTCTCAATGGTAGGTAATTGCTTTGAAATATATCAAAGATTTCAAGAATCAAATATGTGAAAAAAGATACCTGTGCTTCTTAATGCATTAAAAGCCAGATCTAACAGCCAAGACTAATACTAGTACGATTTTAAAGTAGTGATAAACGCAGATGATACTTTGAGTTAGCAACAACAACTATAATATGAGGTCAAAGTATCTGTTACTTTTCTTGGTGGCAAGGGTCTCAGATACTGCCAATAATGCTGAGATCTGTTGCCTTGATTCATAATAGAAGCAAATACTAAGTTTTAGTTAAAGGCCAGTAAAAATGTAGTCAATGTTTTTGCCCAAGTTTATGGAACTCCTTGAAATTTTAGCTGGAGCTAGGTTAGGAATCCTTGCATAAAGTGCAAGCCTCTTTTCTTCTGGTTCAATTTGGAAGCAGATTTCTGGGAATGAAATACTTGGAATAGGAAGGCTCAGCTTGGAAGGGACAAGGATAGGCCAGTACAATCACTGTGGGCAAGAAAACCATGGGACATTTTGAAGGCAGTGACAACTGCTCTAATTTAGATGCCAGCAGCTTCTGCCTACCCTCTGACCTCTTTGGGAAAATCCAATATGCTCCAGAATATACTATAGGAGCAGATCTTGTTGCCCTTGAGGAAGCCCATTGATCACCCAGACAGAAGCAGGATCCCTAAAACGCTAGGGCACCTGCAAGGTCATTGAAGTCCTGGGGAAGGCTTTGGACTTCTGCTTCACTTGGACCCACAGGCTTGGGTTGGCCTAGATCTTTGAGGAACAGAGAGCCCAGGTGATATCCAGTAATACTTGGGTTTATGTGGAACATGTAAAGTTACAGGAGGGATGAACTAGCCTCAGGGAGCCCTGTGAGATGCAATGCCTTCCTTTCCTTCTTATCTAACATCTAAAGTTTGCAGAGATCTATTCTGCAGCGGAGCTGGGAGTACGAACTAGGATTCCAGCCAACTGAGGAGAACCGTCTGGCTTGTTATGACCTTATACAGATGTTACTACCATTTGCTTATTATGGCTTGTGACCACGTCACAGATGCATATGGATACAGGAAAGCTGGCAGACACCGCAAGCAGAGTCCTGAGCGAGGTCGTGAGGTGTAGTGGTCCAGAGCTGGGATGTAGAGTCTGACCCCAGTTTGAATCCTGGCTCTGCTCCTGACCTTAGCTATGTCCCTTTACCTCTGCAAGGAACAATTCTTTCTTGTGCAAAAGGGGAAAATAATTATACCTATTCATAGAGCTTTGTGAAGATCAAACCCAAAGAAGTGTGTGCAGTCTTTAGTGTAGTTTGGGTGCCCAGTCACTATTCAATAACATAGTTTTTATTGTTGTTGCCATTATTAGTATGCTAAAGTTCCTCTCATAAAAGAGTTAATTCCAGTTTTCTTTTAATTTTAGTAAAAAATCCAGAAAATTTTGAAGTGCTCACAAAATGCCTTCTTTCTGCTTCACTCCGTGTTCATGGGCATCCTCACCATTTCTCTTCTGCATCCCCTTTCTCCACTTCACAATGCTTGGGAATGACCAACGTTATTTTCCTGCAGAAGAATAAAAGGTTCCTTGAGGAAGTATCCTTGTCCTTTGCCCCCACCTTTTAGCATTGTAAACACATATTCACATATGTGAACATACACATGCAGATACACAGCATACACATATGGCCACAGCACACATGCACACATACACACATGGGGGGTCTCCCCCTCCCTCCTTCTTTCCCCCCTCCTCTCTCTCTCTCCCTCTCTGCAGAAAAAGAACCAAATCCAGGCCTCCTGCCTGGAACTGCAGAACATTACCATCAGGCTGGTCCATTAAATATAATTTGAAAGTCAATTTTATCCCAGAGTGGTAAGTAGCATGCGTGCTTATGTCTTCATCTACCTTAATTAGGAAAAGCAATTTGCTGCACATTTCTTAAAAGAGAGAGAGAGAGAGAGAGAGAGAGAGAGAGAGAGAGAGAGAGAGAGAGAGAGAAAAGCTGATAGAATCTGAGCTCCTGATATATTGAAACGCTGGTTATGTTGTGGTGATACAAAGATGTGAGGCCACCTCCCACATCTAAATTATGGCTGGTCTGAAAAATAGTCTGGCCTTATGACTCACATGTTTTCCAAGTAACTTGCACAATTGCCCATCATTATGGAGACAGGGGCCTTCTCCTGAAAACTAGTCCCTCCTCATTTTGTTTTTTGAATCTGGAATAGAAAACTCCATTTTGAGTCTATCACTACAGATATTTCCATTCAATCACGTTTGCTGTGATTCTGCACCATGAACGATCTCAAGACCATCTTCTCATATCTTCTTTTTTTTTGTCTTTTTGACACAGGGTCTTGCTATGTACTTCAGGCTGGCCTTGAGCTCACTTTGTAGCCCAGGTTGGTCTTGAACTCACAGCCATCCTCCTGCCTCAGCCTCCCGAGTGCTGGGATTACAGGCATGTGCCACCACGCCCGGCCTTCCCTTTTCTTCTTTTGCCAAAATTGTTGCAGTGGCCAAGGAACTAGGGCCCTGTTGAATGCAGGTCTCTGCTTTGTCTCTTTTAACTAGACCAGACTGATTTAACTCTGACAGGTGCCTCTGACTTAAGTCCTTTGGACACACGGGCGCGATGCCAGTGGCAACTTGGCTGGCACTCAGGTGGCTCTGGAGTCTGGAGGACTTCAAAATGAGCTAGTCAGAAGTGTCTGTGTTTAAGGAACTAAGGAACATCCCATGGGGCCACACACCCAAGCCTGAGCCAAGGAAGAAACAGGCAAGCCAAAGGGGCGAGAGCTGGTAAGAGAGCCTTGGACTTCAGAAGGGAGATGGGATTGGAAGAGCAGGCCCCACGATCACTGACACGAAAGTGACCTCTGTACGGCCTCTAAACTCATGTCTGGGTCTTGGCAATACACGACTTATCATTTTTCCTCTCTGTCCCATATTCCATTTGTCATGCAGCAGCCAGATTACCAGTTTCAAATCATAAATCAGATCATTCCTCTGCTTAAAAACCTTCTATGGCTTTCCACCCCACTTAGCAGTAAGTGAAACTCCCCTTCAGAGAACCTCTAGGCCCTGATCTAAGCAGATGCTGCCTGCTTCCCTCTCCTAGTCTTGTACTTCTCTCCTCTTTGCTTGTATTTGCTTTGTATTTGCTTTGCTTGTATTGCTGTGGTTTTCAACCACAGAACTTTCCTTTTCTTTCTAGCCAAAGCCATTTTCATCTTACTGCCTCTGTATCCGCTATTTCTTCTGTCCTAAATACAATGCAGTGCAGTGTGGCTGCTCATCTTCCAGATCTCAATGTCAATATTGCCTTCTTCAAATTCTTTTCTGAGCTCTCTGTCTAAAGTGACTGCTCGTCCCATGTGCCGTAACTCTTACACATCACCCTTTTTCCTTTACTGTTAACCCTTATCACAGGCTCACATGAACTTGTTTGCTTACTAATTTTTTTGTTTGTCTCTTCCCTCTTGAGAACAGGATCTGCCTTAGTTTGGCTTCCTGTATAGAAAAAGAGCCCAAGACAAGGGTTTGTGAAATTCTTTGTGTTGAAATACAGAACCCTACTAAGCTGCATAGAAATAAAGGGGTTTGATAGAAGCTTCAGAGCTTACACAAATATGGGAGGATGTAAAAGAGTGAGGGTCAAAGAGATGAAGCCCAGAGGTCAGGGAAATAACCCTACTGACCTCAGCCTGGCCTAGATCAAAGCACTGAAACGGCTGGTTCTCAAAAGTTCTCTACAAAATTGTGTCACGTTGGCCTCTGCACCTCTTGACAGTAATGACCTTTGGCTCTTCCTAACTTTGCATTTTTAATTCACTTAGGTTCCTCCCCCTGACAAATTCCAACCTGTAACCAGACAGGTAAAATGAGTTGAAACCCATGTTTAACTGTTCACTGTAGCCATGCTGGAATCAGAAACGAGGCGGAAAGGACAACTGGACAAATTAAAGACTCTATGTAAACTGGTGAAAGCAATATTTTGGTTGTATCTATGAGGTTGTTTTTGAAAGAGCTTAGTGTATATATCTGAGTGAACTATGTGAGTGAGTTTCTGCCCTCGATATAGTTGGGCATTATTTAATCAGCCAGGGGCCCTGACAGAAGAAAAACAGAGACTAGGAAAATGTATCTATCTCCTAACATGTGATATGCTCTGGCTACTTTATTTTTTTATAAACAGAGTCTTGCTTTGTAGTCCAGGCTGCCCTTGAAATCACTGTGTAACCCAGGCTGGCCTTGGACTGGCAGGGATCCTCCTGCTTTAGCCCTCCAAGTGCTGGGATCTCAAATGTGCACCATGAGGCCTAGGTCATTCTTCCACTTTTGTCCTTGGATATCAGGACCCAAGCTCCCTGGGTTTTGGACCCCAATACTCACACCAATGGTCCTCTAGTTTCTCAGACCCTCAGCTTTGATTGACAGTTGCACCATCAGTTGCCTTGATTTAGAGGCCTTTGAACCTGGACTGTGCCAGTCTACCAGTATTCCAGGGTTTCTAACTTGCAGATAACCTGTTGTGGGACTTCTCAGCCTCCACGGTCACATGAACCTCATCTCTCTCTCTCTCTCTCTCTCTCTCTCTCTCTCCCCTATTGGGTCTGTGTCTCTGGAGAGCCTTGCCTAATACACTACTGGCATTTTCATTTCTTTGCTCCAAACATTGGCATAGTGTCTGGCATACATAGATGCTCAATAAATGCTTCCTGAGTGACTGATTCACAAAAGCCCTGTAAGTAAAGACTAACAGACTTATATCATTCAATTTGGGAGCCCAAAAGCATATGAATGATATTGCTATGGGACTCCCTCTAACAGAAGATTTCTTAAAAATCATAGAGGCATCCTCTCCACTGTTGCACACAGCTGAGCTCTGCCAGCACCTCAAGCTTCCAGGATTTAATGTTGGTGCTCAGTGGAAAGCAATAGAACAAATATGGTTCCCAGTGAGGGGTGATGAATAGACACAGAGAAATCTGAGCAAACTTGTTCTTGAGCATGTGTGAGATACCACTGGGGCCTCTTGGAAGTACTATAGATAGAAGCAGGGGTGAAGGAAACATCTGCTGCTATTTGTTTCTAAGTCCATCAAGACCACTGGCTTGGGCACGGAAAACTGAAATGGTAATATATGTGAAAAATGGGCGAGTATAGCACTCAAGGTTAGGGCACAGTGCTTAGAAGTTCTTAAACTCCTAGAATAGGTTGGCTGCCCGTGGGATTCCATTAATTAGTGAGAAATTGTACCAGCTAGGAGGGCAGGAGTTTGTTTTAACAGTGTTGTTTCTGCATCTATTGATAATGTGGCCATGGAAGACAGCATGAGTCCAGAGGCCTAGGGCCTAAAAGAAATCAAGTGGTGGAAAGATGAATTAGAATTTAAATCAAGCAAGCAAACTGAAGCACAAGTGGTGTGCAGAGCAGAGCATTCAAAACTCCTATACCTCTGTTCAGTAAGTATGAGCCTGCTGAGGTCTGGGGATTAACTGATGAGATAGATGAGCGTTGTTCCATGAATTCCATAATGGAAATAGATGCTGGCCCAGAAGTTATTCAGCTAAGAAGTTTATAAACATCGATGGTGTATACAGGTAGGTACTTTAATATCTGCTTTTTTTCTGAGAAAGGGTTTCACTTTGTAGTTCAGGCTGACCTTGAACTCACTGTGTAGCCCAGGCTGGCTTTAAACTCATAATCCTCCTGCCTCAGTCTCTATAATACTGGGATTCCAGACATGTGCCACCATCCCTGACCAATTCTCTGCTTCTGTTTAAGTTCTTCTGTACTTTGTAACCATGAATATGTAATTTCTATGTCACTCATTCGACATATAGAGGCCTTACTATGTGCCAAGTAATGATCTAAGCACTAAGAATGTAGCAGTGAATGCAGCAGAGCTATCGCTATCATTGTGTATTTATTCAAAAGAAATGAAGTATAGACCTTCTCAAGGATCTATATACACCTGTTCATAGCAGCTTCACACATAACAGACAAAAACAACTCAAATATTAGAGCACTTTTACATTGTTTATGCAGTACTGGGGATTAAAGTCAGGAGTACTGTATTACTGAGTTATAATTCCTCTAGCCCTTTTTAAATTTTTCCCAGGCTGGGCTCAAACTGCAATCCTCTTGCCTCAGCCTCCAGAATAACTGGGATTACAGGGTGTGTTACAACCCCAGGCTACATTGGATTTCTCCTTCACCATATCACTCCGCCTGTTTCCTCACTTCTGCTTCATAGGATCCCAAATAAAATACTTGCCGTGGAGTCCTTGTCTCAGACTCTGTTTTCAGGAAACCCACACTGAAATGTAATTTTAGACGGTAGAAAAAAAATGAATGAAGTGGAGCAGATAGATAGGAGTGCTACCATTGATAAGGTCAGAAAATATTTTGATGAAATAGGGATGTCTCAGTAGAAGCCTGAATTGAGCTAAGGAATGAGCTGTGCAGCTAGTTAGGGAAAGAGTAGTTGGGGCCAAAGAACCAGTAGGCAGAAATATGGAACATTCTAGAAATGGTGAAGATTTCACTGTAGCTGTAGGTCAGTGAGCAAATGAGTCAATCTCAATGGACACAAAAAGGATATTGAGCTTTTTTCTGAATGAGCCTGAAACACCCCTGTTTTGAATGCGGACTAAAATGTTCACATTTAGATCTTTTTTTCCTCCAGTTCCAAAGGTTTTAATGGTAAACAGGCTTTAGAAAAAAAGGGTCCATCCTATCATTTCTAAATCAGTGAATAAAGAGCTGCATCCAGGAATTCCTTAGGCAGTGCCAAAGGGGACTGCTGCTTTGTCCATCTCTGTTTGCAGACCTAGTCATGACCACAAGACTTATAGTCAACCAATTCTTCAGGCTTAAATCACAGGTTGATTTCTTTTTAAGCACTTTTACTGAATCACTGCCATGAGTGATACCCCTGGCAATATGAATATGAATATAGAATATGAATACAGAAGTTACCTAATGGTGCCCAGCTCAGAATCCACAAGGTTGGTCTCCCCAAGCATCCAGGGTTGTCTTTACCACATTTAATTCCTCAAACACTATGGCCACCACTTGCCCCAAGTTTATGTACTTTGCCAGCCTGGAGAAGAAAGAAAGCAGTTTTTCAGGTGCATGGAGTGCTACTTCAGGTGGTCCTCTGAGGCCTAAAGGAACTGCATGGTCACTGGGTAGAGTCTCTTTTGCTCAAAATGCTTTCTGATCTTGCTTAGCAGGTTGTGCCGCATGCTGTCCAGCTTGATAGTGACGAAGGTAGGCGTCAGGTTGGCTGTGGTCCAGGAAGCTGGCAGGCTGGGCAGGGCCTTGTACATGGTGCTGCAGTGCAGGCTGGACTGCTGTTTACAAAAGGATGACTCGGGCTCTTATGTTGAGTTGAGACTGTGGGGTCAGTCATGGAGTGAGGGAGAAGAGCCAGAAGCATGGTGCACGCATGTTTTACCAGCACTATTTGCTGGTAAAAGGCAATGGTAGGTAGAGTGATGGTGGGAATGTCTCTTTCTGTTGAAAACTGGTTAGATTCTGAATATGCTTTGTGGTTATAATGCACAGGATTTTCTGATGCCATGAATGTAAAATTGAGAATAAGGAGAAGATTAAGAGTTGGCACCAAGATTTTTGTTCAGAGCTATTTGATGAATGGTGCTGTTTATTGCACTGGGAAGCCTCTAGGAAGAATAGATTTGGGTGAAGGGAGTCAAGATTCTGACGTCAGACCCACTAAGTTTGAGGAGTTTAACTATATCTTAGAGATACCGAGGAGTCAATTGGAAAGGCAAGCCTGGAGGTCAGCGGAGTTGTCCAGGCTCTTTGGGAGATCAGTACAGGAGCTGTGGCACATGGATGGCATTTAAAGTCGTGAGATCCAAGATGAGGCCACTAGGATGCAAACACAGAAAAGACCAGAAGACCAAGGACTGGATGCTAGGTCACCCCAACAGGTACAGGTAGGAAAGATGAGAGGTAAGCAGCAAAGGAGACTGAGAAGCAGCCTCAGCAAAGGCAGGAGGAGATCCCCAGAGGGACATGGTCTGCAATGTCTAGAGAAGAAAACAGTTTTAGGAGAAATGGTGCCACTGGTGCAAGTTAAAGTGAAGTCCGAAAATTTATCTTGGGCTAAATTGTGGGGGTCACACTGGTGACCTTAAAAGAAAGTTTTGGCTTGGTGAGGATGAAAACCTTGTGAGAATGCTCAAGAAAGGAGGAAGAAAATTGAGAGAAAGTAAAAATACCACCAGTTTTGCTGTAGGGGAGATCAGAGAAACAAGGCAGACCCTGGAGGGAGAGTAGGATAAAGGAGATTTTGGTGTTCTGATTACAGTCATGATATCAGAGGTTTGCATGCTGGTGGGGATGTCCTAGTAGGGCAGGCTAACTTCATGAGGCAGGAGAGGGAAAGAGATAACTCTTGAGCAAGCTGGACCGGATGGGATGCAGAGCTCAGACCGATTGCTTCAGCTTTAGGAAAGAGCACCGACTATTCCTCTACTGTGACAGGAGTGAATATGGAGTATGTGATCACAGAGGTGGGGTGGCTGAGACATTTTGTGGAGGTTAGAGAAGTCCCCTTCTGATTACTTCTGTTTTCTCAGTGAATTAAGCAAGGTAATCAGCTGAAAGTGAAGACAGGAAGGGGAATATCAGAGATTTGAAGAGGAAAGGGAAAGGGGGAGGATTTATTTTAGTGACTGAAAGAATAGATTGATTAGGAAAGTACAGTAGGACTCTAGCAGCATTACAGACCTACAGGGTGCTTGTGGTTGTGAGTTTCAAGTGAGACACATCCCCACACAGCTGCCTTAGCTTCCTAGGTGCAGGTACCAAAACAGTGGAGAGACAGATTTCAATAGCACTGGGGTGTGCAAGTGAAGGGGACAGGACACAGAGTTGGAGTGGTGGGAAAAGAAGTGGATGTTATGATGGGATCAAAGCCAGAGAAGGAGGGAAGTGAAGCCACAGAAGAGGTTAAGAGGAACAAAAACCTGGTAGGATCAGTAACTAAGAACTTCCAATTAGATTTAAGAATTGTTGGATCTGGGAGGTTAGAAAACAAGGTGGGATGGTAGGAAATGTTACATATTTGGGAAATCGAACACTTCACATTGAAGCTTCATCAGGAATGCAGTCATTGGTAATGACAAGGTCTAGGGTATGACCATTGGAGTCACTGGAGCATTGGCTGAGGTAGAGCAGGGATATATCAATTATCAGAGGAGAAAAGGTCTAAGCTGGAGAGTTGGAAAGATCCTACGTTGGATGCCAAAATTCCTAAGAATTATGTTCATTACAGTAGTGCTGGGCAAGATGAGACAGGTGCTTGAGTCTTCATGAAATCAGGTGGAAAGGATGACTGCGACATGGGTAAGTGGCAGCAGCGAGGTATTTTCCACATTCTAGCTGTGTTGTTCAATTTTTTAATATCTGCTGTTCTTGATTAACTTCTCACCTGTTCCCTACTAAATTGTATGTATGTATGTGTGTATGTGTGCATGTGTGTATGTATGTATTTGGCTAAGCTAGTGCTTAGTCCAGCAGTGTTTGTTATTAGACTGACAAGGAGAGCAGAGAACAGCATCTTCTCTTCTTAGTTCTTTATCTAGAATTTCTGAAATGCCAAACAGTATGTAGGCTCCTCCAAAAATTAAAAATAGCCTTACCTTATGATCCAGCAATCCCATTGTTCAGTACATATCCAAAGGAAATGAAATTTGTATGCCAAAGAGACACCTACACTCCCGCATTCATTTCAATACTCCTTACAACAGTCAAAATATGGGATTGAACTATGCTCCCATCAACTCACAAATGGGTAAAGAAAACTTTACCTCTCTCTTATCTCTCTGTGTCTCTGTCTCTGTCTCTGTCTCTCTCTCTATGTATATAAAATGGAATTACATCATTTTTTATAACATGGATGGAACTGGAGATCATTATGTTAAATGAAATAAGCCAGGCACAGAAAGACAAATACCACATGATCTCATATGTGGAATCTAGAAAAAGTTGATGTTACAGAAGTAAAGAGTAGGATGGTGGTTAACAGAGGCTGAGGTGTTTCCGAGGGTGGAGGAATGGGGAGATGATAGACAAAGGATACCTAATTACAATTAGATAGGAGGAATAAATTTCAAGAGATCTATTATATGGCAAAATTAGTCTATTGTATTCTCTTTTTTTGCCTTTTTGAGATGGGGTTTTGTTATGCAGTTTAGGCATAGCAAACTCACTTTGTAGCCCAGGCTGGCCTCCAACTCACAGCCATCCTCCTGCCTCAGCCTCCGTAGTGCTGTGATTACAGAAGTGCGCCGCCACACTGGGCCTCTATTGTGCTCTTGAGACTTCAAAGTGATGATATACTGAACTCTTGAAAAATGTAAAAAGAGTAGATGTTAATGCTCTCAGCAGCAAAAAATGGTAACTGTGTGAGGCAATGCATGTATTAATTAGCTAGATGCAACCATTGTACAGTGTATGTATTCTTCAAAACAATACACAATGAAAACATGCAAAGGTTATCTATCAATTTAAAGAATAAATTAAAAAGAATGCCCGATGTCTGCTCAGGTACACTTCAGCCCGGTAGCAACAGTACTTTAAAGGTAGCACAACTATGTCAACTGACACTACCACTTATGTCCAGTGTTGAACTAACGGAAGTGTCCAAGCTAAGGGCTACTTTCTCTAGAGCCACATAATTATGGACTGGAGATTAGGCTTTAGCAAAGTGTCATTGCTTGATGCAGTTTCTGAGACTTTCCAGTCTCTCTGGATGCAGATTTGAGCACTCAGTCCCCTAATTCTAAGACCTGACCACTGTGACACCTTATTTCATCTCTGCTAATGCACAGCTTTTCTTGGTTGTTTTTTTCAGAGCTTTTCAAACTTAAGTCAAATAGAATGCCCCAGAGAACTGTGAAAACTGCTCATTCTTGGCCTTCACCCTGAGTAATTAAACTGGAATCATTGAGTGCAAGGCCCAAGAATGATCATTTTTCAATGTTGTCTGACATTTTAGAGGGCCAATTTTGAGACACCTCGGACTTAAGTGGTTGCCAAAATATTGTCATAATTTCAGTGATCTACTTAAGGAGACACCGCTCTCAAATCCAGTGGAACAGACCTCTAATGATGGAATTCAGGGCATCTGCCAGCAACCTATTGAGAGGCAGAGGGCTGGTCTGCAAATGTTAAAATTTGCAAGTCAAGGTTAAGGCGGAGAAGGACGTGTACCAGATATCATCAAATTGCAATAGTGTAATGGTTCTCAGCACATGGTTCACAGCAGCAGTGGCAACAACTTCAGCTGGGAACTTATTGGAATATAGATTCTCTTGCCTTGTTCCGGACCTACTGAGTCAAATACTCTGGGCTGAGAGCCAGGACTTGTGTTGTAACAAAATTGGGATTTTGATGTGTGTTTTAGTTTGAGAACAATTATTCTTCAAACTTGTGAGTCTAAGCCATAGGATGCCCCTTCCTACATTGTTGACTTCAGTGTAGATTGATCTCAGTCTGAATGTAGTTTTTTTTGTTTTGTTTTGTTTTCTGGTACCAGGAATCAAACTCACGACCTTGCGCTTGCTAGGCAGGCACTGTGATGTGAAGCTAAATCCCCAGCCCTTCATCTCAGTCTGTAGATCCAGTGCTCCCTGTGCTGGTAAATCTGGGGGTGCTCGGAGTGTGGTAGCTGCCTTGCTCTGATTACTACGTCAGGCTTCCTGGCAGTAATGGTGTCTATGTGTTGTCTGACACTATTTTGATAGGTAGTGCAACAAAGATGTTTATATAGGGAGAAGCTCTTTCCCTCCCCCAAACATCCCAATATCTCTTCCATGGAAAGTCACCACATGTTTACTCTCAAAGCAGATCTAGGGCAATAGATTTTGATATGCCTAAGCAGCAAACCATATGTTCTGACAAAGGAAGGCGGCTTTCTCAGAAAGTTTATGAACACTTACCTGTTGGTATGAATTTCATTGCTGAAAGCCGTTAGGCCACTACCTCTAGGTCCTGCCTAAAACTATCTCATGAGAGCTGTCCTTTCTTTAAAGAATGCCACTAATTTTAACTTAAGTAACACGAAAGTAGGATTGTCCATCTCATGCAAAGTCACACACAAATGATTTGGAATTATTTTCATCACTACCTCCTTCATCATTCCAGAAAATAAGGGTCTAATTGAATTATATAGGAGATTTGTATTGGCTGTTGATTATTTTAAAACTCATTCTATTATTTAAAAGTAATAGAGATTGCACAGTTTATATGGCCTGATTTTTATTCCGATTTGAAAGTCATTCACATCAAATTAAAATTCCTTTGGGCCCTTTAAAATGCCTTGAATTAAAGTTTATGATTTAATAACTAAAGGATATGAAGAGAATGTGAACTGACTTTCTGAATCTTCATTGATATGGAAATTTCCAGAAGATTCACAGCCTTTCCAAATTAATGTTTCTTCTGTTTCGCAGACAGGCTGTTGATGGGGGAGGAGCCACACACAGCCAAGATACCTAGATTTCTGTCTAGTCTTCACTGAAAGTACTTAGTGCGAAGAAAAGAACTGGACTACTCAGTCACTGTCCTGGGAGAACTTAAAAAATAGAGGAGGAAAAGCAGAGAAATGGGGAAAACGTGTAAAAGGCTGTAATATCAAGCAAGCCTCAGTGAACACAACTGATGCACTAACGCAGATGATGTCTGGCTCTAAAGTGCATCTCACAGATGTAAGGAATCAGAATGTGCATTTTAATGTTGACTGGTGTACACATTAAAGTTTGAAAAGTACTGTTTTCAGGCCCTCTCCTCTGACCGCACTGCTCTTCACCAAGCAAGATTAGGAACGGTTTCAAGGGGATGTGCCCACTCAAAACTTTCTCATCTCCTAGAATAGCCGCTAGGTTTCTAGGTCCACAGGGGGCCCAGGAGTGGCTGTTTGGAGGGCAGAGGCAGGGAGATCTGTGGAAGAAGCTTGGTGAAGTGGTGGCAAGGTTCACATCCATGGGCCCTGAGGCTCCCTCTGTATGGGACAGACATGTGAGTGCTGGAGGAGGAAGAAATGGCTGAGTGTCAGCTCTCTCTGCTCTTGCAGATTCCTCTGTGGCACTCCAGTGAGCCCCCAAACTCGAAATTCACACCTGGCCTTCCAAGTTGTTATGACACTTTGTTTGTCAGGATAGAAAGGAAGAACCTTTTTTTATTTAAACATTTGTTAGCTTGATATATAACTTTTAAACATTGAGACATATGGTGTGTGGGCCTCTGTTTGTATTCTTGGCTCCGTCCTGCAGATGGTCGGGGTGAGCCTGCTTATGATGAGATGCAAAGATGTCTGAGGTTTGCAACGCAGCATGCCCCCCTTTTGTCTTCAGGAAACCCAAAGCTGAAGCAGCAAGATAGCAGGGCTCTCTCCTTAAAGCTGCAGTCCTTTATGTGCTTGACAATTTTCCCTAGACCTTGTGGATATTTAGGGGATTTCCTTAGAGGAGCTACTCATCCATCCTTTAATCAACACTTTCTCTGGCTTTTCTCAATTTCTCTATCTACCTGTTCTATGGCCCAAACTTGTAATAGGGGTAGCATTTCATTCTAAGTATCTTCCCAATGCAGGATACAAGGTGAGGGTCCTCCAATTTAGCACTTGGCATCCTGGGCTACATCTCTGAAATTCTGATTTCCTAAAGCAGAACCCTCGAGATCTGCATTCTTAGCAAACACCTTGGCGATTCTGATGCTAGTGGTCAGCAAGGCACATTGGGAGGAATCTTAGTCTGAAAAGAAGGTGACATCCCAGTCCCTATGTGTAGCCCACGTCCTGACCGCCAATTAGTTGTACAGACACTGGCTACTCACAGGTGGCTTGGAGTTCTTGAGAACCCCAATATTTGCTAACATTTATTAGGCATTGGCTCTTCAAGGAGGAATGTAATGGACACCAGGCACCCACCAAAGTAAACAACATTGCTACAGTTATGAGGAGCAAATACTCCTTTTCAGTCCTTTTCTGTCTATTTGCACTAAGGTAAGACTGTCATTAATGCAATTTAAGATTATCCAATATTTTTGTGTATATTAGAAAGGAAATAGGCAAAAGAAAGAGTATAAATAGATCACGCACTATCTACTAAAGACAATATATTGAATGAACCTATAGTTACAAAATAAAGTATTCAAACAATCCCCACTGCAATTACCATAAATCTGTCATAATCAAAATCATTAATTTTGGGCAACTTAGCAAGACCTAGTCTTAAAGTAAAAAAAAAATTAAAAGGGGCTAAAGATGTAACTCAGTGTGAAGGTCCTGGGTTCATTCCAAAGTACAGAAAAACATCAATATAAAGATTAGTTTAAAAAAAATTGAAGCCACTAAAAATGGAACTTCTAAGTTCATGTGAAAGAAGTTTTAAGAGATTCTCAAGGAACTATTCCTAAAACCAAGTCCACACAGCCACAATTAAGTGATAATGAGCAAAAATGTCTATTTTGGTTGCATTATCTGAGTAAAGGCGAAAACTTTCTCCTTGTTTTCTGTTTAGTCTAGAATTACTCAACTTGTTTATCTGTTTTGTCCCTGAAATTCAGATGAATTTCTTGGTCTTAACTTTCTATGATATACCTTGTTTGTGAAACCAGAGATGTAAGTAGTATGCTTTTAGTAAATTCTATGTATCTCTTCCGAAGCCTGACTGACATCCTGGCCAGAATATGGAAAACCACCCCGACATGGTTATCAAAGTCTCTCTTACATGTCATGCTGAGGGAGTCATGAGCCTCTGAGAAAGGGTTTGTAAATTAAATACTTTTTAGTCACAAAGATTAGTGATACCCCTTTAAAATATATTTGAGGAGTGAATAGAATATCTATTTTTGATACTCTCATCCACACCACACACATCAGTGCCCAGACTTCTATCTTAGAAAAAACAAAGCTCACTTTGTGATTTGTTATCAGGCTGGAGCTAATGATCAAGGACTTTTCCCATGCTGAGTCTGGAGAGGAGGGACTCTGTTCACTAGGAGAGGCAGAATAAGTTTCTCCTATATACATCAATGCACCTAAACTGTGGTAGCTCTTGCACTTTACCTTGTCATCTCTAAAAAAAACTCAGAAGTGACCAAAGAGGCCTTAAGTTACCATTTGGGTCTCCAAAGTAGATCTGGGCACCATCTTGCTTTGGGCATTATGGAATAAAATCACAGTCGACCACCACATAGAAGGCTGCTCTTTGAGCTCTCTGGGCAAGGCATCAACCAGATTCTCTGAGATTTCAAGTGAGAAGTCACTAAAAACAGTTCCTGGTATTTATCTGCTCCTTTCTCAAGGGAAATCATGATTATGCCAGTGTTCCCTAGATCACCCAGCTTGGTGTGTGAGTTCCTGCCACAATTGGTGACTGACTTGGGACCAAACCCCATGTGGCATCATATACAGCCTTCCTCAGGCCACACCTGCTGAGAAGGTAGCCAAGAGGGTAGTTTAGAAAGTAGAGAAAAGATGAAAAGACAGCATGTTGAGCTGGCTGTGCAACCTCCTCTTTTTTCTGTCCTCCATAACTTGCATTTTTGCTCAAACAACTGCCATTTGGTCTCCCAGTCACTTGCAGGAAGAAAAGTGCTGCATATGGACAGCTTCCCATGTCAGAGGGGAGAGGAAGTGAAATAGAGCCTGGGATGAAATGCTGCCTTCCCAAGAGGCAACCCAACCTTGTAGCATGTGATTTGGGAAGGAAGGTCGTGAATTAGGCCAAGAAAAGGATCCAATTAAAAGTCAACACAAATCCAATTTTTCCTCCTGTCTTGGTTGCTTTTCTCTCATTTCTCACACAAAATATCTGCTGACCCAAATTAAGGAAGGAAAGATTTATTTAGCTCACAGTTTGTGGATGTTTCAGTCCATAATCAGCTAGCTCCAAGGTAGGGTGGCATGGCACAAGAGCAACACTTCAAGGTGGCAGAGGACAGCAAAAGCAAGAAGACCAAAAGGAGGGATAAGCCTCTTTTCCTCCCTTATATTGTACACAGGCCACCCACCCCAGGAGCAGGTGTAACACTCACACCATCTCCCTGCCCTTCTCTTGCACAGGATGAAGATGTTTACAAAGTGAGGACCCTGGCCACCTGCTGAGTCACTTAGTTAAACTTCTAAGCTTCTCAAGTTGACACAATGTATCAACCATTGCAATCCCCCTCTCATCAACTTGCCAATCAGAAACATTTCTTTAAACTGGTTTCCAGATACAAAGGCATGTTTATTCTTATCATTTCACAACTTCAACATCATAATAAAGTTCTAACAATCCTTAAGAACAAGTATTAACTCTATCAACATTATATTACATGGGAACCATAACATTCCATCCCTGACCCCCCAAAGACCGATACACATCCCTTTATGCAAAAAGGGTGGAGTTCATCTCTAAGATTTGCCAAAATCCTAACAGTTTCAGCATTGCTGAAAAGTTCAAGTCCCAAGACTCCTCTGAGATTAGGGAAAACTCTTAGCTGCAAGGCCATCTACAAATGAAAACAAAGTTAAACATTCCCAACATTCAATGCCACAAGATAAACATTTTCATTCCAAAAGTTACAAACAAGGGAATACAAAGTGAGACCAAAGCAAGTCCAAACCCAGCAGGGCAAACAATAACTCCTGTAGTTCCACATCCAGTATCTGAAGTAATCTGCAGCACATTATGAGCTCCAAAGGGCTTGAGTGATTCCATCTTTACAGCACTTGTGATGGTTATAGTTCTCACAGCTTCTCTCTTAGGCCCACTTTGCTCCCTATTTGCAGCTTTCCTTAGATCATTCGTGTTCCTGGCTTTTCCAAATTTCTGGAGTCTCCACAGCACCTTTGGTTTCCAACTCACACCTTCACACACTGCCCTCTCAGGGGCACACTGCCTGGCCTCCCAGACTTCTGTAATCAAGGTGAAAGCCTTTTTAACCTGATAAATCTTGCATTCTGCATGCACCTAAAACCAGCTCCACGTGGATGATGCCAAGGTCTGCTGCTGACTGAAGCAGTAGCTAGGCTTTCCTCTTTCTTGACTGTAGGGGTTCAGTGCCTGGATTGCTGGACCCTCTGAATCCAACTCTGAAGAACAAATTTGCTAAGCTGCTGCCAATCTGGAGCATGGTGGAGCTGCCACCATTCTGGATCACGTTGTTGTGTGACTTTTTCCTAAAAGTAAAGTCTTTCACTTTTGCAATTTTGAGACTTTCTGCTTCTTGTGATGTCCTCAGGCCACCTTTTATATTGTCTTATTCCTTCTAAGCAGTTGAGATCTCCTCAGCTCTATCTTTGTATTCCACAGCTTTACTAGAGCTTCCTTTCTGGCCAAACTCACAATGTTGTAAATCATCTTGCTGGGCTCTTTGCTATTGATTCTGAACATAGATCTGGCTAAAAGGCCCCAACAGTAGCCATGCCTCTGCCTCAACAGTAGACTGCATTGAAATTTCTTCTGCTAGATTAATTAGTCCTCTACCTTTAATCTCAGTCTCAGGAAAAATCTCTGTACATAAGAAAAATGCACACGAACGTTTTGCCATGCCATAACACACATTATCTGGACTCCAACAGCCAATGCAGTGCTTCCTAACAGAAACCTCTGAAGCCTGGTCTTTACCAGCAAGATTTCTATCAGCCTTCTTGTCTTCTGACCTCTAACCAGAATCTCCCATATAGCATAGCCTAAGGTGCTGCAACTCTACTCTTTCAGGGGACATCTCTGAACCTTTCCAGACTCTTCCAATAAGCCATTCCCAAAGGCTCTTGAACCACATGGTCAGGTACAGTCACAGCAATGATCTTACTTCTCTGGTACCAAATTCTGTCTTGGTTACTTTTCTCTCGTTGTTGAGACAAAATGTATGATGCCCCAAATTAAGGAAGGAAAGATTTACTTAGCTCACAGTTAGTGGATATTTCAGTTTATAATCAGCTGGCACCAAGGCACGGTGGCATGGCACAGGGGCAACACTTCAAGGTGGTAGAAGACAGCAAAAACAACAAGAGCAAAAGAGGAGATAAACCTCTTTTCCTCCCTCATATTTATAAGCAGATTACCACCCCCTATGATAGGTGTAGCACTCACACCATCTCCCTGCCCTCCTCTTACATAAGATGGGGATGTTTACAAAGTGAGGACCCTGGCACCCTGCTGAATTACTTAAACTTTTTTCTTTCTTTTTCTTTTTTTTTTTTTGAAACAGGGTCTCCCTATGCAGTTCAGGCTGGCCTTGAGCTCACTTTGTAGCCCAGGCTGGCCTTGAACTTTCAAGTATCCTCCTGCCTCAGCTTCCCAAGTGCTGGGATTACAAACGTGCACCAGCCTGCCCGGCAGTTAAAATTTTAAACTACTCAAGTTGACACAGTGTATCAACCATGACATCTCCCTTAACTTTACATACTTTACATGCTCTCATGTTTGCCAAGGTTGTGTATTATCTGTACACACAGACACACATACATTTCCTAACAGAATTCTCTCCCCATGGCCTCTTTCTGATAGCTATCCAGACCCTCCTTAAATGCTTCCAATGATGGTGCTCTCAATGTTTTGCAATCTTGTTGCCCACTGAAGTCCACTCTATAAATATCTCAGATCCCACTAGTGTGAAACAGTTTTTGTGCCCTTTATTCAGCCAAATTAGCATTTCTAAGGGCCACAGTCTTGGTCCCAAACAGCTTTGGCCTTTAAGATAAAATCCTGAATGCTGTCATCATCTAGTCCAGCACTCTCTTACTTTAGATAGCTGTTAATTTTCAGGAAGCCTGAGGCTAATGTCTTTGCATAAGAATGTAAACAATTCCACTGTGTTTTTAACTTCTGTTATAACTACCTTTGCTTCTTGTCTTTGTTAAAAGTGGCGCTCTGGTATTTTAGGGGGACAGTACATCCTACTACCCTAGGTGGGAAATCTTAAAATACCTTTGGATAAAGGTGTGTATTTTCAAGTTACATGGAGGAAGATTGAAGCTGGAGTCATACAAAGGACATCTGAGTTGAATTTTCCCAGAGAAACTTAGAGACAAGAATATCCATTTGCTATGTTTTATGTTTAATTTCCTCAGGCATTTGTTTTGGTTCATTCTCCTGTAGGCTATCTCAGCTGTTTTTACTAATGGTCCCAAGGACATTTCTGTTGCAAGAAATTATCTTACCAAGTGTTAAGAAAATTCAACTCAAT
Source organism: Chinchilla lanigera (assembly GCF_000276665.1). NCBI lineage: Eukaryota > Metazoa > Chordata > Mammalia > Rodentia > Chinchillidae > Chinchilla > Chinchilla lanigera. The sequence continues at coordinate 353,382 of NW_004955566.1, forward strand.
CTGTCTTAAAGGAAAATCAGAGAGAGTGCTGTTTACATAGCCAAGAAGTTCAGAATGGAGGCTGGCTTTGGGTAAGGCTTGATTCAGGGCCTCCAGTGCTGTCACCAAGACCATTTTCCTCCATCTGGAGGATTAGCTTGTGGTTTCTCCTTATTTTCTCAGTTCCAAACCTTGCTAAACTAATCAGAAGGAAAGCTTTGACAGGATTTCACTACTCTCTGTTACACCCTGTTACACCCTAAGTGGGTAGAGCCCCACTTAGATTATTTGGATTAAACTCAAGGGAGGGATCTATGACCACATAAAAAATTTGAACTATTGCTGGAAGAGGGCTAATAGGTACTGGAAAGCAAATAGACTGTTCATCAGAGGGGCAGCCATCAATTTTCTTCATGGATGCATCTAGCCCCTCAGAAGCACTCACACACATACCCATATGTAAGGAAACAGCCAGGACTGGCAATCACAGTTTCAAACACAAGAAGGATAAATCAGATTTCTTGGACTAGAATGCCAAGCAAATTTCTAAAAAAGTGACAAAACTAGGAGGATTATGGAGGGAAGTCTATTCTCATGGCAGAGGTAGGGGAAGATCAGAAGACACGGTATTAAAGTAGTTTGTCTACAGTATTCTCCAAAACCATGTGATGATAACAATAATAAGGATAATGACGCAGGAGATTAGGACACAGCAAAGCTGGCTGGGGAAGTAAGCATGACCTGTTAATTATAAGATCTCAGAACATATGCGCAGAATAGTTTCCAAAGTACTGCACAGTGGACTTCTCATGGAACTGGAGCAGGTTTTCAATAGGATGGCCTAGACCTGATGTCACCCTGAGGCATGGGATCTCCACACTGCCTCTCAACACCCATATGTAGAAGTTCTCACAGGTTTCCTTGAGATTTGGATAGTTTAAAAAGACACAGATGCCAAGAACTTGCTTTTGTGGCTTTCCTCATGATAGCCCACCCTGCTTCCTCTAGGGTGTACTTTTATTTTGCTTTTTCCTTTTTTATTTAGCTCAACCTTGCCCTACAGAGCCAGTTTCCTCTCTCACTTTTCACTTTTACTTTTCCAAATAAACTCTGCTGCTGATTTTTGCTGGTTTTGTTTAGTTCTTTGTTTGAGATGAGAAGAATCTGGAATTCAACTCCCGAAGAAGAGACAAACAGCACAAAACCTAGCAATGTTTATTTGGCCAGCTGCTTTTAGAAAGAGCTACCTGATAACAGTACTTCACAATAATGTACATGGAGCATGACTGTAGATGCTACCTGGATGTTTTATATAGATTTATTTAACTCTCACAGGCACTCTATTATGTCAAAATAATGATTACCATCACTTTTACTTTACAGATGAGGAAATCAAGGCCTAGAAAGGTTGAGTAACTTCTCCAAGATCACACAGCTGCTAAGTGGCTGAGCTGTGATTTGAGTCCTGATGGCTTTTAACTCCCATATTGTAACGTTCGCAGAGTATAAAATGGATGCACGGAAAGGACAACACCCTGATGTCCCCAGGGACAAGAAAGTGGCTGAGGGAGTAGTCTCGAGCACATAGAAAGGCAGAGGCACGTGAAAGAAACCTCACTTCTTCATGGAAGAGGTAAAAAGGGGGATCATTATGGCGACTCCACACTATAAAGTATCAAGGTTTCAGTGAAATAGGTGCATGTAGGACAGTATAGGGCAGTGACCGTGAACTTTTCAGAGTTTTCAATGATGCAAACAAGGGCTGGGGATTTAGCTCAGCAGCAAAAGCGCCTGCCTGGCAAGCGCAAGGTCATGAGTTCGGTTCCCGGTACCGGAGAAAAACCAAAAACAAAAAAAAAAAAAAAAAAAAAAAAAAAAAGATGCAAACAGCCCACTGCAGCACTCGTGCCATAGGTTCGCCATGACTGGTATAGGTTGTGTGTGTGGATCAGCAATCAGAGCCCTGGGTTCTTTGCAGGCCAATCGCTAACTTACCGTGTGACTATGGACAAGTCACTTAACCTCTCTGTCCCTCAGTGTCTTCTGTGAATAAGGATTACTCTTGTCTCACCTCCTTTTCTCTGTCATTATGAAAAGCAGAAGAGAGCATGTGAGATGCAAAAGTATAGAGAACTCCTGGTCATAATTAGGCTTTCAATAAGCACTTAAAAGCTTATTTCCCACCATTTATGATATTACCATTTAGACACTTTTATTAAAGAAAAGCCTATTTTCTAAAGCGTATTGTTCAGCAGGCAATTAGACATTAGCAGGCCTAAGTGAAAAAAGGTTTGGTCCAAAATACTGTAACATATGTTGTCAGTTAAGTAAAGAAACAAAGAAGTCAATGTATAATACATCTATAATCGTTTGTTAGGTCTCAGATCTAAAGTGATAGCGCAGAGCACAATGACATTTTAAGGTTACACATTGTGCACATTCCTTCTGATACCTGACTGCCTGGCTGGCCCCACTGCAGACAAGGTATACTGCCTTTCTGGCTGCCATTGTCACAGCTCAATGATATTAGGAAAAGAAATGTACCTTAATAAACACCCTCTGGCCTAGAGATGATACCTGGTTTAAATTAAGGTCTTAACTTTTGTAAGTTTCTTACATTATTAGAGGTCCTGTGGAAACAATGATCAGCTAAAAGGACAGGAAGATATTTGCAATTTCTAAATAACTTCTAAATAAAATGTTGATAAGCATCATGATTACTCCAGTTCTCCCTGCCCCAAGAATAACTCTGGGGTGAACAAAATGCACCCAAACTTGCACTCTGCAGATACTTTGTGACACTGCCTACTTTCTCTCTCGAAAGTGTAAGGTTCTGTCTTTATCTAGTTTATAATAAATTCTACCTATACTTCTGTATGGCCTCTGTGTCTAGATTGGATTCTTTCATCAAGGCCCCCAAAACCAAGGACCAAGGTAGTGAGAGTCCAGTTCCTTGCCGCATCAGAACCCTGCTTCTCAGTAACAGTGTTATATAGCATCTTCTAGAAATGATATATGAAAACTATAACTCCCAACCTGCTAGATGTCAGAGGTGCTGAATTCATGTCCCCTGAAATCAAAGAATGAATTCCAAAGGACAACAGAAGTTGAGTAGAAAAGGTTTATTGAGAGATAGCCTCTGAGAGACAGGGCGGTTCCAAGTGGGTCACCCCTGAGGCAAAGTCACAATCTGGGTACAACGTGGGTCAAACTATAACCAACCTATGGGATTACAAGTATAGCTGCTTAGCTAATATTGATCCAGTAGGGAAAGCAGGGCACACAGCAAGGGCATATGGCTGACATCATTAACCTTGGCTCATCCATAACTTCTAAAACAGGAACATTTTGGGAAGGGAGGAGTCAGGGTATTTTAGGCCACGCAGGCCACGGAGGTGCCTATGGATTTAAAATGACCAACTGGGACTCAGGCCCTCTAGTACAGTTCTTTCACAGAGTGGTTACAATAAACTGGGCTCTCAGAAGGAACTGGTTAATTTGTGTTGTAATTTCTTTGAAATTCAGGATCTTAGTAGGAAGTGGGCTGCAGTCCATGCTTTCTGAAGAAATTCATTTTTTGTCCAAAGTCCTAGTTCACTGTCTAACTTTAATCTTTTTTTTTTTTTTTTGGTTTTTCTCCGGTACCGGGAACCAAACTCACGACCTCGCGCTTGCCAGGCAGGCGCTTTTGCCGCTGAGCTAAATCCCCAGCCCCTAACTTTAATCTTTATCACTATGGCTGGTCATCCCAATGTATCTCAGACCTTTCCACTAGGTAGCTGCATTACTCATAAGCTAACTAAATACTGTCTTCAGCAGACATAGCTTACATTTTTAAAGTTGCATAGTCATTGCAGATAATTTTTTAAAAACAAAGGTAAATAGAGAGAAAAAAAGAATCACCCAGAAAATCTACTCATTTCAGTGAAATTTTTTTAATTGGGTTCCTATACCTGCTTATGCTTTTCTTTTTTGTTTCCTAATCATGTTTCAGTGTACTATTTTACCTTACATATATACACTGCCTTTATTCTTTTGCAATACTTTTTTCCACTGGGTGCATTGTGAATACACTTCCTTGTCATTAATATTTGTTGTTGTTGTTTTTGATTTTTTGAGACAGGGTCTTGCTATGTAGTTCAGGCTGGCCTTGAAACCCCTATAGAGTACAGGCTGGCCTTGAACTTGTGGTGATCCTGTTGCCCCATCCTCCTGAGTGCTGGCATTACATGTGCACACCACCACACCCTGCTACCTGTCATTAATCTTTTACAACAGTGATGTCTATATTTTATGAAAATGATCCATAGTAAAAAGTAAAATATATATTTACATGGTTACCCAAGAAACACACATATTCACCCAATACTTATTCTTAGAAAATATCACTATATATTGTATATACTTTATTATTTTCTGTTCTATTTTGTAACAAACTAGAATACACTGTTTCACGATTTGCTAGTAGATTATATGAGGTACATATACATCATAATTTGTATTTTGAAAAATATTAATCAATTTTATTGGTTAGATGAAGCCCATTATAGAGATTTACCATAACTATTTAACACATATCCAGTTTTGGACTTTTATATTATTATTTCTAATGGTTTGTCATTCATTCTTTTGCTCATTAAATTCTCAAACAAATATGAATTGAGTTCCTAGTACATGCGTGGCACCATTCTAGGTGCTGGGACCTAGAAATAAAGTAGACCTGCTCAATCTCTACTTCATTCATTCTACGGGATACATGTAAAATGACAGCAGGCAATTCCAGGATACTGTGATAGGGGTTAATGCAATTGGGCTTCTTTAGATGATGACTGGGAAAGGCCTCTCTGAGAGGTGACATTTAAGCTGCTACGTCAGTAACAAGAAGATACTGTTGAATCATGTCTTGAGAAAATCTATGATAAGAGAATCCAGACTGGGATAATGGCTAGCAGGAAGGTCCCCAGGATCATCCAGAGCTTGGCACATTTAAGAATCAGAAGGATGGTGTGACAGTTCACTGATTGTGTCAACTTGAGTAAAAAATACCCAACTGAAGTGGATTGGTATAGTTCTGAGTGTAGCTGAGAGGATTTACTAAAGACAGAAGACCCACCCTAGGCAGGCTTGTCACTTGAATGGTATAAAGGGAAAATGAAGAAAGAAGGTTCACTTCTGTTCGTTTTGGAAGAAAAGGTTTATTTAACTCACAGTTTATAGAGGTTTCAGTCCATAATCGGCTGGCTCCAAGACAAGGTGGCTTGGCAGAGGGGTATCCCAGAGAAGAAATAGTTTGTGGCAGCAGAAGACAGCAAAAGCAAGCCAGGGTAGGTGCTTTTGCTCCTTCTGAGGAACTCCAGTCTTCACTTTCACCTTGGAGATCACCTCCTGGCTTCTAGCACAGACTCTTCAGCCTCCAGCACAGATCCCTCAGCCTCTGGCACAGACCCTTTGACTTTCAATTGCAGACCCTTTGGCTTCCTGATATGGATTCCCACTTGACAGTACAGTGAGATCCCAGGCCTTCAACTGGATCCTTTGGATCTCCAGCACAAAGGCCGACTTTCTGCACTCTTCCACACCTGCCTCTGTGGATGGTCATTGCTAAAACAATCTGGTAAAATCTTATACATTTTTATTCTTGCATTAAGTCTGTTTCTCTGGTGAGCACTGACTGAAACAGATGGCCAGGAAACCTGAGAACAAGAAGCGAAGTGGGGTATGGGGATTGAAGGAGGGAACCATAAGAGGTGAGATGTGAGAGGTTGGCAGGGTCCAGGTCATCCAGTTCCTTCTATGACAGATGAGTTCCATCTTTGCTTCCAGCCACAGTTACATGAGAAGAAAAAGCACTACTAGTAGTGTTCTGCCTGGCAGTGGCTGTGGGTGTGGAACATTGGGGGCAGGCATGTATTTTTTGGATGAGCGTCTCGTCTCCTTGTTAAAGAGGGTCCAAGGTTTGTGGGAGGAGCGAGGCCCTGGTGCAGCACTTTGTCCTGTCCAGTGCTTCCTTTAGGAAAGGTATAAGCTTCTGGAGACTAGGGTCTTTGTCTAATTCTCCGCCATGTCCTCAGCATCTAGCCAATGTTTAGCAAGTAGTAGGTATTCGATAACTGCTTGTGAAACAAACAAATGAGTATGTAGATACCCCGAGGCTTATGGCAAAGAAAGAGGTGATTTCTGACTAATCACAAATCACTATGTACATTTATATTTTTTCAAATTTCATCCTCTAGCCTCTTGTCAATGGAGGAGAAAGGCCTTTCTTGTGGGGGACAAGGGAGTATTTCTTTTAATTCCTCTTTGGTGAAGTCACAGATAATCTCTCAAGAAGCTATTATGCATTTTACTTGGTCTTTTTTCTTTTCTTTTTTACTTTTTTTTTGTGTGAAATGGCATGATTACTCACCAGCTGCTTTTTGTGCTGAAAAAAGAGAACACATTGCATTTGCCAGAAACAGATGTTGAAGAGGCCTAGAAATCTGATTTTTCCACATCAGAGACCCTGTTGTGTATTGGAAAACATTGACCGGGTTACTGGAAGCTAGATTGCTGGTTTCTTTGAGGTTTCTCATTGCCTCGAAGAAGGGAGGGTGGGGCATGCTGTCAGAATGGATGGGTACTGGAGGGGCCTCTGAAGGAAGCACTCAGCTCCCAGGCCCACCTTGCTGTTTTGGAACTGGATTCACGGAACACACAGCCTTTCCCTCCTTTGCTTGCTCATCCTCATCATAGTCCATGCCCTGTGTAAACACAGATGGGGCAGGACGGAGACATTTAATTCTGCTGGTTAATAAATGCCTTCTCTTGACTGTTTTCCAATTCCTGAGTAAATGGTCTAGGCATGGTGCTTTGTGCTATTGAAAACATTCCACAGATCAATATAGGGCACAATATGGGAGTAAGGAGAAGTCTCTGAGTCAGGCATGGTGGCACATGCCTGTTAGCTCAGCTCTTGGGAGGCAGAGGTAGGAAGATGGCAAGTTCAAAGGCAACCAGGGCTACATACAAGTTCAAGGCTAACCCAGATTACTCAGTGAGACCCTGTCTCAAAAAAAGTCTTTGAGAGATGAAGTATAGTGTCTATACAAGAAGTGCATAAGTAATAAGTATACAATTTGATGGATTTGCATAAAGTCAAAACACCCATGAAGCCGGCACCCAGATCATTGCCAGAGTCATCCAGTGTGTGCGTGTCTTACAGTTCATGTCATTTCTCCTTTTGATGGCATTTGGGCAGTTTCTAGATTTTTCTTCATGTAGCTAAGCCTGCTTTAAATATTTCTCTAGGTGACCTATGTGTGCATTTCTGGTGTACATAATCCTAGGAGTGAAATTGCCAGCTCAAAGCTTTGTTTATGTCCACATAGTCTACTTTAGACGTTGCCAAACAATTCTCCAACATGATTATACCAGTTCCCACTCCTATTAGCAGTGCATGAGTGCTCTGGGATACATTGCTTTGCTTTATGTCATCCTTCTCTATTCCCTACCTTGGGTGACTTTGAGGATCCCCCATTGTGAAGGGCTGCATGTGCTTTGACAGAATTTTGCTAGACAAAGGCTGTACACTGAAACTGTCTTTCCTACTTTTTCATAAATAAGATACTTTCTGTAGTGATAGAAGTATGGACCCCTCAGCATCTGCTCAAGTATGAAATTAACTTTACATAATGCCACTTGGGGCCAAGCATGGTGGCACATGCCTGTAATCCCAGCACTCAGGAGGCTAAGGAAGGAGGATTGCAGGAAGTTCAAGGCCAGCCTGTACTACACAGTGAGTTCAAGTCTAGCCTGAGCTACCTAGTAAAACCTTGTAACAACAACACTAACAACAACAAGAAGAGCAACAATAATAATACCAGGGTTTGAAGGAGGTGCAACAGATTTGCTTTTCAGAACTCTAGTTTCAAAATGTCCCTGATTCTCTGGGTACTAAAAGCTGGCAGAGGCATGAGTGAGCACTAACCTAGTTTTCTGAAAAAGAATGTCAGCAGGTGTTAGAAAAAAGTTATGAGAATCAGTAAGAATTGTAGTTGGACTGCTTGGGTTCAGATTGTGGCTCCATCATGTCCTGTGTGACATGGGACAAATTTCTTGACATCTTTGTACTTCAGTTGCCTCAGTTGCCAAACAGAGATAATCAGTCTCATACGGGTAGTGAGCATCTGGCACATGGTAGGTCCTATGTGAGTGTTAGCTCTAGCAGTAGGTATTTAAGTCTTGAACTCTAGAAACTGCTCAAGATGAAGATTCTTGTTCAACTTCAAATGAAAGGGTACCTTCAGGAGAAGGAGAGCATGGTAAACGGGATGGAGCAGGAGAAGGAGATAAGCAAGGCTGTGATTCAGCTGGAGTCCAGATTTCGCCTGACCCCACAGTGGCACCTGGAACATGAATGGCACTAGAGTAGTCCTACCTTGAGGCAAGGAGACTGGCTTTTGATATTCCCATGGCAAGCAGTTATTGGATGTGGGCTTCTGGGGATGGGCAGTGGACGGGGGAGTCCATTCCTGTTAGCCGAGGGAAGTCCCCCAGAGAAGGCTGCAGCTGTGAGCTCTTAGTGCTCAACAGCTCTCAGCAGCTGGAAGCTGGGAATGCCTGCTGAAAGGGCAGAGGGGCAAGCACCAACACCATCTGTTTTCCTCAGCCAGACTTGTATTTGGAGTCAGATCAGAAGAGCTACAAGACCAGTGATAGAGTGCTCTAAGCCAGGTGTGTGTGTGTGTGTGTGTGTGTGTGTGTGTGTGTGTGTTCTGCATTCATGTAATCCCAGCAACTCAGGAAGCTGAGGCAGGAGGATCACAAGTTCAAAACCAGTTGGTGCAACTTGGTGAGATGCTGTCTCAAAATTAAAAATAAAAAAGGATCAGAGATATAGCTCAGTGGTAGAGCACTTGCTTAGCATAGGTTTCATCCCTTGCACTAAAAAATGGCTTTTACAAGTCAGACAAGACTCATAGCTTATTATGCATTCTTTGCCAGGAACAAGAATATCCACAAGCATCCTTGTGCTCCACAAGCCTGCCCTTGGCCAGGATTTCTGAGCTTGTGCATGTACATGCTCCCACCCTAGCAGTTGCCTCCCCCCAAGGCACAAAGCATTAAGCTCCCCTTGTAGTGTTGTCTCTTCCACCTTTCTAGAGCACCACCTTTATTCTAAGTTCTTCTCTTCCCTCTGCTGTTGCCTATTCCATTGGGAGAAATGGAAAGAAATATATAGAGAGTATCTATTTAAAGTTCTCTGGATTCTTGTTCTATTTGCTTGACAGGGAAGTGTCACTGCACCCAAAGCTCATTATTTAATTAGCATTTAGATAATTTACCCCTCTCTTTGAAAGCTGAAAGCAAGTGAGCTCTGCAGGCCATGACCATATTGATAGCCAGATCTCCACTAGTGCAGGACAAGGTGATTTAAAGCAAGATGAGTCACTGTGTGGACAAATAGGAAGCCACGTGCTTGGTTGCTTTCTTGTCTTTGCATCTAAGAATGCTAGTGGGGGCTGGGAATGCCCCACTGCTGGGGAGTGGGAAGGGAGGGGGAAGGATATGAGGGAGCTAACCTCACACTAACGTGTGTTTCTTAATTTCAGTTCAACAGCAGGGGAGGTGTACCACAGCCCACCTGGAAGGTAAAATCTGGGAAAGGAACCTGGAATGTACAATAGCACTAAATTGAAATCTGCAAAAAAATACCATCTCCAAGTATTGGTTTGTTAGATAGTAAGCAGCTCATTTCATTCATTCATTCATTCATTCATTCATTCATACATCCACAAAGTCTCTTCTATGTGCCAGTTTTGGTGCTCCATGCTGGACTAATCAAGGACATCAGCCACAAAATATATAACTGTCTTTGCAGTGAGTATTACAAAAGACCAAACATGGCAAAAATTGGGAACTCTAGCACATTGCTTACTACTGCCAGGAGTGGAGCTGCAAGATTTCCTACTTGAGAAGCAGAGACTACTGCTTCTCACGCTCGTGAAATCTTATGTGACTGACAGAAGCCAAGGCCTAGTGCTTTAGGAACAATGAATGATGACACAAATGCCTGCTGGTTTACTCACACATTCATTCGACAAACATCTGAACACCTGTAGGATGCTCTAATTAGGCTCAGTTTTGATTCTCCAAGTACTTATACATTGTATTCCTTTCGTTTATCCTACCTAAGCTGTTCTGCTCCTATATACCTGAAGACTAGCTGGGCAGATGAAAAGTAAAAAGTAAAGATTGATAGAATGAAATGAATCTATCAAGAAAAGTTGCTAATTGTGGTTCCTACCCCACTCAGGAAATTTTAAAACAGGTAGAGGATTTTCACATGCAAAGCAGAAGGTTTTGCTTGTCTTTAAACAAAGAGCTGGTCAGCGTGCATGTGATTTTTGGTCACTGTGTGACTCAGTGGTCAAAACAAAACTCATGGGATCTGACTCCTGAGGCCTGTGCTTCACCACCAGCCGTAACTTCCTCATTTCTTTTTATGGCTGGTGACTTTGGCTCTTTAGAGTAGCACTGCATGAAGTAAGTGCAGTTGTCGGTTCAGTGTTTGAGCTAAATGGAGGCAGCACAGGGCAATGTAATATAGTGGCACAGCAGCACCAAGAGCAGCTGTAGGAATAGCAATGGTAGGAGCAGGAGCAGTAACCGTTTATTGTATGTGTCAAGCATGGTACTTAGTACTTGTCTGCTTTATTTTATTTAATTCTCTCAACAGTCCCAGGATATACATGTTAGCATTATTGTCCAGTAGAGGTCAACTAACTTGCCCAGCCTCACAGTGGCTCAAGTGGTAGACCCAAAACTGAAATAAAGATCTCTCCACTTGCGCACTCCATTCTCTTAATTATTTTACTTGATCATCTTTCAAGAAAGTGAGCTTTGGCATGAAAGAAAAATGCAACTGCCAATGGCAGGGCTATGAACGTAGTGAGACTATACACCTTGTCCTTTAGGTTTCTTCTCTCAAAAATGAAAATAGCTTGGAGGGTTGTAAAGATTAAATGAGTTAATTAGTTTAAAGTCTCTGACACACAGTAGGCACTCAATAAATGACAGTTCCCTTCCTTTCTGCAAACACCATTTGGATGCCTCTGTAAGATGGAAACCAAGGAAGCATAAGTTCAAATTGAAGCTTCTCAGAGGTCTGAAACTATACTGCCTGTACTCTTCCAAAATATCCCAGCCCGCAGCCAGATGCTCTATTCCTGAGTGAAATCCTGATGGGAAATAGTGGTTTGGGGACTACTTCTGTTAAATACAGTCATTGCTGTGGAAACACAAGCCATTACATTGGCACTTAAACATGTAGTCCATAACCATGTGATGCTGTAGTAACTTTGAAAGAAGAAAATCAAAAAAACTAACATGTAGGCAAATGAAAAATTTTGGTTTTAGCACAGAGCTCTTGGCAGTTTGAGACTACATCCCTGATGGATTGTTCAAGCTTCCAGAACTTGAGCCCAGGGACTCTTCATCTCCTGCATGATGATCAGGCACTGAGCCACACTCCCACCCAGAGCCTCAGCTCCCATGGCATCCCTAACTGAACTTTTCACAAGCTTTCTAATCCAGGGCACACTCATATTTTACCAAGAACCTGCCTACAGCTTCCTGCAATAGAGGACAAGTTGTGAGTTTAAGTCATGATTCTGTCTCAGGCTAGGTATAACTCCCACAAGTCTTTTCCATTTTATTAAAACGTTCTAAAGAAGCAATGTTTCACTTTGTAGACTTTCTCTATTATATCTTCATGATGTTTTTTGTATCTATATTATTTCTTTCCTTTTACTTTCTTTGAGCTTTACTTACTGTACATATCCTTACTTAATAAAATGAATAATGAGATCATTGTCTTGCAACTTTGTTTTGTACTTTATGCAATCAAGGCTATAAATTTCCCTGTAAGTATGGCTTTACCTGCATCCTATAAGTTTTGCTAAGCTGCGCAGTCATTTGTCATTGAACAATGAATCCATGTTATGCAAAACACATCATTCAGTGATCCTGCCAGTATATGACCATCACAGAGTCCACTTACACAAACCTAGAAGGTCCAGGACCATCACTTGATGTCGCTTTTTACAGTAACTGCTAAAAGTGAAAAGTATGAAGTTGCTGCCAGTGTAACACAGCATACTGTTTTACAGCAAATATTTTTATAAGTAAGAATATACTCTAATTATAAATAGCATATTAAATACATAAACCAGTAATAGTTGCTTATTATCAAATATTATGAGCTATACATAATTGTATGTGCTATACTTGTTACATATGGCAGTGCAGTGGGTTAGTTTACATCAGTATCAGCACAAACATGTGAATAATGTATCATGTGATGATATTATGACAGCTATATCATTAGGTATTAGGAATTTTTCAGTTCTGTTATAATCTAATGGGACCACCATGGTGTGTGTGTGTTCCATTGTTGATGGAAACATCATTATACAGTCATTATTGTATTTTCATTACTCAGTTAAAGTATTTTATTGGATTTTTTTACTGAGTAATTATTTGGAAGCATCATATTTAATTCACAAATATTTGAGGAGTTTTTAGTTGTGCATGTTTTTAAATGTTTTAGCTTCACATACTCAAAGGATTTCAATTGTTCAAAATTTATTATGATATTTTTTATGGCCAAAAGCATATATTTAATTTTCATAAATGCTTCACACACACTTGAAATATAAATATAAATATGTGTATGTACATGCACACACTTATATGTGCCAATTAAATCAATTTATTATTTGTATTATTCAAATATTTCATATTCCAGATTTTTTGCTTATTTTCCCCTCTATTTATTATAAAGGGAAATAACTGATAAGACAGAAATTATGACAGTGATCCAGGTCTCAGAATGAAGCACATATACTTACATTTTTAATTCCTTAGAATTGCTGTTATATAAATCAAAACCCTGCTTTCTAGAAAGATGTGAGTTTGGGAAAAGGGTGTCCAAAATATGAATTTGATGATGTTATTGGATTTTAGATGACCAGGGAATTGCATTAAAATTTACTATCATGATGGTGAATTTGTTTATTTCTTCAAGTTATTTTTTGCTTTATATTTTGAAGCTGTATTAGTATATACATATCAGATTGTTCTATCTATCTGGCATACTGTGACTTTTTATTAAATGTCCTTCTTGTCTTATAATGCTTCTCGCTTCAAAGTCTACTTGGTTATTATTATTCTACACCAGCTTTCGTCTGGCTGATGTTTATATGGCTTAATATATTTCATCTGCTTATTTTCAACTTTTCTGTATGTTTATACAGAGGGGAAAAGGCTTTGTGTCAACTGCTTCAAAGTATGTTGGGCTCCCTTCAAGAGGTCTTTCCCTTTTTTGATCTGGGTCCCTCTGGGTTTTGGCCTGTGCATGGCTCTGAACTCCATGTTTTGTCTCTCCATGCTGTAAGACTTGCAAAAGCTCTATTTGGCTTCCTAGTGCCTTAGTTGCCATTTTTGGTTGGCTTTTGAGACTCTTGATTCTAAGCTTCTTAAAAATCATAGTTTCCTCAAGGAGAAGATTAAAAGGAGGATGCCATATTCTTCTCAATACATTTCCCTTTCAAGTCCCCCTGCTGTACTGGAAGCTCTCTGAGTCCTCCAACAATGTTCTTTGTAGCTTTGTTGGACTCTTCTACTTGTTGTAGGTGGGAGGACCAATCTGCAAAACACTATTCCAAACTTATCAGAAATGAATGTTCAAGTGAGTATTTTAGATTATTGTTCAACCTGGGTAAGCCTTAGTTTCTTTGTCAATAAAATGGAAACATATGAAGCATAACTCATGGGGTTGTTTTGAGGCTTAAATAAATATGTTAAATGTACTGTACTTTATAAGTTTGAAAGGTATTTTACCACAAGCTGGTGAGTGTCCATAGAGGGCAGTTGGCTCATGTGGCTGGGTCTTCTTGGAGATTTGAATGGAAGTTGTCTTTTTTGGGAAACATTAATTGTTATTATTGTTAAATTTATCTTTCTTTGATGAAACAACTTCTCTTTTTTGGTAGCGGAAAGTTTTAGAATACCGTACTGAACATTTTTCTCATTCTTGAGAACTCAAGGTGTATCAGGCAGGTTTCTCATTGCTTAGATACAATACTTGACACCTATAACTTAAAGGATTAAAGGTTTAATTTAGCCCATGGTTTTAGGCCATGATTAGCTGGCTCCAAGGCAGGGACATCATAGGGAAAAGCCACGGTGGAGCAAAGCTGTTGACTTCATGATGGCCAGGAAGCAGAGCAGAGGTACAGGGCCAGAGCAGGGGAGTGAGAGAATAGACATAGATCCCAAGACCATGCCTCCATGACACACTCAGACAGACCTACAAGTACACTTCACCGAGCCCTAAGGTGGATCCTAATATAATCAAGTTGAAAAACCACTCTACCTGCCACACCAGGCCATCAGCAAGGCTTTGTACTATCCTTTCCCAAATATATATCTTTCTGGTAAGCAAGAATTTATCTTAAATAATCAGAAGAAATTCAAAATACTAGTGTCTCATTTCAATCTGATAATTTGGGTGGTTGTGAATATTTTTCCCATGTTAGTTACAATCTTGATTTCCTTGAGAAGTCTTGCTCAAGTCAGGTGATAGGATAGTTTTACAACTTGTTGATCTTTAATGAGTAAATATTTTCCTGCACTTTAAGCCTTTTTTTCACTGTCCTGAGAGTTATACAGTTGCCCACAAGTTTCAGAATTCTCTGGCTTTTTCTTCAGATGCAAGTCAGCATCATCCTTGTAACAAAAAATTGCAGTTGCCCCTCACTTGAGTTGTCTTTTTGAGAAGACCACTTAATTTTACTTGTCTAGTAGTGGATGATAACATCTGCTTATAGTTCATTCTGCCTGGAATTGTGTGCATTAGCTTTTTATACCTATTACCCTGGTTCACTACTCTAGGCTGCTCCAAGTCCTGATCTCAGTTTCATTTCATCCATCTAACAATCTGTGGTTTGAATCTTCCATTAAGATCTGAAGGATGAAATCACTGATCATGCCACCAAAATAGTTGGCTTATAGATATTGGCTCTGAGATAAATCAGGATGATTCACTCTCACCTATTAAAACCTGAGCTCCACCTAGCCTCTTTTATGTGGTACTGGCACTGAGTTGTATCCCCCACACTTTTAAAAGCTTTTAATTTGAGTCAAGATCTTGCTAACTTGCCCAGGCCCGCCTTGAACTTGCAATCCGCCTGCCTCAGCCTCTCAGAGTGCTGTGATTACAGGCAGGTGCCACCCTGCCTAATTGCCAACCAGTCTTTGACCTGGGCTAACAATTCAATGCTTGCTTTGATGGAATGCGACATTGGATACTATGAGGGGGAATGAAAGGGAAAGTTCTAGAAAGTTCTAGAAAGTAAAGCCATGCTTTTCATTTGGATGGTGTGGAAATGGGAAAGCACTTTCAAAATGCAAATATCAGACTAAGCCTTAGGAAGACAGCATTAGAATCCAAAGTGGAGGCAACTGTTCTCTTTATCTCTTTGCTATCCAATGAATAGCCTTGGTACGAAAGCACAGGGGAGGGTTCAGGTGCCTATGTGCCAAGGTCATCAAGAAAGCACAGGCCAGCTGTGGATGGTAAATTTTTCATCACTTTTACTGTGCTATAGGGTTCAGTCTGCGGTGAAGACTGAGATTATTGGACAACAAAGTTCCTAGGTTTAGTAGACCTGATTCAGCTATACTATTTATTCTCAGTACTTTGAAAATAATTGGCCCAACATTTTAAAAAATTAATATTTTATTACTACATATTTGTAGTACATAATGACTACATTCATTGTGGGAAATTGGCACATATACATAGCATATTCTTTATTTTTCCCTTCCTTTCACACCTTTTAAAACTTTTTTGTGTTTAAAGTTTTTGCCAACATCAGATTAATTTTCTAAATCTTTATCAAATTATTTATGATAAACACAAATTAACAGCCAGACTAACAGGCCAAAAACATAAAAAACCAATAAGATAATCATACTAAGTCAAGGTACACTTCTAGATACATTGTTTATGCTGTATGGCAATACAATTTTTCTCACTTTTTCCTACTGTCTTTTATTTTGCACATTATTTAAATATTGCTCATTTCATAAGAGAACCTATGTGATATGCAAACCAATGTGTCCGATTTGCTTCACTTAACATTATGGTCTCAAAGTGCATCTATTTTCATACAAAGGACAAGGTTTTATTCTTCTTGATGGTGAAGTACTACTCCATTGTGTATAAATGTCACATTTTCTTTATCCATTCATCACATATGCTCCTTTCAAGATTTATGAACAACATAGTTCTGGAAGCATTAGCAAGAGCAATTACACAAGAGAGAGAGAAAAAAAGGAATAAGGATAAGAAAGGAAGAAGTAAAACTATCATTATTTGCAGATGACATGATACTTTACATGGAAGACCCCAAAAACTCCACAAGAAGACTCCTTGAATTAATCAACAAATTCAGCAGTGTAGCTGGATACAAAGTCAACACCCAGAAATCGATAGCATTCCTATACACAAACAACAAACAGACTGAGAGAGAAATTAAGGAAACCATACCTTTCACAATAACATCCAAAAAATTGAAATACTTAGGAATCCATCTAACAAAAGAAGTCAAAGATCTATTCAACAAAAACTACAGTACTCTGAAAAAAGAGATCAAAGTGGATTTCAGTAAATGGGAAAATATTCCTTGCTCATGGATAGGAAGAACCAACATTGTGAAAATGGCCATACTCCCAAAACTGCTGTACACATTCAATGCAATTCCCATTCAACTATCATTAGCATACCTCACAGATCTTGAGAAAACATGCCTGAAATTCATCTGGAACCAGAAGAGACCCAGAATAGCAAAAGCAATCCGGGACAACAAGGACCAGTCAGGTGGAATCACAATCCCTGACCTGAAATTATACTACAAAGCTACTGTCATAAAATCAACATGGTACTGGCTAAAAAACAGACCTGAGGATCAATGGAACAGACTGGAAGAAACAGCCACAACCAAAAACACACTCAGCCACCTAATCTTTGATAAAGGGGCCAAAAAAACTCACTGGAGGAGCGATAGCCTCTTTAATAAATGGAAAAATTGGCTTGCTACCTGCCAAACACTGAAAATAGACCCAAGCCTATCACCATGCACCAAACTCAAGTCAAAATGGATCACAGATCTCAATATTAAAACAGAAACACTAAATCTACTGGAAGAGAAAGTAGGTTAAACCTTGAAGATATAGGGGTAGGCAGAGAGTTCATGAAGAAAAACCAAACTGCCCATGAAATACTTCAAAGAATCAACAACTGGGATCTCATCCTACTGAAAAGTTTCTGCACATCTAAAGAAATCACCAGCAGAGTAAAAAGAAAACCCACAAACTGGGAAAAAATTTTAGCTGACTGTCCCTCAGAAAAAGGTCTTCTATCTAGAACATATAAAGAATTAAAAAACATCAGCCCCCCCAAATTCAAAAACACACTTCTCAGATAAAAAATACAAATGGGAAATAAATACATGAGAAAATGTTCAACATCATTAGTCATTCGAGAAATGCAAATTAAAACAACACTGAGATTTCATCTCACCCCAGTGAGAATGGCTAGCATTAAGAAAATAACGAATAACAAATGCTGGTGAGGCTGTAGAGAAGAAGGAACTCTTTTCCACTGCTGGTGGGAATGCAGACTGGTGAAACCACTGTGGAAATCAGTTTGGAGACTCCTCAGCAAATTAGGACTAGAGGTCCCGTTCAACTCAGCTATTCCCCTTCTGGGTATTTTCCCAGAAGATCTGAAAATGTCATATTACAGTGATATATGTACACCCATGTTCACAGCTGCCCAATTTGTAATTGCTAAACTGTGGACGCAACCCAAATGTCCATCCAGTGAGGACTGGATAAAAAAAATTGTGGTACTTCAATATAATGGAAGATTACTCAGGTATAAAGAAAGATAAACTTGAGGCTTTTATATGTAAATGGCCACAACTAGAGACCATACTCATAAGTGAAATAAATCAGACCTGCATGTGTAAGAGTCGTATTGTCTCACTAGTGTAAGACCTGAAAGAGTTAATAAAAACTAGGAGGTATGATAGACATTGTGAAGGGAAAGGAAAATGCTCAAAAGTAAAGGGTAACTGGGGTGTGGGAAAAGAGAAGGGAAAGAAAGGGAAATTATGTAAGTATGTGTATACAGGATAGCTAACAGAGTTGTACTACTGCCTTCTATTGCTCTACAGAAAGGAACAGTTAATGATTACTTGTTTGATCAATCTTGTATGTCTCTATTTGTTTTCTTGAGAAACCACTTTGAAGATATCAATAAGTAATACAACAAACATTGTTAATTTCCTACAACTTTGTCTGTAACTTTGTTTGTATTGTTCTTATGCTATTTTGTAAATGGATGTCTGTTAATGTTTTCCTTCTCTTATTTCTTAAAATAAAAAAAGATTTATAAATTGTACTGCTATAAACATGGGTATGCATATATCACTGTGATATGATGTCTTTAACTCTTTTGGGAAGATATCAGCTTGGTAAAATGGAATTTCCACCCTTAGATTTTAAGATATCTCCATGCTAATTTCCATAGTGGCTGAACCAGTTTATACTCCCACTCCCACAAGCAATGAGGAAGGGGTCCTCTCCATCCCCAGCTCAGCCTCTCCGGCCATCATTTATAATTGGTTGCTTTCTTGAAGATAGCCAATAATAAGTGATAGCCAGTGGTATCTCAATGTTGTTTTAATTGGGATGTTGAACATTTTATTTATTTATTTATTTATTGGCCATGTGTAGTTCTTTATCTGAAGACTGGTATTGGATTATGCAAGATTTTTATATCTTCTTGGTTCATCTTTGGTAGTTCATAGGCATCTAGGAATCTATCCATTTCTTCTAAGTTTTTCATTTTATTAGAGTACAGTTTCTTAAAGTAGCTACTGATGATATTCTGCAGTTTTGCAAAATCTTTTGTGATTACACCTTTTTTATTTCTAATTACATGGATTTGGATATTTCCTCTCCTTATTTTGGTAAGATTGGTGAAGGGTTTTTCTCTTTTTATTCTTTCAAAAAACCAGCCATTCAATTCATTAATTCTTTGTATGGCAATTTTAGCCCCAATTTCATTCATTTCTGACAATGATCTTCATAATTTCCTTCATTTTACTAGCTTTGGATTTGGATTGTTGTTGTTTTTCCAGGACTTTGAGGTGCATCATTCAGTTGTTTATTTGAGTTCACTCTATTTTTCTAATGTGGGAATTTACAGCTATATGCTTCCCTCTTAGATCTGCTTTCTTTGTGACTCATAGATTCCGGGTTGTGTTGTCCTGGTATTATCATTGGATTGTAGGAAATGTCTTGTTTCTTCTTTAATTTCATCTGCAACTTACTGATTATTCAATAGGGTATAATTTCCAAGTTTTTGCATAGTTCTTGTAGTTTCTTTTACCATTGATTTCTAGTTTCACATCACTATGATCTGATAATATACGTGGGATGATTTCAGTTCTTTTGCATTAATCAAGCATGATTTATGGGCTAGGATGTAGTCTATTTTGGAAAAAGTTCCATGGGCTGCTGGGAAGAATGTGTATTCTGCTGTTGGGTGGAACACTCTGTTGATATCTACTAAGTTCATTTGCTTAAAGATTTTGATCAACTGTGATATTTCTTTCTTGATTTTTTGTCTGGATTATCTGTCCATTTGTGACAGTGGGATATTGATGTTCCCCATTAAAATTGCATTGTGTTTATCTGATTTTTTTCTGATGTTTGTTTTATGAAGTTGTGTGTGCTGGTATTTGGTGTGTATGTGTTTATAATTGTTTTCTCTTTCTGCTGAATTGGTCCCTTAGCCAACATATAATGACCTTCCTTGTGTCCTCTGATCAATCTTGACTTGACATCTACTTTTTCTGAAATTAGGATAGCTACTCCTGCTTTTTTTCAGGTTCTTATTGCATGGAATATTGTTTTCCATCTTTGGTTTTCATCTGTGAGTTTCTTTTTGAATTAAATGTGTTTCTTGTGTACTGCATATAGCTGGGTTTTGTTTCTTTATCTATTCTTTTAACCTGTGCCTTTTGTTTGGGGCACTGAGACCATTCACATTGAGCATTATTACTGTGAGATATTGACTTATTTCTGTCATTGCATTATTTTCTTGCAGTGGATGTCCTTTTTCTTTTTTTGCTTATCTACTCATCCTACTAGGTGTATTCATTCTTTTTGATTATTGGTGGTATTGGTTTCATTGTCTCTAGGATATTCTTGAGAATTCTTTGTAATTGTGGTTTGGTAGTTATACATTTCATGAGGTGCTCCTTGTTGTGGATATATCTTATTTCTCCATCAATTTTGGAAGAAATTTTTGCAGGATACATAAGTCAGGGTTGGAAGTTGTTATCTTTTAAGTCTTGAAACACTTCACTGAAAATGTTCTTGTCTTTTAAGTTTTGTGTAGAGAAATCTGCTCTGATCTTAATACGTTTACCTTTATGTGTGATTCAATGCCTTTGTCTAACAGCTTTTAAGATTTGAGACGTGTATTGGTCATCTCTGGTCCTTTGAGTATAATGTAGCCTAGAGAAGTTTTCTTTTGGTCATAGCTATTTGGGGTTCTATATGCCTCATTTATTAGTATGTTTATTTCTTTCCTTATATTTGGGATGTTTTCTGCCATTACTTTGTGAAAAGTTTTTTTTATGCCATTTATGCTGTTTTTTCTTTTCACTTATTCCAATGACTCTTATGTTCATCTTCTTTGTGTCATCTGGATTTTGGATCTACTTCTCAAGTTCTTCTGTTCCTTTTTTTTTTTTGGTACCAGAAATCAATCTCAGGACCTTACGCTTGCCAGGCAGGCATTTGTTCCACTAAACTACATCCCTGGACCTCTCTTGTTGCTGTTGTGGTGTCTCTAAGTAGATAGTCTTTGAAGCCATCATTGTCTTTCAGTTCTGAAATTCTGTCCTCACACTGGTCAGCTCTGCTGCCCAGAGGTTCAATATAATTTTCGATCTCCTTGAAACCCTTCATGGATTCTAATTTTTTACTAAACTTGTCATTCATGATTTTTATTGTTTTGTTTAGGAATTTAGTCTTTTATTAGTGTCTTCTGAAAGCTTCTGGATCATTTTGATTATCACTTCCATTATGTTTTGTTACATTTTCTGTGATCCTTCTGAATATCTCTTTGATATGTTTTCTAACCTCTCCTGTGATCCTTTTGAGAAATTTGGTTGTGTGGCTTATGCAATTCTCAGTGCTCCTCAGTGTCCCCTGTATTATCTTTGGGGGAATTGGGAGTTTTTTTGACTTGTCTTCTCATGTTTCTATTATTTCTGTGGTTTTGTTTTGTGCTGAGGTTTGTGGGCACAGTGTAAAGACTTTGTTGCTAGTATAGATATGTCTTTGGTTGCTTTTAAGTGATGTACTTTTGCCATGGGTAACTATAGTTCTTTGCCTCAGCCCCAAGATATGGCCACTTCGGTTAATTGAGGAAGGATGATGCAGCGTAATTAGCCCAACAACCACATTCTCTGGGGATGTATTCTGACAGTGTTAATGTCACAAAAGTAATTTGAGTGTTGATTTACGGAGAAATATTGACAATCATGCAGCCCTGGTAATATCAAATGAATCAGCTGCAGTAGTATTTTCCAAGAAAATTGGATATTAACATACCACAAGAACCAATTATGTACAAGCCTTAAATCTAAAGAAGAAATTCACAATTATGATGTAAATATTAAGACCAACCAAGTATTGGCTTACAGCTAAAATGTATTAAATGTGACTTCTATATCTCTGCTAATGGTAGTAAATAATTCAACAAGAATTTTACAGGGTCAACTGTCAAAAGATTAACAGACCTTTATGATTATATTATTAAAGATAGAGGGCTTGGGAACAGGAGAATAAAAGAGGAAAAATTTGAAAGCTTAAACTATATGGTATGAGAAAGAAGAGAGAGAAGACTACAAAGGATCCTAATGGGGATTAGAAAGATATTATAATGTTAGGTAAATATAAGAGAATGAAGCTGACAAGAACTAGAAGATAAAATAAAAAGAGGTGAAAAAGAAAGAAATTATGTGCAGAGTAAAAATAAGAGAAAAAAATTAAAAGTGGGAAGAGGAAAAATAAAGAAAGAAAAAAAGTGAGAAAAAGAGGTAAGAAGCAAGGAAGAAGGGCAAAGTATTTTCTCTAAGTCCTAGAAAACTGGTGAAAGAGAAAGGGGAATAAAGAAAATAAAGAAAAGCAAAAATATAACAAAACTAAAAGCAATGTACATACAAGAATAAAAACACCAACAAAAAGAAATAAAAAAACAAAAAACTACAAATCAGAGCAAAACACAAAAACCCAAAGAAACAAAAAAGAATTCTTCTATGATTTCAAAAGTGGGTTTTTTTCTGAAGTCTATAATTTTGGGGTAGTGTCCAAGTCAAGACATGTCGCTTTTCATGCTAATAAGTAAAGAAGGCTGCCTGACCCCAGATTCACACTGGATGCTGTCATCAACAGGCAGTAGGATTAGGGTGAGGGTCCCAATGGTGCAACTTTCCAATCTAGAATAACTTGGGCTAAACTTAGCCTCTGGCTGTGAGGGTGGGGTCTGTATCCTTTAGCTTCAACTCCTCAGGGGGTCTTTTTCCAGCCTGACTACTGTTCCCTGATCATGGCTGTCTATCATGGCTGTCTCTTACCATGTCACTGTTGGAACATAACTCTGGAAGCCCTATATTGAAGTTCTGCAGCTGCTCTGAGCCCTGGATTCGAACAATCAACCTGTTATGACTTGTATCTAGATGTCCCTTTAAAGGCCCTTCATCAGTGGGGTTTTTGGGAGGTGGCAGGATCATGAGTGTATGAGGCTACATTAGGGTGTGTGATAGCAGGTTTAAAGGTATGTGATAAGTAAACTGGTTTGGTGTAGTTCTGCTGTGGATAATGGAAGGCCCACCCTGGATGTGGGTGACAACAAAAAATAGGCTTGTAGACTGTATATAATATAAAGGGAGAGAAAGAAGGTAGGCTTGCTGCTTGCTGCCTTCTGCCTGCCACACCATGAACTATTTCTCCTTTGTGATACCCCTCTACTATGCCACCCTTCCTGGAGCTAGCTCACTATGGAATGATACCTCTACAAACTGTGAGCTAAAATAAACCTTTCCTCCTTTCACTCTGTGTGTCTGATATTTTGTCTCAGCAATGAGAAAAGTATGACACAACCCTTTCTTGGAATGACATCTAACCAAGCACTCTTCCTAGGCGATATGGTGGGTGCTTGGACTGTAGTTACTCATCAACCATTGTCTCTTGATGGACTCACTTGTGAGCACAATCCCACACTCTCCCAGCAGCTCCCAAGACCCCTCAGTCAGTTCCATTGCCATTTTTCTCCCTGAAGCCTTCTGGGATCCCCATCTTTAACTTCGTCTCTGTAGATTCAGTCTTCCTTTCCTGTAAGTTACAAGTTAAGATCCACACAGGAAGTCCACATTATCTTTTCTCTTCTCTGCACTGTGCTCTATTTCTTTAATTTCTCTGTAGATTTTAGTTTTCCTGCCATATCTGTTCTGGTTCCCAGGGATCTACTTCTTTGTTTTTCTTCCTCAAGTTGCTATATTACAACGTCTGGATACAAAATCTCAGAGAGGATGAATTGTTGTTGCTTGACTCAGAGTCTTAAACATTTCTGAAATAGGAAATGGATTGAGATAGGTGTTTGTAAAAGTTTAGTGTTTGATGAGTTGTCTTTGTTGTTGATACTGTTGATGCTATCATTTAAAATATGATGAATTAGAGGTAGTTGTCTATAGGACTTTCTGAGATTCCACAAGAAAACTGGTTGGTTCATGGTTGATTTATACCAAACAATTCTTTATTATGCTAATCAGACACTTCACGGCCCCTTCCTCCATTCTTCAAACTTCTGGAATGCACATTTACAATTTTTTAGCTCTCTTGGAAAGGAGCTTCATACTATATATTAAAAGGATTTTAATGTTCCTTTCTCAACTATGCTTAAAAATAAGTCCATAAGGTTGTTTTGTCAACACTAAATGTTAGTCATTGACATTAAAATATTGTTTGGATGAGATCAGCATCCTCCTTTTTTTCACCATTGTATTTTTAGGACTCAGTATAGTACCTCGCACCCTGAAGGTACTCAATGTGTATTTGCTAAATGAATGGATTGACAACTAAATACTACCTACTAGCTGTAGTGGATACTGTCATTGATCACCTGGATTCCCTTTGAAGACTAAAGCACTTATACCTCCAGTTTGGAAGTGTTGATATCTCCCAGATAAGTCTTCCTTTGTGATTATAGCCAGTGACTATCATAATAAGTAAATGCTCATCTTCTTTGACTCAACTCTGGACAACTATGATGGGCCATTTTATCCCTCGACCTCCCCATGGGGATAGCTGAGTTTTCAATCAACTGCCACAAAGTCCAACCCCTCCTTCTGCCTGCTCCTGCTTTTAGTTCTTCCCTTCCCTGGGGGCTGGTACCAAAAGCACACCTTAATAAATCTCTAGAGTCAGCTTCCCTGGCACTCCAGAGGTAGTTGAATATAGTACTTGCTAAATAAAACACTGAATCTGGCAGTCAGAGAGAGACAATTGTCCACAGAAATATGTACTGTTTCTTCCATCCCAAGATATGAGAGTTTTCATGAATTCAAACAATCTTAACACTGTGTTTTCTGTTAAACTAAATCCCTGTGGATAAAGGTCAGGGAAGGAGTTACAGGGGACCTAGAAACCTATATTTCTTCCAACCAGTACAGTGCTTCAGTTAAACCAGTGGATTTTGGAATTAGATTGCTCTAGGTTTGTATGCCAGTTTTCACCTTTAGAAGTTATATGACCTTTGACAGGTTATCACTAGTAGCCTGGATTTCTTCACCTACAAAATGGAGTTTATAAGCACACCTAGCTTCTAGAACTGTTGTAAGAATTAAATGAAATAGAATAGGTACAGGGCATAGTAAGTGTTATGATTTAAATATGAACTGTCCTCCAAATAATTATGTATTGAGGGCATGATCCCCAATGTACCTCTGCATAGTGATTCAGAGGTGGGGTCTAGAGAGGTGACTGGGTCATGAAGGTGCTAACTTCATCAATTGACTAATCCATTGATGAGTTCATAGCTGAATGAACTATTAGGAGGTGGGTCTAATAGGAAGAAGTAAGTCACTGGAGGCATGCCTCTGAAGTGTATCTTGTCTCTGGCTCCCTTCCCTTCCCTTCCCTTCCCTTCCCTTCCCTTCCCTTTCCCTCCCCTCCCCTCCCTATCTGTCTCCCTCTCCCTCTCCCTCTCTTTCCCTTGACTGTTTGCTATGAGATGAGTTGCTTTGCTCTATCACATCCTCTCTACCATGCATTGGAGCAAAATGACCACGGACTGAAACCTCTGAACTATGAGCCAAAATAAACTTTTCTTTCTTTGAGTTGCTTTTCTCAAGTCCTTTGTCACAGTCTTGAAAACATAACTAACACAGCACGGGGCTAATTTGTGTTTAATAAAAGGGAATTTTATTATGCTATGGTCAGTGGAGACTGATAAATTGCTCTGGGCTGGAAAATGACTATAGAGATGCAGAGACCTAGGCTGTGATCATATAGGCAAATTATCTCTGTTGTAGACACAGATGCTTGGCTCACATCCCTCTCAAATGTGAGGAGACTTTGTACCCCTGTTGTCAGTTCTGCCAGCTCAGGTTAAGAGTACACCCTTCTATGTGCAATGGCTGATGGGAGAGTGGGGGGATAAAGGGTGACTCAATCATTTCAGTCCAACACGGACTCCAGAGTCCCACCCCCACAAGGTCAGGAAGGACTGGCTGAGACTGCCCAATCCTACTCCTGCCTCCTCCCTTCTATAGTTGTTGATCCCTCCTAAAGACTTTACCCCAAATTCCATCTCAGGTCTGGAATTCCAACCAGAGACTCCAACCTATGACAAAAATCTGAAAGGACCATTAAAAGTTAACCCTTCAGGTCCTACTCTGTAATTCCCCCCACTTCCTTTGTCCATTTTTTTTTAATCTTTTAATCTTATTCCTTCGTCTGTGTTTTGTTCTCTCCACATTCAGAGCATTGAGTTTTAATGGCCTGTTGTACACAACTTGTCTAGGAGCTGTCAGGTCATGGCAGAAGCCTATTTAGACAAGTTGTCAGGTTGAGTAAGAGAGAAAAAAATACCCTAAGTCAATGTGTTTTCGCACGCAATCACACGTGGGCTAATTTATCTGTAGCCATGTTCAACCCTGCCAGTTTGGCATGAGGATTCTCAGATGTGGGGGCTGGAAGTTGGCTGATTAACAGAGCGATTGTTATTGGGAGAAGGACAACATAATTGTTTTATGGTAATTATCACCATTTGAACCAGTGCACATGCTTGTGGGGGAAGATTAAAGAAAAGGCTCTGTGTGGATGATGAAGCAGTTCAAAACCTGTGCAGGTCAGAGGGCTACAAACCTTTAGAATATTAACGTTCTCTACTTTGTGCAAAGCCTCTGGGAGGAGACAGATTGGCGAACTTTTTAAAGAGCCTTTGTGCCTTATCTGGGGAACTGAAGCAAGTGTGTTTCTCTTTTAAAGTTGGGAAAACAGTAGGGTAGATTACTAGTGTAACTTGCTTAGAGATAACAGCCAAGTCCATTTCAAGGCTAAAAACAAAGCCAGCTATTCTAGAGGTGCTGAACTAGGTCATTAAACATTCTTCCTTACATTTCACAAACCCCAGACCAACAAAATGGCACAAAACACCAGCAAACAAAATCTGTCCACCAAAACCAAAAACAAAGCACATCCCTATATATGCACACTCACGAAGAGATGTCTTAGACAGTTTTGAAACTGTGGCAGTTTTAAACTTGAAACATACCACAAAGTGAAAAATATATTCAGGGTGAATTGAAAACTTTAACTGGGAAAAACTCAAAGCTCGTTATTTTCTTCTTTGATATCTGATCATTTTCTTTACATCTTTGTCCTTTTCCACTGTCACTGAGTTTAGGGCAAGGACAGAACAAGATAAGTCTATCACCACAAGGCAAAACAGAGAAGTGGAGAGTTGGAAAAATGGTTTGCAGACTGGAATGAATGGCTGTTTTAAAGGTTTGTGGTATATGATTAACTTAAAAGAATATGCTTAAATTGTTAAGAAGATATTCCTTTGGTTCTGCAGCTCTATCTGTGGCTAGAATGAGAAATATGCAGTAATGGGACTATGACTTTTGGAGATCTTCCCCCTTCTACTGCTTTCTGTGCTTTTTATTTTTATTCCCTTCACCAGTAAGAATCATTAAATGATACCTTTCTCCTTATGGCTAGAGCACAAGAGTGGAAGGGCATTGAGCAGGGGCATTTCTGACAATCATTTTCTTAAGAAAACCCAGGTTCAGGAATCAAAACAGTTCTCTTTCCCCCAAACCAAGAAGACAGATAAAAGTCTAGACATTCCAGAACTCCCACCTAATTGAGAAACACTTGCCCCAGAATGGAGTATTAGAAAATTGAGCTGCTAAGATCATTTAAAATAGATCCTGTAGCCAGGCTTCCCCTCTACTGCCATTTCTCAAATGTCTTAGAGAGACAGATTTTATAGTTGAAAATCAGA
This sequence comes from Chinchilla lanigera, assembly GCF_000276665.1. NCBI lineage: Eukaryota > Metazoa > Chordata > Mammalia > Rodentia > Chinchillidae > Chinchilla > Chinchilla lanigera. Next base: position 381,061 of record NW_004955566.1, read on the forward strand.
ACATTTGACATGTAAATGTAAAGGTTTCTTTTCCCCTTGGTAAGCCACTTACCAAATTTTTGCGAAGGGAGGGAAAATCAATTCTGTATTAAAAGAAGATGCTGAAATTAAACAAAGGATTATTGTTAGTTTCCTAGTGATGGACTTACAAGGACGAAACTGGCAGTGGGGTGTGGAAGCAGACACCCTTCAGCTGTAACTTCACATGTAAACTGTTTTGTTTTCACTTTTAACCATTCGCTGGCTTCTTTTAATTTGCTAGGATTTTCCAAAAACAAGTTTTGGTCTCCATTGCTTCCTTTCAAAAGTCACAGAAGACTACCAGCATATATGGTATAGTCAGCAAGAGTCAGGCCCTCTGCTAGATCCACAAAACACAGAGATAAAAAGCACAGCACTTACCTTCCAGTTGCATACAGTCTAATGGAGAAGTGGGAAAAATGGCCAACCTGGATAGGATGGAATGAATGAGAGCAGACACTTTATAGCACACTTCCTTTTAGGCACTATACTGAATGCTTATGTATATTGTCATAGAATCCTCATGACAACTCTGTCCAGGAGATTGATAGAGGCACAGGCATGTGAAGTTATTTGCCAATGGTCACATAGCTCATAACTAGCACAACTGGAATTCAAACCCAAGCCATCTGGTGCAAAGTATATGTTCTTCACTTTGGCACTGGAGATGTTGCAGCTAGCTGGGCTTGGGTGGGTATTATGTCTTGTGCCTAGATGTCCCCTCCACAAAGCCTCGTGCACTCATAGGTGGGGAGTTTCCAAGGTGGCTGGATTAGGGTGTATGAATGTGGATTAGGGGTGTGATAATAGGATTAGAGGGTGCATAATGGAAGCCCCACCCTGGGTGTGCGTGGCACCAATCAGTCAGATTGTAGCCTGTATGAAATATAAGGGGATAAAAAGAAGGCAGGATTGCTACCTCTGCTGCTGCTTACGGCTTGCTGTTTCCTGACTTCTGCCTGCCACGGATGTCATGCACCCCTGCCATGTTATCCTGCCTTGGAGCTAGCCAACTATGAACTGAAACCTCTCCAAACTGTGAGCTAAATAAACCTTTCCTCCTTTAACTTTAGGTGAAGGGTATTTTGTCTCAGCAATAAGAAAAAGTGACTGACACAGTGGGATTGAGGTGGGATTAAGATGGGGAAGTGTCAAGGAAAACTGTCCAGAGAAAATGACAAAACAGCCTTGAAAGTAACTCCCTTGCCCATGTCAGGATGTGTGCATATCAGATCATAAGCTGCTGTCAAGAGAGCGATCCTCCAGAACATGGCTCTATGGAAGAAGAGTCTACGCTACCCTAGGATAGTGATACTGTGGGGCTGTTTCCGTAGCTGTGGTCTTGCAACCTTAATGCTGCCAGACACAATAATAGGCAGTCAGTAAAACAGGGCACCAGGCTCAAGTAAGCTTAGGAAACACTGAGGTTTAACAGACATAAGCATGTTTTGCTACCTGCAAATTTTCAAAGACCTCAAATGCACACAGTGACACTGTAAAACTCCAAGAGGAGAACAGAATTTAACTATAGCTTCTCTCTTTACAGAAAGCTCTGAGTTTTAATGGCCTGTTGTACACAGGGAAGAGTCACAGGGACCTCATTCTCAGAAAAATTGTCTTGCAGTGGGTGTGGAAGGGCTCAGACTGTCCTGAACCCTGAGGCTATTCTGCTCCTTGGCTGGCTGGGCAGAGAGGCCGTGCAGTGGGCAGCAGGCAGTGCGGGGTAGGTGTGCTGTTTAATATCTTTGTATCTGCTGGTTTTCCTGCTCCTGCTCAGTTACTTAGGCACTTTCCATGGCTCCCTGCCACTCCGATTCCCGATTTCCTCCTCAGGTTGTAGTTCTCCTGCCAGGACCTTTGGGTCCAGTCTCTTTCACCAGCATTCGCTGAGTTTTTCTGACTGGGTTTTTGAACGTGAGGAACCTGTTAGCCTTAACATTCAAGTTGGCTTTGCTTCTTCTGCTCATTTCTCCTGACTCTACCTGCTCTGCTTCTTCCTCACTCTTTCCCTCCCTCCTTCTCTCCTTTTCTTTAATCCTTCCCTCATCCAGCACTTATTATGCGCATTCTATGGGAACCAGAGAACTACAAGGTTTGGTATTGTCACTCACAATTTATGCTTCATGTCAAAATCCAGAAGCAGCGTCCCAAACTTGGGTCACAAGCTGGTGGATTGTGGGGACATAATTACAAAGTCAATATTAATTTATACTGAAATACCACTGTTTTATGTCCAGTACTGCAGACTGAGCCCAGGGCCACTCTACCACTGAGCTACATCCCCAGCCTTTTTTATTTTATTTTGACATAGGATCTCACTAAGTTGCCCAGGCTGGCCTTGAACTTGCAATTCTCCTGCCTCAGCTTCCAGAATATCTGAGATTACAGGCATGCATCACTGTGCTTAGGACTTCATATATTCTTAAATCAGTGCCTACTATTAACACTGCTATCTTGTTGGTCTATGAGTTTTTAGATGTTGAAGGGGGTTCTTTATGCTGTCCAAACCTCAGCCTTTGAAATCAGCCAGACTTTGGATTCAGCTTGCTCTTCTGTCACAGATTAGCTGAGTGACTTTGGGCAAGTTACTTAACTTTTTAAAACCTTAATTTCCAGCCCTGAAAATGGGAGTCATTATACCTGCTTCATGGATTTCTGCGGTGATTAAATGAAACAATGAATGTAAATCATCTAACAAATCACATGGTTGCTCAGTAAGTGATAATTAATGTTGTTGTTATGAAAAAAATTGAAAGAATGGGAAGAAAGAGGAATTGGGTAATAAAATGACATTACTATGAATAAGGCATCATAGGGGCTGGGAATGCCCAAAATGAAATTAAATAGTCATATCTGCAAGTACGTATCTCCTACCATATCTCTAACCAGGCTGGTCTTGCCCCATGACCTTACCTGTGCTGTGCCCTCCAGCTTCTTTTGCTCATCTCATCCTCTCGCTTGTTTGTCAAGTCTGTCAGCTAACCAACCTACGAGCAAATTCATGTTTAGCTTGAATTATCCAGGATCAACTTGTGATGCTTGCAGCCAAGAGAGCTGCCTGGTGCTCTCATGGTACAGATCAGTCTCCTTTGGCTTGTCTTAGATACGAGTGTTCTAGATCTCGTTAACAATACCAGACACTTTTTTGCATAGCCTTTTTCATGCTTTAGAGACTTGGTGGATGACATTCTCTCCTGGTATTATAGTCTGCCAGAACGGTTGGTGGCAAAAAGCAAACAGCAACAACAAAAGTATCACACCACATTTTTTCTCTATCCCATCGTTTCTGAACATTTTGACAGGCACACAAGAAGCGCAGTGAGGGAACCACTGTGAAAGTTTTCTGGGACAATACACAGCCACGTCCCAACTGGTCATTGGTTCTGTCCCACCACTGAGTCATGGTTGCATGGCTACTTCAATTCAGCAAAGACGAGAGAGCTAAACCCATACAGTGGCTTGGGGATAAGGCTGACTTTCAGCTACTCTGCCCTCTCCTCCCTCCTCACAGGTACAACACTCCAGGGATCCCCCTTCCGGGGTTCCCCCTGGGCAGGTGTCTGGGCCCACACTGTTGTTTGTTGTGGATAAGGACAAGCTAAGGGTGAGCACTGGCAAAAAAAATCTCAAGTTCCCTGCAAATGCACTGCAGAACTCAGATGCGTACAAAGCACTCTCGTTTTGTTTTCGAATTTCAGATGTTAATTATAAGGAAGAGAATTAGGCATATAAAACAAATTACATTGGCAGTGTTTGCTTCACTTGTGCACCACAGGGCCCAGGCTCCCCTAATGAGATGTGACTACAGATCATTGTGCTTCCTGCAAACAGCCAATTGCTTCTAATGTGGCAGAATCTTCCTTGTGTTGCCTAAGAATTAGCCACAGGTGTAGCATTTGACTTTGGAGAGTGTCACCATCACAGGGAAATGTAGTAGTTAGGTCAAAGGCAGGAAAAGGCGAAAGACAGAGAGACAGAGAGAGAGAGAGAGAGAGAGAGAGAGAGAGAGAGAGAGAGAGAGATATTTTAGGGCTTCCTCCTAATTTCCCTCCTCTGACCATCATAGCCACCACACCAAACAAGTGCTTAATCCAAGAAAAAACAAACAGTGTGTATATCCTTTCTACAGAAAGCAATTCTGCAGCTGCCACAGGATGCAGGCAATGAATGCTGTCTTTTATCAGTGTTTAATAATATTAATGTTTCTAGCAAAGACCAAACACACATTTTACCATGGGTCGAAAACCGTTTGTGGACTAATTGGAAAGCATTACTTAATGCTTTTCTTAATTAGAATTAATTACAAAATCCTAGTGAAGAGATAAGTCCATATGTGAGATTCTAAGACTTCACACTGTGATGTTCAATTTCCCTAAGAGAGCCAGTCTCTGTTCTATCATACCCGATAAACCTGGAGGGCTTGCCTCATCACATGTATCTCTGGCAACCTGTAGGATGTGTGCATATGTGTACCTAAACATCCCAGTGTTCTTTCTGAGTACAAATCCTCCAATAATACTGAAATCAGCACAGATACAATTGGCTTACTGGTAAACAAGAAGGAAAACCCTGGTATTGGGTCTGAGAGGCCCATAGGAAAGGTTTGATTTCTTGGACTGACCAGCCAGAAATGGCTCTAGGATCCTGAGCTTCAGTTCTCTCAGTTGTAAACGAAATGGGTGGGCCCAGAGGTTTCTCAAGAGTTTGTCAAACCCTCTGGCACTCTGATTTTTCCAGTCCTGTGAGTCTGCCTAGAAACTGCTAACTCTGAGCCACTAGAATTGAACTTAAGGGCTAGCATTTTGAAATAGAGAGAAAACAGTCCCAGAGAAATTATTTTGAGTAGATCTTTAACTTTGTATGGGAACAGTCCATTTATTAATCTACAGAATCTGATTTTGTAAAAGGCGAAGCAAAGGAGCTATTAAGTCAAATGTGCAATTATTTTGAAAACAATCAGTTAACAACTCATGACTAAAATACTAGTTTGGATGAATCAAGCAATATTCTGCAAAACCATATGTTTGTTTGCACGTAGACAGCCATCACTTGGTATAAGAGATTCACAAACCATATTCTGAGGAACAGAAGCTTTTTTCTGAATTATAAGTGTGCTGCAGTGTTGGAGGAGGGGAAGTCTATGGTTAAACAAACTTTAGAAACGCTGAATCAAATAGAATTATATAAGATTTCTTCACAATAGAGTCTTTAGAGCATTTATCATATTCGGGGGGCTTTTGTGATTTTCCTGGGACATACAGTTTATAGTGTCTGATCTTATTTCATATTAGAACCCTTTTTATTTGTATATCAATTCATGAATGATCAGTATTCTATAGAATCTGTATGAAAAATAATATCATGCTAGCATCTGAACTTCTGTGTCCCTTCTAAAAATCATGTTAAAAACCTATCACCAAGGTGCTGATACTAGAAGGTGAGGCATTATTAGGTCATGAAGACTCATGAATGGGATTAGTTTCCATGCAAAAATGATTTCTTCCAGAGAGCTTTTCTCTCTCTCTTTCTTTCTTTTCTTTCTTTCTTTCTTTCTTTCTTTCTTTCTTTCTTTCTTTCTTTCTTTCTTTCTTTCTTTCTTTCTCTTTCTTTCTTTCTTTCTTT
>NW_004955566.1:386803-393392 GCF_000276665.1 Chinchilla lanigera
TTCTTTCTTTCTTTCTTTCTTTCTTTCTTTCTTTCTTCTCTCTCTCTCTCTCTCTCTCTCTCTCTCTCTCTCTCTCTCTCTCTCTCTCTCTCTCTCTCTTTCTCTCTTTCTCTGTCTTTCTTTCCTTGTCTTTTTTTGAGACAGGATCTCTCTAGGCAGTTCAGTCTGGCCTTGAACTCACTATGTAGTCCAGGCTGGCCTCAGACTCCTGATGATTCGCCTTCTTCAGCCTCCTGAGTGCTGGGATTACAAGCATGTGCCACTATGTCTGGATCAGAGAGCCTCTTTTGCCCTTCCACCATGTGAGGACACATAGATGCTGCATTTGTGAAACTCTTACCAGATATTGAATCTGTTGGTAACTTGGTTTTAGACTCCCCAACCTCGAGAAATGGAAGTAATATATTTCTGTTGCTTCTAAATTATACCGTGTGGGGTATTTTGTTATAGCAGCCCGAAGAGACTTAGACATATACTATACAACAGTTTATTTCACTATTTCAGCTGAAGGTTCAAGCAAATCAAGATTAGAAGAAAGAATAAGCTACAAAAATGCTGAGCAATGGGACTTTGATAAATTATTTCATGAGTGATATGCTTCAAGTAAGCATATGACACAGTGTGTCATTAAGAATCACAACACTTAAGTACAATCAAATGATTTCTTGTAAGTGGCAAGTGCAAGACACAATGATATGTTAAGTAAAATTGATTTCTTGAAAAGATATAATTTTGTTCTTAGACTAATATTTTCCTGTTGTGTGATTTAGAAGGTGATAGAAAAGATAAAGGATGGTAGACCATGCCTTTATTTTCTACTTTAATAGTCATTAAATCAAACTATATTGATCTAAACAAGGAGTCCTATTTTCTTTGTGCTAAGAAAACAATATCTGATAAATGTCTAAGTGTCATGAAGGAGATTGTGGGTGGAAAGTTTTTGTTATTACTAATAGAAGTTGTATGTGAACTAGACAAAGAAACCCTGTTTTATAAATTACCATTAAATAAGACTTCCTGTAGAGAATAAAGATGACCCCTGGAATGGATTTAGCAAGATAATAAATGAAGGTGCAAGAACCAGAAGTTCCCAGAATAAGAATATTTCTTCCATGGGTGGTAGATTATTTTTCTCCAAATTCATACACAATGTATGTCTGTCAACAGAACAGATTCCTTAGGGAGATATCTTAAAGTGAATAAAAAATTTCATTCTGAGCATAAAGAGTTGCTGTGCTTATTTATTAGAAATACCATACAAGACACAATTTATTATTTTTGATTTTGGTTGACACCAAGGTCGGTGTTCCCTTTCTTCCTTCCCCTTCCCGTGTTGCTTAGCACCCATTATCAGTGATGCCAAAAGATGGAAGGAGGGAGAAACAGAAGGATTAACAACATACTATGGAATAACTCATCAGAAGGATTCCTTCTCGAATGGCCTGTAATTTTGCTCTCGAGTAGGAATTTTAAAACTTCAAGGAGTGAATCTTTGTCTCAGGGGAAAAGGAGAATTCCCTTCCCGGGTCGGTCAGAGCGCACGTCTGCCTCACCTCTCAACCATTCCTCATCATAACTGTGACTGTTATGTGCCTAGTTGAAAAGACACTGGATTTATGCTGTACAGCATGCATAAATGGGACACTAGGCTGTAAGGTTTGATTGATTGGATTCACAGGAGTCTGTCAGAATGCCACTTGAGGCATGAGGCCAGTGTCCCCCAGTTCCCAAAACAAACTGTAAGGCTAGGAATGGGCTGCATTGCGTTACACAGGATACACTTTTCAATCTCATTCAGTTCAGCTGTGGTGACACAAGCCAGGGACATCTCAAGCTATTTGGGGCTTTACACGAACCAGGTGTGACAGTCACCTTTACCACTGGCTCCTGCTTCGTAGCAGTCAAATCTGAACTAGAAAGGGTGGGCAAACCACTCTTCTGCTTGAGAGGAGACAGCAGAGGTGAGGCCTGGCTTGTATTTCATATTATAATGAAAGTATGGTTACACACCAGCAGGATATTAAAACCATAAATATTACAAAAGATGAGTCTGCAAACATAGTTTCATTGTCTCCACAGAGAAATCTTTTCTTATGCCCTAGACTAGGTGAGGGACCTCTGTTATACAATGTCCTAAATTCCCTTTCTTTGTGGTACACATTATCACTGTCATGAATCAATCCATTATTTGAAAGATCATTTATTTTTTATTCATCCTCAAATACGTGGTTAATTTTATAAGTGTGAAGACTCTTCTGTGTTCTCCTCAGCACCTTTTCCTTTCTCTTCTCTTCTCCTCCCTTCCCTTCTCTTTATGAATAATTTAGCCCTAAAGTAATTAGGTGAGGCAAAACAAAATTAGTGTCCGTAATGGAAAGGGGAGGTGGTGCAGACATCTAGGCTTGGATGTCAGAGACCCAGGGCGTGAGGAGGGCTCTATGCCCACCTACAACTGAAGAACAGCCTCATTTTACTTGTGTACTACGGCAGGTAGCTCTTGGACTACTCAGCCATTTTGAGGAGGGAGAGAAGTTCATCAAGTTATGATGCTAGGAAATAAAATCTATTAGATTGATTTTTATCTTTGTTTCCACCAGGTCTAGTGGCCTTACACAGATAGATGCTTGCTTAATTTACTTTGATGGGCAGTGGTATCTGTGCTAATTAAATTTTTGACGAGATATTTGTGAATCATAACAAGATGTGTGTATTTATGTGTGAGTAGTAGTAATAGTAGAAAGACCACAGCCTTTCAAATTGGACAGATTCTGCTTCAAGCTTCGGTTTCATCATTCCTAAAATGGGGTTGGTAATAAATTTGCTGGTGAACTTGCAGTGATTACATGAAACAAAATGTCCATAGTTCTTCATTAGGGACTCTTGCCACAGATGCTCAAAGAGAGGGGTGCATCATAATTTTGTGTGTGTGCTTTAGACACAGCAGCATGTTGAGGGCAATGGATTCCTTCTCAAAACAGTATTTTTAAAATGCACCCAAATACATAGGCCTAGAAAGAGACCCAATTATATTGAAAGACAGTCATCAAAATATTAGTCTACACATTTGTGATACAGTAATTTATGTTTTATTGATATATTCCACAAGACGTTACACTAATGATCTAATAACTGCCACAATTTTGAATCAAAGATGACTGTAAATGATGCATCTAGCTACTGTGAACACCTGTAACATGATATGAACAAACCTACAGTATTTATTAGCGACAAAGACATAGATACTATTAAGAAACTTGTGGTCTGTTTCCTACTTTCATAAACAAAGTAAAAGAAAATGCTAAATGTTAGGTAGAAGGTAGTGAGAACAAAAATGACAACCTTTTACCCATCTAAACTCACAGACCTCTGAATTCTTTCCAGGAATCCCTTTTTGGAGCTCAGGCTAAAACTCCTACTCTAAGATAAAAATCCTTTATCCAAATATTTCTACTCCCCTTACCTTTGCTAAAAGTAAGAAAATAGAGTCTCTGAGGATGGCTTGTGGGTCTTTCTGCCTTCCATCTTCCCTGTGGTCTTATCCTTATCCTGGGATTCTGGAGGCAGTGCCTAGGGCCACCAGCATCACCTTCCATCATGTTTGGTTTGTTGCTGTATGAAGTGGAGGAGCCTGTGTGTGCTTAGACCCGAAAAGACCTTTCAAATGTTCAAGTGCATGTCCCCTGCATGCATAGAAAGGATCCACATGTGTGCCCAGAATTCCTTAGCTTGTCTTTTCCATCACTGACCATGCTGGGTGGGCTTGTTTCCGAGGAAACGCTAACATAGCCAAAGCCACTCGTGTTTACAAAAATGATCTCTCTTGCCTCCAGCAAGCTATTTGTCCTCTGAACTTTATTTATAAAAACTCCTACAGTTAAGGCATCTGTTTCTTCATGTTAATTTCCCCATCACCAGTCTTCTTAGCTTGGAAGGGGAGTTGCAGCCTGCAGGTAAGCCAAGAGAGAGGAGCAGGTTAGGAACAGAGCTAGACTGTGAAAGCAAGGCTCGCCGCAGGCCCCGAGGAAGAGGCAGATGGAAATGCAGGGGGGAGCCCCATTTCATTCCTGACCTCCCCTGGAGGCTCAGGGATAGGAGAGACTTGGCAACTCTGAAATGAGCGCCAGCATGATTATGCCTCTGGTCAGGCTACAGAAACAAATGAGGTAAAGAAATTAAGAATCTAGGAAGAAAAGAAAAGCTGGCTTGATGTAGGGGAGAAAATAAGTTGCAAAGGCTGGAATAAAATGTCTTCTTGCTTTTATCAGTGAAAAAGATAAATAACATGTATGGGTTTTTTTTCTGCTTGGAAGCTGGCTCTGAAAGAATCATTAAGAAACAACACGAATCTTGGAAGTTGGCAGTTACTGTTGTTGCTCTGGCCATGTCAATCCACTAGCCGGGCTCTTTACAAACTCCCTGATGCCTCTTTTGGGGTGAAGTGTGAAGGAAACTAGGTCAGCTGGAAGCAAAAACAAAGAAAGGAAGCAAGAATAGAAGTAGTTCTGTGCTGGCTTTTGAGGCAGGATGGAAATCACCAATGAGATGCCCGAACAAGGACTCCCTGAGGTCAACCCCTCAGTGTATCACATTAACAGTGGAAATTGTCCACTGAGAGAGCAGGCAGGAGAGGAGAAAGGCAGCATGCTAGGCAGTTAGTATAGCTCTCTGAGCAGGATATACCCCTCTAAGGCATCTGGAACCAGTGGCGATCTAAGGCCCCTGAATAGAAGAGGCCAGAAGGATGGCAGAACAATTAATTAATTAAAGATGCAGGTTGGCCCTGAAAAATCAGATGAGTAATAACGAAAGCCATCAGCCTCCTTGGCAGAAAAGGAATTACACTGAATACTTAGAACCAGGCCTCTATCAGGCTATGTTTCTTCATAAAGCCTTGTAGTCATACTTAAGTTTGGCTAAAATCTTACACCTGGTTTTTGCTATGCACAAGAGTAGTCAAGTGTCAAGCCTCTGGGAAGAGGCGGTGTGTTTATCTGTGGGACGACTCTTCCCTAACAATCAGTTACAGTTCTACTTGGCTCAAGGACACATTGTGCAGCAGAAGCGGGGGCCTCGTGTGATAGAAGAACGGAGGGGGAGATTTGCTACTCCTGGCACTGGGAGCTTGCCTCTACTTCTGTTTCTTTCAATAATATTGTCCTTTTCTGTAGATAAAAGCCTCCACCCGCAGGGTGGAATCTGAAGCATTTAAAGAAAAGAAGAGAGAAGGAGAAAAAAGAATTGCCTGTAATGTTCCTACCTGGAGCTGCTGGTGGCGAACAGCTTCTTGATTCTCTTTTCTCGTTTCAATCTCATGTGTAAAATTATAGACTGGACGAAACTGGTTTAACAGCTATTATTTTAAAGGGAAAGAAGCTGATGGAGGCCAATCTGTGGGAGTCGAGCTGCACACTGTTCCATGTAGCACACCTATTGTTAGCTGGTGACTTGCCTGTCCTCCCTATTTGGACAGTGAACAACTTGCTTGTTCCAGCAGTTACACCCTTTTCCTTGGGGCCTCCTTGATCTTTTATATGACCCTCTCATCACACTACGAGTTCCTTAAATTGAGTGCTCCGTACTACTTTTCCAGTGGTTATTTTTTTTTAACAAATGGTTTCAAATCCCTACTTTGAGTCAGGCCTAATTCCAGGTTCTTTAACATATTTCACTGCATTTAATTCTGTTGATTTTGTATTTCTAGGTCCAGGTCAGTGCCTAGAATGCACAAGGGTGGGTAGGAATACTTTTTTTTATTTTAAAAATAAAAGGAGGAAAACATTAACAGACAGACAACCATTTACAAAATAGCTAAAGAACAATGCAAACAATACTGAGTTACAAACAAAGTGGTAGGAAATTAACAATGCTTGTTGTATTACATACTGGTATCTTCAATGTGGTTTCTTATTAAAACAAATAGAGACATGCAATATTGATCAATCAAAGACTCATTAACAGTTTCTTTCAGCAAAGAAATAGAAGACAGTAGATCAACTATGTTGACTATCTATATATACACACATACAAAATTTCTCCTTCTTTCCCTTCTCTTTCCCCACATCCCAGTTGCCCTTTACCCTTGAGTGTTTTCCTATCATTTCACAATGTCTATCATACCTCCAAGTTTTTATTAACTCTTTCAGGTTTTACACTAGTGAGACAATGTGGTGCTTGCACATGCAGGTCTGACTTATTTCACTTATGAGTATGGTCTCTAGTTGTGACCATTTACCTATAAAAGCCTCAAGCTGACCTTTCTTTATAACTGAGTAATATTCCATTATATGAAAGTACCACAATTGTTTTATCCAATCCTCGGTGGATGGACATTTGGGTTGCTTCCACAAGTTAGCAATTACAAATTGTGCTGCTATGAACATAGGTGCACATATATTGCTGTGATATGATGTTTTGAGATCTTCTGGGAAAGTACCCAGAAGGGTGATACCTGTGTTGAATGGGACCTCTAGACCTAGTTTTCTGAGAAATATCCAAACTGATTTCCACAGTGGTTTCACCAGTCTGCATTCCCACCAGCAGTGGAGAAGGGTTCCTATTTCTCCACAGCCTCGCCAGCATTTGTTATTGG
>NW_004955566.1:394421-429638 GCF_000276665.1 Chinchilla lanigera
ATCTCTTTTTTCAGAGTACTGTAGTTTTGATTGAATAGATCTTTTACTTCTCTTGTGATATTGATTCCTAAATATTTCAATTTCTTGGATGCTATTGTGAAAGGTATGGTTTTCTTAATTTCTCTCTCAGTCTGTTTGTTGTTTGTGTATAGGAATGCTATCAATTTTTGGGTGTTGACTTTGTATCCAGCTACACTGCTGAATTTGTTGATTAATTCAAAGCATCTTCTTGTGGAGTTTTTGGGGTCTTCCAAGTAAAGTACCATGTCATTTGCAAATAGTGATAGTTTTACTTCTTCCTTTCCTATCCTTATTCCTTTTATTTCTCCCTCCTGTCTAATTGCTCTGGCTAATGGTTCCAGAACTATGTTACAGGAGTGGTGACAGCGGACATCCTTGTCTTGAGGAACACATTTTAGAAGGAAGGTAAACCATGTATTTAGACTGGGTCTAGATCTCAGCCTTTGTGCTCAGCCATGTGACTTGGGGCAAGGGTTTAACCTCTCTAAACCTCAGTGTCCTCATTTGTAAAATGGGTATAATGCACTCATCAGGAGAAGCTTGTGACAAATGTAAAATTGTGACATGTGTTCCCATTATGTGAAATAAATGAGTGAATGCCTGATTGGAATCCAAGAAAACAAGTCAAGGGCTTATGTGAGTGTTCAAGTGGAAAAGAGAGAGGAACCTTGTCTCCACCTTCTAGCCCTGGACCCTCATTCTCTCACTTCAAACCTGAGTTCAGGAGATGCCTTCACAGGGCCACTGAATTTGGGGTGTGAGTTTAAGTTAGTATGCTTGACATGCTCCCTCCCTGAGAAACACTTGCATTTAACATCAAATTTCTAATTGTACAGTTTAAGTGCTATTTTATATAATCCCAGAGTGTCCACACTTTCCCCTGAAGCCCATTTGTGGACCCTGTGCCACCCATTAAGGATACCTTCTGACTCCATAAATATTGCTCAGGAGGTCTCAGAGATAATAGGCAAAAGTGTCGGCCTGGATGCATTTCAATTGAAAATAAGTCAGGTACCATTTTAGCAATCAAGGCATAGAGTAATAATTGTGTGAACTCTAGTGGTGCCAGTATGAACGGAAAACAAAAACAACTCCATAGGCTTTAAATGGTGAGAAGTCAGCACTATGAGGTCTAAGCTGCTATGGAAGAGGGAAAGACAGCAATAAAGAACAATTCAGTGGTTCTAAAGTTTGAACCCGAAGAGCCAAGATCATGACAGTTCCTTTGGGAACCATAAGGCAGCATAGAAAGGAGCTAGTTTTCTAGGGAACAGACTTACATTTGGTTTTAGTCATAGCTCATTTTGGGTGATAGGGAAGAAACTAGGGTGAAGGGATACCCACCAGGAAGTTGCAAATGCAAAATTCTGAAAGAAAATGGTTCCTTCAACCAATAATATGGTTCTGTGATGATTAGGGAAACATTTAGGGCCAGAACTTTGATTTAGGGATTTTCATCTTGGATGTAAGTTTGGGGAAGCAAAAAGGTTGAGGAATTGCCCGAGGGAAGTAATGTAGAGAAAAGTGGTGGAGGACCAAGGACTGGATCTTGAAATCAGCCCATATGTGAAGTAAACTAAGCAAATGAGCTACAAGGAGTACAGAGAGAAAGAGGAGAGAGAGACAGAGAGACAGAGAGAGAGAAGTGTCACCCAGGGGCATATCTCAGCATAGAACGGACAGCCCATCCAGGCAGAGAATGAGGACACAGGCACATCTCAAAAGACATAGACAGATGGAGACCAAGAGTGAGGCACCTCAGCTTCCTGATGGTGAGGCAGCATCCAGTAAGACACTAGCTGAGCTCCAGCCTGGGAAAAGGGGCAACACAGGGAATTCAGAGTTTGTTTGCGCTTCAATCTGGATGACTGAGAAAATCAGTGATGTGTCTGACAGCTTATTAGCTATCAGACCGTTTTCTGCATCAGACAAATGGGAACCCCAGACAGAACGTAAGTCCAGTTTCCAGGAAATTTTTCAAATTACGACAGAGTTTGTGACTATAGAATCCCTATGGTCTGAACCCCACTAGCTTGAATGTGCAAAGGCATTTGTTGTCTTCTCTCTTGACAGGTGCACTTTGCTGTCTTTGAAGCTCTTTCTTCTTCATCATCTTATTTGATTCTTCTCACAAGGGAAGTAAAGGGGCACCATAGTTCCCATTTTACAGGCAAAGAAACTGAAGGTTGGATAGATCAAGAAATGCTTTCAAAGTAACAGAGTTTGTAAGTAGCCATGCGAGAATGCCAACCTAAGACTTTGGACTTATGATTCAGTGCTTCTTCTACACCAAACTCCTTCTGAGGATGAGCTAAGAAGTTGTAATCATCTCCTCAGGAGTCTGCTTTGGGTTTTGTCTTCCTGATTATATAACCTAAGTTGTAGAATATAATGGATCCTCTGGGTTAACTTGTTACAAGTTCTACTTCTTGATTACAGTGAAACAGGAATGTGCTGCGTGTCATATGTGTGTGTGTATATGTATGTGTGTTGTGTGCACATGGCTGCACATCTGTGTGCATGGATTGAGGCAGGGGTAATTTGAAGAATGCTCTGAAGAGTGGCTCTTTAGCACCTCTCAAAATATAGGAGAGTTATTGCCCTATGGTATGATTTTGGACAAGACCCCTCCCTTCCCATTGCTTCAGTTTCTTACCTATTTTGTAGGGAGGCTAAGAAGTTTAAATGGAATCATCTGTGTAAAGTACCTGATTGATCTTCTACCTATAAGTGCACAACACATGGCCACTGTCACCAACACAAGTGGTACACTTGGAGGTTTGTCCAAGATGGCTGCTCTATTGCCAGGTTCAGATAATGTCAGGGATATTTGAACTGCTCAGGTGTGATCAGCTGTGGGTTAGGCCTTGACTTGGAGTCTCTTATGAAGCCTTAAGGAAAAGTGAATCTAGGCAAAATGGGGGAGAGATGGATATAAAACAGAGCTTGGGAGAGTTATCTGAGTATGGTCTCATGAGGACTGGCCTTACAAAAAAATTGTTATTGAAAAATTACTATCTCAGAAGAAAGCAATCAGGGCTGAGAGCTCAACTGATTAGACTAACCCTTTCCAATTAGTGACTACAGTTCATCTTTCCCCATAAGGGCATAGAGGACAAGGAGACCCCTGGGAACAAAAGAAGGAATCTGGATACTGACAGTCAAGTCAATGGACAGAGAGATGCTCCAGCTCTGAAAAGATACACTAGACTCTGGGCAGGTGGGGGGTGGGGATTAGGAACTTCAGGCCTTCAGGGAAGGAACCAGAAGGGAGACATGTGTGGGTGGAGGGATGAGAGGATGGAGGAGTATTAGAGGGAGAAATGATAGCATTCCCATTAGATTCAGATAAAATGCAACAGATTTTTCTGCAACATCCTAAGTCTGGATCTACGAGGTAGTCTTTAGAAGATGGGCTTGGAAAACAGTTTGACTAAAAGCAAATGGTATTTTCTAAAGAGATGAACACAGGAATGGGTTAGTTCCTAAACTTCTGTGAAGTTGCCACCTTGGTTATATCCTGGTTATCTCGTGGCAGGAACTCAATAAATACGTGTTGGTTAAAGGTCTGAATTATACATACACCTGGCATTGGTCCTTGGCTGATGAAACTTTGCTTTGGTTCACAAGTGGAAGAAAAGGCTAGGCCAGCACTTCCAGTCCACTTGAGTTACATGAAACCATGTCCAGAGAAAAAGTAACTTGGTAAAATATAAATCATGATTATGACATCCATGTCACAACTCTTCGAGTAAATTAAGTCTCCCAATAATCATGACCTCTATTAGAGGTGGGAACCAGAAAAGCCAACTCTTCTGGATCCTAACCACTTTCCAGGGTTTGGTGGGTTGGAACAAAGAGCACGGTAAGCCCTTCTCTCATCAAAATTCTCTTTGCAGAAAGACTAAGCTGTTCTAACTTTACATTTCAAATTAGTCCCGTGCTTTTTTCTGGAAAGTTTTATTTTCTGCATCTTATTTGTCCCTTACTACAGGGATTTTTCATGTCAGGGAGTAGGTTGGAGAAGTTTTATGAGGAACCTGGGAGCTCCTGGAGTTGTAGAAGATGGGTTACTGCTGCCTACAGTACTGCTATGACAGCGAGGCTCCGTTAGCACCCCTGTGATGTTTCTAGGCTCTAGCAACCTTGGCCATGGCACATGGATCTTTCTGTTACCAGCTTTGGCTGGAAAAGACAGATTGCTGGCTCTTTTTTCTTCTTGTCTTTTTGAGACAGGGTCTCGCTGTACAGTTCAGGCTGGAGTTTACTTTGTAGCCCAGGCTGGTCTCAAACTTGCAAAGATCTTCCTGCTGCAGCCTCCCAAGTGCTGGGATTACAGATGTGCACCACCACACCTGGCCAGTTAATTGGCTCCTAAACTAGTTATCTGGGCAAGAATAACCCCTGACAATATAACTCAGGTTATATTACTCTAGTCCAGTCACGGAGCTCATAAATGTCCTTAGGAGAGTGCTCAGTCCTATCCACCCTTCAGAAACTGGGGCATGTATGTTTTCTTATTTCTCTACAACCTCTGGCTTACCCCACTTCTCACGGAGACTGCCCCTCCTTTCTCTCTTACTTAGTGAGGTTTACAATCTACACTAATGTTTCTCAAACTCGGATATATACCAGAATCGATGGAGAAAAACTATAGAAAACAACAGTCCATGCTTATAACATGTTGGATATTTTCTATGGAGTTTGTGTATACAAATGTATTAATTACAGTAATACCTTGGTCCATGAATGCTTGTTTGTAAACAATTTGGTTGGCAAACAAAAGCATTCAGCAAAATTTTGCTTCTGTTCACAAACTCCACATCAGTTGATTAACATGACCATGGCCATTTTCCCCACACAAACACAAATGCAACCATGTTCCCCAAACTCTTAAAACTCATGAAGTTTGTAAGCTGCGATACCACTGTATCACAGCTTTGTGAGATAAGGGTATGATTATTACCCTCACTTTAAATACTAGAGCCCACAACAATATGGGATTAAAATTCAGATGGACAACATGGCTCCAGATTCTTTGCTCAACTCCACACTCTTTTCTTCAGAACCTCAGCCTTGACTTCCCAAATCAACATCTCTTTAGAGTAGAGCCTGAATATTCACACTTTAAACTCTGCTGGAGATTCTGCTGTCCATTGAAAGATGAAGATCATCACAAATCATTGAAATCAACTCTACAGTGAGCCAGGAAGTATGTGGAATTCTCCAGGGAACTGGTAAATGCTCTCTCTAAGTATAAAATTTCCCACACTTACTTTTTCCTTTTGTGAGACAGAATATATAAGAATCTTTGGCTCATTTATTCATTAATTCACTCAACAAAATGTTAATGGAAGCTTACTGTCTGTCAGGCATTGTCCTAGGGTTAAGTGTTATGCATTAGATCTAATATGTCCCTCAAAAAGCTCATGTGTTTTGAAGGTAATTAGATCATGGGGGTATTATGTTCATCAGTGGATTCATCCTTAAATATTTCCATAATTCTGGTCACAAACTGAATTAGATGAGAATCAAATAAAATTTTCCCATAAGGTCAATATTGAACCTAACCATTGAATTTGAATCGGTTCTTGTCCAATTTGGTTTGCAAACAGCTTCATGGAAAGAATGAAATCTATAAACTGAGGCAGCACTGCAGCTCAGTAGCTGACTCTGATGTTAGGAGGTGAGGCCTCCCTGGAGGTGGGTCCCCGGGTGTGTGACCTAAAATGATGTGTTCTTGTCCCCAGCTGCTCCCTTTACTCTCTAATTCTTGGCTGCCATGAGATGCACAGCCTTCCTCCACTGTGCCCGACCACTGTATGTTTCTGCTGTGGAGCCAACTAGCTGTGGGCTAAACCTGCTGGAAACTGTGGGCCAAATAAACCTTTGCTCTTCAAGTTGTGGGTGTCAGGTACTGTGTACCAGTGATAGGAAGGTGACTGAGGCACTAGGGGAATGTGGAGGTCATATTCTATATGAAGGAGGCTTGCAATAAGCAAACAAATGTATAGAATGTCAAGCAGTAATAAGTGCTATGAAAAAATATTGTATGGTAGAAGGACAGATGGCAAAAGATGAATGGGCTGAGAATAAATAGGTGACTTTAGACAGGTTTCAGAAAATCTCCCTGCTAAAGTGAGCAGACATTTGAATGAAGTAAAGGGGGCAGAAATTTAGATAACAGGGTAAGGGTGTTCTGTGCAGAAAAACCATGGCATGTGCAAGGGCCTTGGGGTGGGAAGAGTTTGGCAGATTGAAGGGCCATCAAGGAAGTCAGATTATTGGAGCCCAAGAGTGACAGAGAAGTTGCTGGGACCAGAGGTCCCAGAGGATGCCAGGGAAGGGTCATACAGGTCTAGGTATAGATCTGCATTTTATTGTATGTAAGTTGGGATAACTTGAAATGGTAATGAATAGAGAAGGACCATGATCCAACTTGCCTTTCAAAAGGAGCAATGTCAAGAAGAAAAGATCAGTAGGACAATGGTGTACACTACTGCAATAATCCAAGTAAAGGATGATGGGAGCTTGGGCCAGGGCAGTTGCACAGAGATGGTAGGTAGTTGTACTCTGGATGATTTTGTTTTTCTAGAGGATCATATATAAAATTGTGGGACCAGATTAGCTCACCTAGGCAAGATGTAGAACTAGAGCAGATAAGAGGACAGGGAATGCTATGGGTCATTCCAAAGTTTAGAATAGAAAGAAATGAGGTAAAAAAGCAGATAGAGAAGGAGCTACCAGTAAGAGGAGAACCATGTCAAATGCTGCTGGGACGCTGAGCTAGATGAGATGGAGGGACAACTAGGATGTTGCTGCAGGTGACCTGAAAGAGAATACTTTCAGAGGAGTGGCTGAGGCTGGAAGCCTGACTGGAAAAGAATCCGGAAGACTAGGAGAAGAGAAAGCAGAGACAACAAGCTTATTTTAGTTTTAGTATAAAATGGAGCATGGAAAGAATGGAAGGTGGGAGCAGCAGTGGAGTCAGAAGAGATTGTAAAAGTGGGCAGTGGTGCAGGATGTTTCTCTGCAGATGGTTCTGTCCTTTTTGAGGGGGTAATTGGTGACTGTTGGGGAGACATCTTTGAGCAGGAGAGGGCTGATGGGGTTCTAGGCCACAAGGGGAAGAGTTAGCCTTAGAGTTCTCATGAGAAGATTTTTCACAAGGGAATGAAGTAGAGGGAGGAGATGCTGGGAGGTGAAGAGAGTTGAGGGTTGGCTACTCTGGAATCTCCCTGCTGATGACTTGCATTTTCCCAGTAAACAAGAAGGAAAGCAATGAGCTGAGTGAGGAAAAGAGTCTTCCACTTTATTTTACTTCATTGAACAGCCAAGAAGTTTAATTTAAAAATTGTCCTTGTGGGGTTTTCTTTTAGAGACATCAGTAATCACTGTAACATATGTGTATGACTTTTCAAATATACTCTTTTTGTGGGGGAGGGGACTCAGCAATTTCAGGCATGAAGTTCTTGGAGGGTGTTTTCTTCATAATCAAAGCACCATGCACTGGTGTCAACCGAATACAAACAGACTGAAAATTCACCCCTCACTCCCCAAGGGAAACATCAAAAAGTGCCTTCTGAATATACTAATTAAAAATATATTTTTCCTCTGGTCTATGGCCATCTTACGTTTTAAGACTGGATGGCATTCACTTCATTCATTTTCATTTCAGAAATAGTAATGTGAGAAGTGACTACAAAATCTATTTCATTTCTTTACATGTTTAAAAAAATTTCCTCCTATTGACCCTTCAGTGGATATCTTTCTCTTAATCGCCTTATTTCTCCTAATACAGTGATTGTCAAACTGGAACGCACATCACAGTACTCTGGGGAATTGTTAGGACCCAGAGTGCTGGGCCATACTCCCAGAGCATTTGTGTGCCCAGGCATGGGACAGAGAGTGAGAAGTTGTTCTTCTACAAAGTGATGCTGATGCTACTGGCTTGGGGAGTGCACTTTCAGAACCACTGCCCTAGTAGATTCTGTAGTCTACTCATTTCTGGTAGTTTTTGAGGGAAGGCCAGGCAGCTGCAAGACCTCTCTCTGGACCCGCAGGAGTGATGGGGAGGATGACACAAAGGAGAATGGCTCACCAGCCGTCTCCACCCCTTTCTCTTGCCCATAGAAGCTCCTGAGCTACCCCTGACAGAGGAGACCCTGGGCTGGGTGGACCTTTGGTCTCCCCTGCACAGCATCTCTGATAAGATTTGTGTCTGTCCTTGTCCGAAAACAGTCATGACTGCAGCATCCCCAGGGTGCTTTCCCGTTTCAAGTCTTGATCCCTTGTGCCCCTTCCCACCCTCCTCTCACCCAAATCGCCTTTCCCCGTTCAGATCCCTGATCTCTGGCTGTCCCTTGTCTGCTGCCAGTTGCTCCCAGCAAGCTCTCGATGCAGGATGGATGGGCCTTCATAATAACCCTGGCAGGCCACTGTGGACCAGGGCCTCCCCTTTGAATCTGATGTGCCTTTGATTTCTAGACAGATTAGCAGCACACAGAAGCAAAGCCCATGTAAAAGGCTGGAGTAAAAGGACCAGCTCTCCACACGACACATGCCTGTAGTACAGCTTGACTGACAGGTAAAGAGAAAATCTATTTGCAGTGCCCAGCAAGCTAGATGCTCATTCTGAAGAGCTTGCACAACCTAAAAATACCACAAAGGATAAGAGCGAGAGAAAGGAAACTTTAGTATGGAATATTTTCAAGAAATTAAAAATAGGAAGGCTTTTGGTAAATGAGACACACCAGTTGCTTTCCCACTCACCACCTATAGGGCTTTTAGTATTCTCAGCAGACAGGCAGTAGCCAGTGTGACAGGAACAGTGACATTATTTCCGGGAACAGAGTCAGGCTACCAATAGATGGTTGGCAAATGTGGAGAGACAGAAGCGCACGTGGTAGGCTGCATTGATTGGGATCGACAATAAACCGGTCTGGGAATTAATGAGATCCAATAGACGTGGGGTTTGCCTCTGATTTGATGAACCCCTTCGTCAGGCTTGCTTAACCTCAGTCTCAAATCAGCAAGATTGTGTAATCTGCAACAGGACACTGGTTCTGCTTCCCTTCTTGTTAGGATGCTGGTATGCAGCTGCAGATCTCTCGTGCTGCCTCCTCCCCCTTTTCTCTCCCACTCTGCCTGTGGTCCCTTCATTCATTTTAAGCACTGAAGGGTCCATGGTTTGGTTTGGCTTCATTCTGGCTCCCTTTTTCAGGAAAAGCCTGGATTAGTGAAATAAACAAAAGCCCTCCCCATGAATGAACTGCCGAGATCAAGGACCTCATAGGTTAATAGATTTGGCCCAGCACTGGCAAGATCCCGAGGCGAAGGAAGCAAGGTCATGTTAGCAGAGACCAGAAGATTTACCTTGTACCTCTGTTCAGTTTGAGGAAGAAACGAAACCTGAAAAGAGACCAAGATTGTGCAGTGGAGGAAACTAGATTTCTGTCCTCTAAGCGACTGCGCAATTCACTGCCTCAGGGAGTGCCCAGCCAGGAAGGGCTTACAACAGGCACTGTTCTCAGAAGGACAGTTCACTATGGATCTAAGGGCAGAAATACAGACTGCCGGCTCTGTAGGCCATCTGATTTGTTTTCCAATTCTTCCATAACAGCTGATGCAGGGAGCGGATACTCAGTAAATGTTTGCCGATTGAATAAACGGATTATGGACTGGGCTGACATCATGCCAAATTATGGCACTTGCCATCAAGGCTGTTGCATTTGGCTGGAGGTTTTTCAGTGGAGGTGCAATGAACTGTTTTAGGGCATTCTGAGAACTGGCTGATTATCATCACCTCAACTGTGCCTCGTCACACATTCCTAGCTGTCAAGCTATCAACAGCATGCCAGGGGTCAGGGCCAGCTCCACCCAGAGAGACAGTTGGCAGAGCCACTGTGTCAATAACATCACATATCCAAGCATGACCTTAAGCTGCCCTCACAGTCTGTCCCTGTCTTGCTTAGCCTGTGAGCGCTGGTACCAGGCCAGTGCGTGTCTGGAAATGCCACCTCTCACAGATATATTTGGTTGATAAATAAAGGTTGCTGAATTTCCATGGGTCTCTGATATTTCAGAAGACTCTATACCATGAATATTCTTAAGATATAAAATGTTGTTTCAGATAAAATGCACCTAAAACTTCTAGGGGTATATGGAGGTATTGGATAAACAGATAAGCTTGGCCAGCTCTGATGAAGTTGACTCTGGTGATGGATCACTTGGGCTGGGGACCTTCCTTCTGGCACCTTCATGGGAATTCAGAAAGGTGATTTCTTCAGTATGGAGTTTAAGGTATACCTAAGACTAGACAGCATGTAACTCAATACCTAAGGTTAAGAGATGTTAAATGACTTTCTCTAGCCTCACCACTAGTTTAAATTTAGTGACCCGAGCTCTTTCTATTGTACCACATTGAAGTTCATTTTCCTGACTCAATATCCCAGATTTCAAGAGCAACAGTTGATTGGAATATTAGGTAAGAGAAGAGCACTGAATATTTTTTAGTGTGCTTAAGATGGTGTTAGGTACTTCAGATACATGAGTATAACTAATTAAAATATTCCTTTTAATTGAGTATTAAAAAGCTAGATTTTTCATTTAAGGAAACTAAGGTTCAAAGCAATTTTATACCAGCACACCAATTTTAGGGGTGTTAATTTGACTACGAAAGTCATTCTTGGTTTACGTTACCACACACCATATTACCAACCAGATTATCCCAGAGAGCTCAGGAGATGGGCCAGACCTTGCTCTTATCAAGCGCTAGGGAACAAGAGCACTGAGCAACCAGAAGAGATGTCACAGTAGCCTTAACACACAGCACAAAGCTGAACACTTCTCCTTCAATGATCAGTGAAGCCTTCAGGAAATGAACAGCAGCAGGGTTCTACTAAGGAATCACAAATTCTAAAAGCCAAGCCAAGAAGCAACGTTTACCTCTTCTTTAGTCCTAGCTGCTACTCCCAATCTTCTTAAATTCACTTCTTGAATGAAAGCTTTCTCTGATGCTGAAAGGGCTCCTTTAACACTTACAGAATGGCTGAAAGGAAAAAAAAAAACCAAAATTCTTTTCAGTCATCCTTGTATGTGAAACAAGGACAGATAGACGGAAATTTAAAGAAGGCAAGTTCAAGCTAAAAGAATTTTCTAGCAAACCGATCTGCATGACTGCCAGGTGGACTCTTTCAGCGTAAGCTAAATTCTCTTCCTTGCATGTGTTTAAACAGAAGTTTGGAAATACTTTGGAGTTTGGATTCATTTCGAACTGGATGATTGCCAAGGGCCTCAAAAGAGCTGAGCATTCTTGACATGTGGAACCAACAAGGAGATGATCAATAGTTGCCTGGATTCTTTGACTTTCCAAACCTATTGTCATGCAACATCTTTGCTTCATTTGTGCATCATCTCCATCAAGACTGGTGGAAGCCGTAATTCACCTTAATCCATCTTCACACGGAAACACACTTCTCTCTGATCTGAAGCAACTCGAGTCTATGCCTCAGTGCCAAAAGGAGTTGGGGGTTGAGACACAAGCCAAATGAATATATATATATATATATATAGTCCTACTGAAGGCAAATGAGATTTAAAGGAAAGAGTGGATGGAAACCATGAAGAGACAAGACTCTCCATATGCTCTGGAAATAGTGACTGCTCCATCCTGAAGGTGCCCCAGCTCTAGTCAGGTATAAATGGAGTTATGAAGGACACAGATGTCATGTGGGAGGTTAGATCATTGCCTTTTTAATGTCCCTTCCAACCAAAGACTTTGGTTTTTAATTAGAAACCATTTAGTAACAGGAATTCTGCTCTCTGCCAACCTTTTCAGGTGAGGGAAATCCTTAGCATCTTTCCCCAAGTAATGCATTTATTCTGGTGGAACCTGCACCAATCCTATGAATCAGCAATCCACCCCTGCATATGTACCCAGCATTCATCAGAGTTTTATGTCCTTTACAAGACATGTTTAAACAAAGAAAAAGAAGATACGTTTAAGAATTTTCATGGAGTTTTTATTCATAATAGCCCCGAACTGGAAACATTTGATAATGTCCATCAATAGTAGAATGGCAAGTAAAATGTGATGTATTCGTGCAATGAAATGCCATATAGTAATGAAAAAGAGGTGATTACTGATTTATTACACAACACCGATGTGTCTCATAGACATAACATTGAGTAAAAGAATAGGCACCAAAAGATAAATGCTGTAGAACTCCATTTATATGAAGGCCCTAAATAGAAAAAAAAATAATTTCTAGTGAGAGAAATATGAGCAACGATTATCTTTCAGGGGGACAATATTTACTGAAATTGGGCATGAAGGCAATTTTGGGATTGCTGAAAACATTCTGTGTCTTGATGTCATGGTGAACAAGTATAAAATTTCATGGAACCATGATTCTTTTTTGCTTTACTATATCTAGGTTATATTTCAATTTTAAAAAATAAAAAAGGAAAGAGAATAGTTTCTTTTTCATGAAGACTTGGTAATACTTTGAATTTTGCCAGCATTCTATGTTAAGGGGAAATATTCTATTCTGTTGCTTTAATAAACTGGTTCTTAAATAACAGAAATTATTGTGCTGATACTGGTGTAACCATCAATTATGGAAGCTACTCAACAAAACATATTATTATATGTATCTCAAAATGCCCTCAGTCAAATTTTGGCTTCCAGATCTAAGTTCTACTTCCAGCTCCACTGTTTATTAGTTGAATGTACTTGATGCTTTTATCTTTGGGGGCCTCAATTTTCTAATGATTATGACAGGCTGCCATTCATTCATTTGACAAATATTTATTGAGTGGCTACTATATGCAATGCGCTGAGTTAGGTGTGTTTGGAAAATGGATAAATCAGAGTCTGACACAGTTGAGAGTTTTGATTCAGGTCATACATGTAAAATCACATAATGGTTAAGAGGTGTAGTACTGATGCAAGAACTTGTTATGAGAACATGACAATTACACTCGGTGCCGCATTCAGCACAAGGTAATTCTTTACCCCAGGAAATTAGTACTTTTACTAAAATATTGTTCTCAGTCTTCTGCATATATAAACATTTGCACCTAATTGAAAAATTGAGTCTGTACTGAATTTTTCAATTTCAAAAGTTCCTTTAGATATTAATGAGTTATGAATTCAAAAAGACAACATATACTTTAGTGAGTTGGATATAATATAGTTGTTCATATACTGGAAAACCACAAAATGAGTAAATAAGTCACAAATGGAAAAAGAAAGTATAGTATGACAGTATTTTTATAGAACTTTAAAACATGTGAATGAATAATATGATTATTCCTGAATATACACAAGCACACGTGATTAAAGTAACAAACTATGACTGCCTGTAATCAACATAAAATTGTAGGAGCATGTGTCTTAGATTGAGTGTCTCCACAGCTGAGCTCAAGACCCTTCAGCTCACAGTGTTTACGGGGAGCAGGGAGAGGGAGAAAAGAAATTGAAGAAACCAGCAAGGGGTGTTTCTTTTTTTGTTGTTTTTTTGGTTTCTTTCGGTACCAGGAATCAAACTCATAACCTTGGGCTTGCCAGGCTGGCTCTGTGCCACTGAGCTAAATCCCCTGCCTGGGGTGTTTCATTAAGGTCACTGCTGTGGACGAAAGGGCTCAGCTCCACTGGGAACACTTTTTAAAATAAAGAATTTTATACATACAGTTGGTCCTGTATCTGCAGATTCTGCACTCACAGAGGCAACCAACATTAGATGGGAAAAATACTCAATTCCAAAAAAGCAAAGCTTGAATTTGCTGTGTGCTTAGCAGCATGCTGAATGCATGTGAGTGAAGCAATGTGCAGATGCACCCTGCCGTATCCTCCCACTACTGCACAGGGCCTCAGTCTCTCCAGCACTCATGTGAGCACTGTTCGTCTCCAGTCTCACTCACATTTAGGCCTATGATGTTTGCATCTGTGTAGAACATGCACGGACATCTTTTTCTTGCCATTATTCCTTAAGTAATGAAGGCTGACACTATTTATATAGCAGTTATATGAGATAGTGCAAGTCATCCAGAGATGATCTGAACTGTACAGTAAGGTGTGCATAGGTTAAACACTAATAATATGCAATTTTATATGTGTTACAGTTTACATCTAGATGTCCCTCCAAAACCTCATGTGCACATAGGTGGAGCTTTGGGGAGTGATTGGATCACCATGGTCTGATACCCATCAGTGAATGTCCACTTTAGTTTATAACTAAATGTGACTTGGGAGATGAAGTCTGGTAGGAGGAGGTGGGTCACTGGGGTGTGACCTGGAACAGCCTATCTTCTTCTCCTTCCGTTCAATCTCCCTACGCTTCCAGCCGGCATGACATGGGCAAGCCTCCTCTACCATGCCTCTCTGCCGTGGTGCCCTGCCTTGGAGTCAGTTAACTGTGGACTGAAACCTGTATAATTTGTGAGACAAAATGAACATTTCCTTCTGTGAGCTGTGGGTGTCAGGTACTGTGTCTCCGCTATGAGAACGTAATTAAGACAATCTGAACATCTGTGTCAGGTATCTGTGTGCAGGTGTATTTTAGAGTACTCTGTGTCTGATCTTATGTGAGGGTTGAATGTACTTTTTCTTTCTGATTTTGTTTTTGTTTGTTTGTTCATTTTTTTTTGAGACAGGGTCTCTCTATGTAGTTCAGGCTGGCCTTGAACTCACTATGTAGCCCAGACTGGCCTCAAACTTGTGACAATCCTCCTGCCTCTGCCTTGCATGTACTCTTGAGGGTTTTGTGGGCAGCTTATGCACAGACTTGACCTGGACGCTAGAGGTGGGATATGCCGGGGTGGCTGAAACCAAAGGGGGTTGACAGCATGTGATACGGGACACCAACTGCGTCTTTGCTAAGTCCTTATCCCTAGAAAAAGAGGGAAAGGAATAGGATAAAGAAGACTACTACAGGGAGCCTCATCTGAATCTCTAATACTTCATTTCTCAAGAAAATATATGAAGAAAACATGGTAAAATGTGAATGTTCAACAAAACCGGATGGCAAGTATATAGGTGTTCATTATATTATTCTTCCTACTTTTCTATTTTCTTCAACTATTTCAAATTAAAAAAATTAGGTTGCATCAGCATTAATTTGTTTCAGGAGAGCTCTGATTGAATAATTATGCAGAGCAGTTATGTGTCAAATAGTAATATAGTTTGCTACTAGTTCTTAAACTAAGTTAATGTACCTAAGTATAATTTCAATGGAATTTGACTAACAAAATACTGAGTTTTATCCAAAATGTCATGGTTTAATTTTTATTCTAGTTGAGAGATCACACTTGATAAACATTTGATTGTATTTCTAGTTGTCTTACCAGAGCACTTTGTAAACAGGGGATGATTCATCCATTTTCTGGTTGGGCAAAATGTAACTCCAAGAAACTTGGTGATTCCTTTGAGATCACTCAGCAGTAGAAAAGCAAAAGAATAATGCAGAGCTCTGCCCTCTTATTTTAATCTGAGATCTCCTCCCTCTTTTACCCAGACCTTCTAAAAATGGTTAACAGAACAATCTAGGGTGCAGTCTGGAGTACACATGCATGGAGGTAGGTTGACATAAGGCCATGGGTGAGGAGGACATAAGGATTATAATGTCTGCACTCAAGGATTTCACAATCCAGTAAAGATATGAGGAAACATGTCAGCCATATCAACCCATCCGGTTTTCCCAAGTGTGAGGAAATGGTCACAGTGAGTTTTACCTACCGAATGTCAGCTGCAGCCTCCACTGACACAAAGCTGCTTACCAAGCACCCATTGTAGGGACTGCTGTTAGCACTGTTCCTTTCCAGACCATTCCAAGGTTACCAGGTTCTTCTTAACCTTTCCTTAGAGGTGTGTGCCCTGTGTTTTCTCCCTTGAAGTTGACATCTCCTTGCTCAAGGGCAATTTGTTTGTAGCAGGAGGTATTTTAAAGAGCAAGCAAACACAAACCCGACAAGCAGAGTAGCAACCACAAAAACCAATACAACCCAACCTTGAAGAAACCCTTCTTTGGTAAAGTTACTTTTGAGACTTCATGCCTCTACTCAAATCAAGTATTTCAAGTGGCTGAACTTGCAATTTGCACTCAGAGACTTGTTTGCCGGAAGGAACTCGATGGGATGTTTAAATGGTCAATGGGTAAATAGTGTGGTGTAATAACTGCAGACCTCTGGGCTTTTGCCACTTATGACTGATGGAAAATGCCATTTGCACCCCTTGATTTACATGTAAAAAGCCCAGTGCAAAATTACAGCAGAAGGGTTTGCTTTTCTTTCTGCCTCTTCTAGCTGGATGGCATTTTAATTGAGGCATTCTTGTTGCACACAGACAAGTGGCCTGGTCTGCTTTATATACTTCAGACCCATCACTGGACCCATGAATGATTAAATATCTGCCTTCCATCATGGTCTCTGAGAGCAGCACACTACTCCCAGACTACTTCTCTACAGTTGACAACTAGAATTCTTTTCCTTTGATTTTTGATTTGTCAGAGCGGGCAGTATGAGCTCAGACTTTGAGGAGCTGAATGAAGGAGCTCAGACTTTCTACAGGAAAACCAAGATCCCTGACAGCAGTCAGTTCCTCAGCAGCTCTAGTGGGGGCCCAGCCAGAGGGAGCTGGGTGCTCCAGATGTCTGTACCTGGACTGCTTACCATTGCTTTGGTTTTTCAATTCTCATCACAGTCTAACTTCTCCTGCTGCCATATCTTGCTCCCTTGCCTTTCTCCTAGCAGGGGCCAATCCTGAGTGCATTTCTCCATAAACTTCCTGCATACAATTTTGAAAATCAGTATCTGCTTCCTAGGGAATTGGACCTATGACTACATCTAGGAATCATTTCTGCTCCTTCTCTTTCCCTACCTGGCCCTCTATCATGAAGCATTCAATCAATCAAAACTTGAGTGTTGATGGTGATTTTGGAACATTTCTGGAATCTACACATGGTTTCAGACTCCACTCTTATTTATCTCTTTTTAGTAATGGTCCAGATGTCTGTTCTAGCCTCCTAATTGCTTCTAGGCTCTTGTTTTTCTCAGACATATTCTTTCCATTGCAAACAGAGAGATCTTCCTTAAGAGTAGATGTAGTCTCCTCAGTGCAAATAACTTACTATTTCCTTAACGGTCTTAATGTGACTTTGACCTTCAGGACCTCCATTACCCTAGGACCATTCACGATGTTTCCTCAGGTGTTTCACCATGTGTGTGATGTGCTCCAGATAAAACAAATTACTTATTGTTTCCCAAATTGACTACAACTTGGGACCTTGAGGTTTTGGGCCCTGATGTTTCCTCAGCTTACACTTTTACTCTTCTACCTCCACCCACCACACAGAAGGTACATATACACACTGACACACATTCACACAGGAACATGCAAACACTGTTCTTCCTTAAAAGGTTTCTCTGACTCTAGTGCCCCTCCCTAGGGCCTTCACAACCCCATATTGGTGTTCCACAGTTGGAACAAGTCTTACATTGGATTTTCCAGAAGATCTTGAAGGCAAGATTCCTGGGAAAGTTATTTACTAGAAAGTATTTCCAGGAATAACCAGTAGAGGAGCAAGGAATCAGGGGACAAAAGGGGAATAAGCAAAGCCATGGTGCATTGAGTCAAGTCCCCCAGAGGGGTGGTGACTTCGCTTCAGTCCCAGAGGGGAGCTGTAGAGAAAGTGATACTTATATCTCACTACTCTGCCACACAGGGAACTGGGGTATGTATGTATATTTTGGCATTAAAATTATGAAACATTATATATTTGTAAGTCACTCATTAAGTGAAAGAGAAAAAAAAGTTTTCAGACATTTTAGGCTTTCTTTGGTGCAAGCAGAGCTGGCCTTAGCAGCATGCCAAAGAGACTGGACTGACCTCTGTCTGCGTGACAGTGTCTGGAATGCAGGCTCCCGGAGACCTAGCAAAGAGATCCAGGACTGTGGGTGGAGAGTGGCTCTTACCACACCAGTCTGTGATGGCCTAGTAACTGCCTGTGGACCATACCCTGAAAGGCAGTGGACTCCCAGCCAGCTGGGTGTGCACGTTCACTGCGGGGAGGCCAAGCACAAAGCAGGTGCTCAGAGATGTGTGCTTCAGTGAATGAATGGCTGAATGACTGAATGGCTGAATAGCATCCAACCTCTAATAGGAGCCTTTGAAATAGTGACCTTTTACAATCAGTAGCAACAGACAGGTGCAAGTTTTCCATGTTTGAACATAGGTTGTCTATCCTGTGAGAGACTGCATGCATACTTGGAAAAGCTGATTCTTTTTTGTAAGAAGTCAGAAGTATGGCTCATGCTTCATACCAAGTAAATGTTTCACAGAAGTCTTGCCTTCCCAATTCAAGAGGTCTGATGGTTGCAGGCAGCAGGAACAGCAGGCTTCGTGATGAAAAATCACTGGGTAACTCTGGATGTCTTCAAGCCAGAGTTCATGGTCTGTTAGCCCTGGAAGAGACTGCCGGAAGTAAATTCACCATCCTGACCACTGCATTTAACACTGAGGGTGTTATGGTTTAGACGTAGAATGTCCACCAAAAAACACTTGTGTCCAGAAGTGGGGCATTGGAAGGTGATTGGATCATGGAGTTTACAGTTAAATTTGATGTCAGGAGGTGGAGCCTGGTGAGAAGAGGCAGGTCACCGGGGCATGGCCTGGAAGAGCGTATCTCCTCCCAGCTTCTCCCCTTCTCTCTGTTACCCCGCTGCCATGACATGAGCAGCTTTCCGCCACTAGGCCCTTCCATCATGCTCTTTCAGTCTTGCAACCTATCAACCATGGACTGAACCATGGGACCTCCATTACCCTAGCTTCCACCCTGTAAGTTGTAAGTGTTGGGTATTTTGTCCCAGTGATGCAAAAGTGACGAAGATAGAGGATAAAAGGAGTTAATTTCCTTGTCCAAATCCTCGGAGACTTGCTGACAGTGTCACAGTGTCAAATGGCAGAGCCAGGTTATCACCCAGGACTGGAGACACTTGCTTTTGCCTCCTTCCTTTATCTCACTGCCATCACTTACTGCAGCTCACCTGCCAAGGCTCTTTCTTTGTACTACGAGTTCCTGCCCTGTCAAAATAGTTTTCTCAAAATCAACTTTATTGAGATGTAATAGACATAAAGTATAACATGTCCATTTTAAATGTGCAGTTCAAAGGGTTTTGTCAAATTTACATATCTACATATGGTATGCATAAACACTGCAATCAACATATATACCATTTCTAGTACTGCCCTAATTTACTTTGTGTCCTTTAGCAGCCAGCTCCACCCCAACCTCTAGCCTCAGGCACCCATGGTCTGCTTTCTACCACTATAGATTAGTTTTCTTGTGCTCAGACATTATATAAATGGAATCCTATGGTGTATACTTTTTCTTTTGTCTGGTTTCCTTCATGCAGCAGTATTATTATTATTGTTATTGTTATTATTATTATTTGGTTTTTGAGACAGGGTCTTGCTATATAGTTCAGGTTGACCTTGAACTTACTGAATAGCCCAGGCTGGCCTTGAACTCATGCCAATCTTCCTGCCTCAGCCTCCCCAGTACTGGATTTACAGAAGTGCACCACCATGCCCAGCTCAGCACTATTATTTTGAGACTCATATGTGGTGTTACATGCTTCAGTAGTTTGTTCTTTTTTGTTGCTGAACAGGATTTCATTGTAAGGCTCAATCAAAATCTGTTCCTCCATTCTTCCGTTGATGGAAGTTTGAGTTCTTGATAGTCATTGGTCATTATGAAAAAAGCTTCTGTGGATTTTTTTGTCCTTTTATGGATGTGTATTTTCATTTCTTTTGAGTAAGTGGAATGGCTGAGCAGTACAATGGGTATATATTTAATCTCTAAGCAACTGCAAAACTGGTTTCTAAAGTGGCTGTACCATTTCACAGTCTTATCAGCAATGTAGGAATGTTCTACTTGCTCATATCTTTGCCAACACTTGATATGGTCAGACCTTTAAATTTTAGCCTTTCTAGAACTAACATAGCTACTACTCAGGGCTTTAATTTGCATTTCAACCAATGCTGTTGAGAACTGTTTTACATGCTTGTGGCTACTGATATTTTTCTTTGGGGAAGTGTCTGTTAAAATATGTTTCCCACTTTGAAAATGAATTTGCTTATATCATGATTGAGTTGTAAGAATTCTATATTCTGGGCTTGTTTTGTTTTGTTTTTTGAGACAATGTCTCACTACGTAGTTCAAGCTAGTTTTGAACTCACTAGGTAGTTCAGGCTGACCTCAAATTCATGGCTATCCTCCTGCCTCAGCTTCCTGAGTACTTGAATTGCAGGCTTGCAGCACCACACCCAGCTAAGATTTCTATATTCTGGATATAAGTTTTTGTTAAATCTACTCAAAGTAAATATTTTCTTTTGCTTTATGGGTTGCTTTTTACATTTTCTTAAAGGTATCTTCCAAAGAGCCAAAATTTTATGTTTGGATGTAGAGCATGATATCAATTTTTTCTTTTATGGGTCCATTCTTTATTTTGTTGTTGCAATCTAAGAATCTGTGCCTATCTAAATGTCACGAAGATGTTCTTATTTTTCTATAAATGCTATTATTTTAGCGTTTATATTTAAACCTGTGCTCCACTTTTGAAGCCCTTGAGCCTCCTCCCTAAACTTAGAGAGGAATTCCATGCTGATGGCTGAACTAGACTGATTCCAGACTGAGGGGTGTGATAGCAACAACGGGGCAATAGAGCTTATTTACTATTGGATCTTCTGTGCTAGCGGAGTCAATCTCTAGTGGCCCAAATTTCATGACTCTGAAATGTAGAACTGCAGTGACATTTAATGACATATTCTCAGATGCTATGAGGATCACTGGCTGTGTGAACACAGGGCAACCTGTTGACTTTTCTGAGGCTGTTCTTGCATCTATAAAATGGGAATAATAAAACCTCTCTTGCAGGATTATTGCCAGGATGAAAAATGAAAAAATGGATATAAGAAAACATTTCACAGAATCTCATCCAGAGGAGGCCCTTGCTGAGCAGGAATCTCTATTTGCCTCCACTGTTGTTGCTATGTTGTCTTAACAATATTTGAATGCCATGCTGACGGCCTGCTCTGTGTTATTATAAAACTGTGTGGATGGCATGAGTTGCTGGCCTTCTGCAAGATCATCTGAACCTTTTTAAAAATAGGGCTCCTGCTATATTTGGCAGGTCACTGCTCTGGTATGAAGGGACTTTCAGGGCTATGCTGATGCAGCAGCTGAACATGGCGTGGGGGTGGCCTCCCGTCAAGGATGAGTCAGGACATCTTTGGCATGCCTCTTGCAAGTGTTTTAAAATGAACCCACGTGGATGCTTTCTGTTCATGCTCAGGAGCGGGGACAACTGGGCATGATGGGAAGGTTTTACTCTGCTCTGACAGCTTATGTAGTCACATCAATTCCTCTGCAACATTTCACAGAGTCAGAGACTGTGACTCTGTGAGAACTTGAATGGAGGGAATGGAGCAGTAGTGTGTATGGTCATATTTTATGGCTTGTAGTTTTATGCTTTGGGGTCACTTTCCTCTTAAACTTTACCTGTGCCGTTAAAAACATTTTCTTTCCAGAACTGCTTCTGGAAAATGGTGTTTTCATACAAGGAATTCTGATTGGGTGTCTTATTGAACTGTCCTGTGTATGTAATGGCAATGAAGAAACCCACCCATCATGGGTTATGTCACCTTCCATGTCTTAGTTTTTTTCATCCAAAAAATGGGAATAGTAATAGCTCATATGTTTGCTGTGAGGGTTATATTGGTTTCTGCAAATGTGTTTTGAAGAGTGCCAGGTACATAGTAATAAATATTGTAAGTGCTACTTATTGTTATTATTGTTTCCTTCCATTTGAAATCTCCTTTTGTCCCTCTGTGGGTATGTGTACACATATATTGGGTAGCTGAGAGAGTGTTTGTGAAGGTCTTATCTGCACTTAACATTTTTCCTTTGATCAACTGAGTGTCTGTTTTGGAAGTCCTTAAGTAGTAGATTTGTAATTAACAACAGCCACGATTCTTTCCAACCTTTATTTAATTTACTGAAATTCTCCTTGCTTCAATGACATTTTGTGGGTTCTACCCTTCCCCTCAGGAAATTTCTTCCGCCCTGTAGGAAGTGTTGAGTTGAGCTGATCAGAGGACCATTAAGTCCTGATACTTTCATAAAGGCAAAAAGCACCTCTCTGGCATTCTTAGCACTGTGTGTCCTCACACTGTGCCTCTGCTGTGTATGCCCTACCTCCTCAATCTACTCCCTGGATCTAGGCTCCCAAACCTACCTTCATCTTCCTCTAAAATGCTGTGCAAGCCATGAGGCTGTCAAAGCAGTTGGGGAAGGGTGTACATTGTGTAGATTATGGTTCCTTCTGCCCCAGTACAGTGCCCAGCTGCTCAGAACATTTGCAGCTCAATCATTCTCATCACACGAATGATGGAAATGAGGAAGTGTGAACAGGAGAAGTAGAAAGGCTTCTTCAAGAACACAGGCAAGTCAGGACCATGGCAAACCCCTAAAATAGCTTGGGGGAAGGGACAAAGCTTTCAGCGGCACTAATTCTAACAATTGCATTGAACAGGCTTGTGCCCTAATACTGAATGGAAGGTGGGGCTGCCTGCTTATTTGAAAGTTCAAGCTAACGAAGGCCTGTGACATGCAATATAACTTGTTTTGTACCTATATCTCAACTTGTGTGGGGCTGTAAGAAAAAATAATATGTTCTTCCTCATATCACCTTATCAAACATGATTTTTCAGATAGCTCATCCTTGCTCCTGGATGAAACCTCAGGCAGGTCCCATAGGTTTTCAATCCCCTTTAGTCTCAAGTGCAATCTAATTTCAGTAAATAAAATGTCCCATCTGGTCTAACCTGAAAATTTCAGTCTTATATTCATTTTGATCTCTTTCCCATCCCCCACTCCAGCGTGCCTCAGACTGCTATGTGCGCAGGGGGAGACAGAGGCACAGTTGATATCTTCTGTTTCCTCTGTTTCCTTCTTTCATTGCCTCCTCCAGGCTCTGGCTGTCATTTTTAGTCCACCCATGGTTGGTGCATAAGAATGGGGAGAGGGCAGGACAGAGAACCTCTCACTGAACAAGTGCAGGTGCTACAGGACAGGAAACCTGCCAAGCCAGCGAAGGTTCAAAGCTAGCTCCTCTGTTAGTATTTCTCCCGGCCTCTCCAGGATTTGCACTGTTGGGAATCTCTCACTAGCACTCCTCTGACAAGGGTGATAAGGTTACTCCTCCCTCAGCCTCTGGTTTTGGTGCAGATCACCCCTTGAAGGAGCCAACTGACATAAGCAGCCTTCCTGTGCAGAGCCCCCATCTGATTGCTTCCAGGATCCACATCTGTCTGTAGGTTGTACTGCCAGAGCAGCTGTTCAGCTATACTTCTACAGGACCTTCATACTTCTCTGGGAGGGAGTCTTATGGCTGTCATTATGTCCCTCCAGCTCAGAGCAGTATATGTCAGGCCTTCAGTGGTCTCTAAAAGCCCTTAGATCAAATTTAAGGGAAGAAGTGGCCTAGCTCCCTTTGGTCATGATGATATGGCGTCCAGTACTTTCATCATTCTCACTGCCTTCAACTTTGAATGAATTACTTGGCCAGGCATTCGGTAAAAGGTACAGGTAACTTATGATTTATCTGTATCTATTTTTTCACTTTATACAAAACTGTTTAATAGAAGCGCAACATTCACATAGCAAAGTGGATGAATTATAAGTGTATAGCTTGATGCGTTTCCACAAAATGAAAAAGTGCCTGTGCAACCAAGACGTAGGTCCAAAAGCAGAACATTCCTTGCATCCCAGGTGCCTCCTCATAGCCCTGCAGGGCCCTTCCCTTATCTTAAGGGGAACTGCTATTCTGACTCCAAAGATTAGAGATTATTTTGCAAGCCAAGACAAGTCTGAGAGTGAAAGAGAGCATGTGGTGCTGTCCCACAAAATGGCTGTCATCAGCTCCTTCTCTTCCTGTAAACACACGCTATGGCTCCATATTTAGAAGTGGTTGACTATTTTTATATTTCATTAAATCTAGGCTGGTATTTGACTACTTTGACCTGCAGAATATTGAAAGTATGATCCTTTCCTAGTTGTGGTTCAGCCTTGATGCTGAACCTCCATGTATAAGGTGTAGATTACACGGAAGAAGAAAGGGCTATGTTGGAGGAATTCTTGGCTGCTAGATGTGTGAGTGGTGAAGTCAGTCTTGAATGGTTAGATCAGAGGATCCCCACCACAGATGCCATCTGACTGCAAATGCTGACATTTCCACCCTTGGATTTTTAAGCAGAAAGTCTCCTAGGACTCTTCTAAGTACCTGTAATATTACCACCTAGAACAGAATTACTCATTAACTCTTCCTCTTTTGTCCCAGATGTTTTCTTTCTCCAAGTAAGTCTTGACTCTCATTTGATCTGCACACCATTTTATGTTTCTTCTGTGCAGCAAAAAGGCATGTCTTGTTGACTAATGGCAAAGAACTGTAATGAGGTGGCCTGAGTCACTACGTGGACACAGAACATAAGATATTGTCTGCTCAGAAACAGACAAAGTCATACAAATGACAGACTGTGATGTGAAGCTCCATGATGCTAGGCTTTGCATGGAGGATCAGGGGTAGGAAGAAGGTTAGGCCTAATGTCTTGGGGGAAAAACAAATAAAGAGTGCCTTCTGGCTCTGCCTTGCCTCCTTCCTACATTCCCTTCACTGTCTTAATGTAAATAGCTTACAGGCTGCCAGGAAACTGCCCATCCAGAGTATTCAAGGACAGAGAAAACTAAGAAAGACTTAGCCAAAACCGGACAGGAACTAATGGTAGCATCATTTCTACTCATCTCTTGGAGATGAGCCATCTCTCCTTTCTGTAAACTAGGAGGGTATATTTGCTTATAGGACTTGACATGAGGTGGTAACATCTCTGGTGTTGATAGCCAATTTTAATTTGGCAATTGAGTCTTCATCTTGTACAGCTATTTTCTTTTTCAAAATAGTGTAAGAAACGTAGGCTAATTGTAGGAGAAATAAGTAAATCAGAGATAGGATGCCAGCGTTATTGGGATTTATCCTTTAGTACTGTCACATATGAGATGCAATGTCAATCCCTATTCATTTTTGCTACTGACATTCTGAATTCATGACTGTACCACTTGGAGCTTTTATTTGAGCTGCAGAACTTATCATTTATTTTATTTATGTGCCTTCAGTATGTGGCTGTATCAAGCCATGTCTTAAGGAGGCACCAATTCATACCCAAAGTTCATTTGACATTTTATCAGTGGTTATACCTCTAGAAGGGGAATACTCTGCCTACAATGCATCAATGACTTGAAATATTGTGATTGCTTGGGGTGCCTGTTATGTCAGGTATATTGGTACATTATGATATGCATTATGGTTTAGATGTTGAATGTCTCCCAGTGGCCCAAGTTCTGAAGTTTTGGGCCACAAAGTGGCACTACTGAGAGGTGGTGGACTGTTTAGGAGGTACATGCTAACAGAAGGTCTTTAGGTCATCAGAAGCATGCTCCCAAAGGGAATAGTGGAACTGTAGCCCATTCTTTTTCTTCTTTTGCTTCCTGACTATGAGGTGAACAGTTTGCTCTACTATGTGCTCTCTAGCATTGTCATCCAGGAGTTGTATCAGAGGCCTAAAAGGAATGTGTCCACTTGATTGTAAACTGTAACCTCTAAAACTATGGGCCAAAATAAACCTTTTCTTTTCATACATTAATTATCTCAAGTATTTTGTTATAGTGATGAAAAGCTGACTGATACAGTATTTCTCTTCCATTTTCCTATAATTGGAGGTAATTTTATATTAATTTTATCTGAAAAACATGCCAGAAATGTGGATGAACATTGAAGAAAGCACAGTTAAATGAATATGTCTCCAATTATGTATCACTATATAATAAACCACTACATACTTTTGAATTAAAAAAATGATTTACTATATTTAATGATTCTTTAGTTTGGAAGGACTTAGCTGCACAGTTCTTTAGCTCTATATAGTTTAGTTAAGGTCATCCATGCAATCAGATCCTGGTAGAGTTGGAGGTGGTTGCTTTGATTCTTTTCTACATGGTCTCTTTACATTGTTGGCTTGGACTTCCTTATAGCATGGTGGCCCCAAATTTCCAAGAACATAAAAATAGAAAGTGCTAGATCTCTTAAATTCTAGGCCCAGTTCTGTGGAATTACAGTGAATCAATTCCATAGCATGATCAAAGCATGCCACAAGATTCAGTAACAGAGAAAATATTTCATTTCTACATGAAAGCAATACCATGTGCATTCAGGACGGGAGGGAACAGTTGATGGCTATCTTTAGTGACAGTGTACCAACAATGAGAAAGGAAAAGCTGGAAAAAATGAAAGAACAATACAGTAAAAGAAGAAAATGCAGCAATAGAAATATTTTTCAAATATTTTTTTCATTCATGTGTATGTCCCCAACATTTAGGGCACTATTTGGCACATGGAAGGTTCTTAAAGACTACTGTTTGTTAAATGAATGAATTTGATAACATTTTTGCAGCAGACACAAGATATTTATTAGCCCAACTGATTCCTGTTCCTCTGGGCACGTAAACACACCATAGTTTGTACCTTTCCTTGTAGTTAGAAACAGCCCGTGAATTATAGCTGTTGGGAAGGGAGTGGGAGCACCATGTCCAAGTCTGATCCACAGAAGCCTCGCCTGTGTTATCCTTCCTCTTCATTCTCCAGCCTGGTTTCCTACGATAAAGACAATCTCTTGAGTGACCTTGGAGGCTACTTTGAGGAGAGTTGGGCTGCAAAATGGAAGGAGCCTGGGTTCTTAAATTCCTACTGTGAGAAGACTCACTTAATTGGGAGCACTCATATTGCATGCTTATATTAGCAATAAATAGCATTATTTATGCTGAACCAGTGAGATATTGGGGCTTATTGGTTATAATAGTCAATGTTAACTAAATCAATGCAACTGCATTTGTCAGCTTTCCTACAGTTTGACAGAGTTAAAAAATGCTCAGATTTCCTAAAACTTATGTTAAGTTCTAGTTGGTACAGTAAGGAGTATGTTTGCAACCATTCTGTGGGAGGAAGACTTCTAAACGGTTCCCAATGATTCCCACCAATTGGAATTCACATATTGTATAATCTTCTCCCTAGAGTGTGACTTGGACTTAGTGACCTGTTTGAGCCAATAGAATATGGCAAAGGTATGATAGGACACATCCACAGTTAGGCTATAGAAGATTGTCTTTCCTTTGTTAACAGATTCGCTTTCTTCTTGACTTTGATGAAGTGAACTGTTATGTTGGAAAGGCCCATTTAGCAAAGATTTGAAGACAGGCTTTGCCCAACAGCCAGTAAGAAACCGAGGCCTCAGTCCAACAGCCCTCCAGGGATATGACCCTGTCAACAACTACAGAAGTGAATTTGGAAGTGAATCTTTCTCCAACTGAGCCTTGGGATGAGACTAAAGCCTTAGCCAATACCTTAAAATTGCATTTGGGAAAGGCCCTGAAACAGAAGACCCAACTAAGCTGTGCCCAGATTCCTGACCCATGGAAACTGAGAGGTAATGAGTGAGTTATTTTAATCTTCTAAAATTTAAAGTAACTGTTAATGCATCAATATACCCACAAACCCAGTTTTTAATCTGGTGTTTACAAGCAATGTATTGATACTGGTAACCTTCTAGTTCCAAGTAGATGATCTTAGAGAGAAATGCACTTATTAAACTGTTTCTGGCACCCCTATGTACTGTTAAACCCTGAACTGGAAAAACCTTCCTTGTCACACCCTTCTGATTATTTAGTCCATTATTGTGATTAAACTACTACGTCAGTGTGTCAAATTTGTCTGGTTTGATGTTTGAAGTTACTGAATGAAAAGAAACAAGGAGAGGCAGATAGAACCAAAATAGGAGTGTTGCACTCCTGATGACATAGACTGGAGAAATCTAGAGCTTTCTCCATCTATTAGAAAAATAGAAAACCAAATGGATGCTCAAAGTGTAACAAGAAAGCCCCAGACAACTTAGCTGTGCTTTTATGATGACCAATAGCTCTGTTTCAGGAGATGAATTATGGTGTGTAAAAAAAGTACAAAGCAGAAGAGAAGTGAAGTATTTGGAAAGGGTGGCAGCAATGGGTTCACTGTTCTAAGGCAACCATTGACTGAAGCAGGGGAGAAGCTGAACTCTCATGGAGCTTGCCTTCTTTAGTTATGCAAGTAAATGCTACTGACTCAACAATGAAGCAGTATCTCAGTCTCTTATTCTTCTTACAATGCGTATTTCTATTTCCTGCTGTTAGAATTCATATTGCTTCTATGTCTTTATTGAAGGTACTGTGTGTGTGTATGTGTGTGTGTGTATGCACACGTGCACACACGTGTGAGGGGAGGCAGAACACAGAGGTCATGCAATTTAAAGAAAAATGAAAGGGGGTGTATCTCAAGATAGAAGTGAAAAACTGTTTAAAAAAATCCAAGGTCTGCTATGCTCAGTGATGTAATCTACCTGGTCCTAGAAGGCATTTGACTGGGAAGCCCTGATTTAACCTCTCAGCATGTAAATATCTTCATCTAAATATAGAGATTAATCTAGTTGAACTCTAAGGTCTACGCAGCTCTAAAATTTTGTGACTCTAATGGTGGAAATTTTAGGCCAGATGGAAAACTCATTTAGAAGATTTCTTTAAAAGGAGAGTGAGAGCTGATTGGGAGAAAAAAAATTATAATTAACTTGACTGATGATACTGTAGGGCAAGTTAAAATTATACTAGTTGATGAAGATTTACCTTAACAGTGCTTTTAATATAACCATAATATCATTCTTGTTTGGCTAAGCAGAAGGGAATTTTCCCTGTTCTGACAACTGAACAAATCCCTAAGAAAAAATAACTGGAATCAGCCTCTTCCCTGTGACTGGGCATTTCTCAAGTGCTGAATCACTTGGAAGGCACCAAGGATGCTGAAAATATCCAGTGCCCCAGGCTTTGAAATATCAAAAGTATCTTCTTAATGGACACTCATCCAAGCAGATTTCAGAATGAGCTATCTTTCGAAAGAGATTTTATTAAAGTGCCTATTGGATCTCCTTATAATGCAATGGTACACATACTCTTTGAAAGAAAAGCAAAACACTAACTCATGTTCAAATTATTTTACTTCCCCTCAAATCTGGTTTCTACCTCATGAAATAGCCCATGTTCACTTGAAGTTTATGCATATTAATATATGTAGGTATTATACATGTGTCTCTATTCAGTTGGTCAGCAAGTATTGAACTACTAATGTCTTTGAAAGACCCAATATTATTTCTCTTCCCTTTTCATCCAGCATACTTTGCATGACTTGTTTTATTCTATAGTTTCATTTACAGTTTATACACATATATCTTCTAAATAATTTCTCCTGTTACATATGTTAAACTATACCTACACTTTAATTACTTCTTGTCCCCTCAAACTCAATATACCACAAAGCAAAATTTATTATGTTCCCATTCAAGCTCCTTGTTAGAATTTGTATCTTAAATGATTTCCAAAGATTGTGCGTTAAAGGTTTAGTCACCAGCTGATGGTGGTGTTGGGAGGAGGTAAAATCTTTAGGACATGGGGCCTAATGGAAGGAAATGAGGTCATTGGGTCTTGCTCTTGAGGAGAATATTGGGATGCTGCTGTCTCTCTCTCTGTGTCTGTCTCTGTCTCTCTGTCTCTGTCTCTCTCTGTCTCTCTGTCTCTCTCTCCCCCTCTCATTCATTGCACCATGAAGTGAGCAGTTTGCTCTTCCATGCACTCTTCGCCATGATGTTCTGATATTCTAACTTGCTACTGTCTCAAAGTAACAGCACCAATAAACCATGGATGAAACCATGAACCAAAAAATCTTTTCTCCATTTAAATAGTTTACCTCTGTTATTTTGTCAAAACAACAGGAAGCTAACTAACACTCTTCCTCTTCCTGACTTCTCAGTCTTGGTTGATGGCCATGGCACCTCCTTTTCCTTTAGCCTCTAACCCATCCTATTGCCACACGTTGAAACTTTGACTTTTCTTTTTCTTTTCTTCTTCTCAATATTAGGGATTGAACCATTTCATTTTTTACACCATCGCCAGGCACAGTCACTTCTTATGCTATGTCCCCAGGGAACTGTTTACTCATCTTCTCTCACAGAGTCTACCCATTAAATACTTAGCTTGCATGGCTGTCGCCTTCATTAAAATTTAAACTTCCTCAGAGCAGAGGTGCTGCCTATCTGGACTTTTTTCTGTTCAACATATGATTTTCTTGTGAAAACTATCCCTCCCCTACCTGATAGACTGCCAGTGATAATGTTCTACTTATTTTTTTCACAGGGGAAACAAAAGACCTCAATTAGCCTACTTGAGTTCTCTATACAACTGGCCATAGTCAATTGACATAGTGAATTAACCAGTTATTTAGGGATGAACATGTGACTCAAAGCAGGCCAATCAGAACCATCTCTGTCCCTTTAATTGGGATTACAGGCCATAGGAACCATGTAAACCTACCCTGCAAGTGCCTGTCTCCATTTCCTTATTGATACAGCTGTGTAGGCAAAACCACTGCAAGGAGAGGTAGGGCTGAGCTGAGCAGCTGTGACTGGTATCCTACCCCTAGACGTTTTAGTCAAGGCAATTAATTTTTATTTCCATTAGAAACAGTTTGAGTTGGGATTTAGTTACTTGAAATTAAAGAAGTCCTGACATAATGTAATGGGCATTGTGTCTTAATGTTTTAACAAAATTATTTTGTTGTAAGGAGTAGGGTTTCAAACAATGTTTTAAGATGGATGTAGGATGCTATTATTAAGCCCCTTTGCCTCTTACTTTAATAAGGAACCGACAATGTGACA
This sequence comes from Chinchilla lanigera, assembly GCF_000276665.1. Classification (NCBI taxonomy): domain Eukaryota; kingdom Metazoa; phylum Chordata; class Mammalia; order Rodentia; family Chinchillidae; genus Chinchilla; species Chinchilla lanigera. The sequence continues at coordinate 425,341 of NW_004955566.1, forward strand.
ATGATGGTTTCTGCTTCTGTTTTCTTTTGCTTACCCACCAAACTCCATGACATGAGGAAAAGCAGAGAAAAAATTACGTTTTTCAAAGATCTTACATTTACAGGGTGTGTCTTGATTACTGTTCTTTTGCTGCTCAGACAAAATACCTGTTGCCTAGATTTAAGGAAGGAAAGGTTTATTTAGCTCACAGTTTGTAGAGATTTCAGTACATAATCAGCTGGTTCCACGGCAGGGAGGTGTGGCACAGGGGCAACAGTTCACGGCACCAGAAGACCGCAAAAGCAGCAAGAGCACAAAGAGGGGAAAGCAAGTCTCTTTTCCTCCCTTATGTTGTGAGCTGGCTGTGCCCCAGGACAAGTGGAGCTCTTACACCATCTCCATGTCCTCTTTTTTGCACAGGCTCAGGATGTTTACGAAGTAGGGACCGTGCACGCAACCCCCCCCCCAGTCACTTAGTTAACCTTCTAAACTTCTCAAGTTGACACAATGAGCAACATCCTAGAGCAGGAAGGGCATATCCTTCTCACCCCAGGATGTAGAACTGTTGAGTTACTTAGTTAAGCTTCTAGTCTCCTCAGGTTGATGCAATGATAACACAGGGCTACACTGTGAAAAGCCAAAGTAGCATGTTTGTCTTTCTCTTTCCTCAGTGTAAATACTGCCTGTTTCTTTCCCTCTTTAGTCTTCTAACTTTTTCCTCTTTTATACTTAATGTCTTCTATGGTTAGAGAGATAGGAAACTTGTTTCTTTTAGGAAAAAGTTATCCAGTGTCCGAGTTTCCCATTTCCACAGTTTCTTAGCACTCTTCTTACACTCTGCCCTCTTGCCACTAGATTCATCCTTCATCCCATGGCATAAATGCACTCTGGTGCCCTCCGCATTCCTCCAGCATCTGCTCAGATGCTTGCAAATGTCACGCAAAGTGGGCCCACATGAGGGGAAGGGTTCATCAGTTGCTTGGCTCCTGGGGCCTCTGTCAAGCCCATAGGGTGAGGAGGGGGTGGATATTCGAATGGGAGCACTCTTGTGAGTACAGATAAGGTGGGGAGAATAAGATAAAGAAGCATGGGGTGGGGGTGAGAACAGGAGAGAGAGGAAAAGAGAAAAAGACAGATTTTCAAAAGATCAGTGTGTGAATTAGATTTTAATTAGCCTTCCTGTATGTTTCATGATATAATTCCCCCATCACCATCATCTCATGAGATTGTCAGTGTTTTTAAAGGCTCTTGGTAATTAGATTTTTGTTTCTTTCAGATGTATCACAGTGCTGAGACAGAGACTGACCTTAAGACAACCCAATTTTATTTGGGTTACAGTTAAAACAATCAGGTTACAAAGGTCTACAGGGCAAATGTCCACTTTCTCTCCAGGGAAGCCAAATTGTATTTCAGATGAATATAATTTATACAGTTTTCTCACTACACACCTCCAGAAATTATCTTTATCTTTTAACTTAAGAACTCAGGGGGAAAAAAAGAAGTCAGGACTAGAGCCAGGATACCTCTGTTCAGATCTTCACTTTACCGCTTAGTAGCAAGAAAAGGTTGACCAAAGTATTTAACTTCTCCAGACCTCAATTTTTCCACCAGTGAAATGGAAAAGGTGTATCCCCTAAAGCATTTCTGTGGGGAAAAAATGAACTAACATTCACAGAGCATAAAACAGTTCTTGACACATAGAAAAGATGCCATCAAGGTTAGCTATTATATCATTGTTTAGTTATCTTCCAAAATAGGTAACTTAGTTCTAAGCATGGACAAGGCATTGAACATCACTGCATGCATGCACACACACAGGCTATACATGTCTGTATGTGTATATATACAAACAATATACATGTATACACACTCAGATATGTATACATAAAAAGTTATATTTTGGGGCTGGGGATTTAGCTCAGCGGCACAGCACCTGCCTGGCAAGAGCAAGGTCATGAGTTCTATTCCCGGTACTGGAAAAAAAAAAAAACACAAAAAAGTTATATAATAATAATTGCTCAATTAATTTATTATTTCCAACATGTATTTATTAATTCATTCAATCAGTATTTATAGTGCACCTACGGTGATCCCAGCTAAAATGGCAACATTCTAAGTACTTGCATAGCAAGTGTAGTTGCTGAAGTCAGCACCATCTTGGAGCTTAGAAAACACTTGTGATGCTAGCAGAAACATAAAGAAAGATTTAAGGAGAGGATCGGGTGAGATTTTTCCAGACCCATAAGTTTTACCAAAGCAATTTTGAATACAGCAGGTCAATCCACTAGTCCTTTATTCTCTGTGCTTTTCCACCTGTGCAATGGAAATGATCACAGTAGTTTCATAAAGGGATTGTGAGGATTTGTGCACTAAATATGAACTCTTGCTGGCTCAAGGATCATCCTCTACATCGCCTAAAACAACCTTTATTTTAAGGCACAGGGATAGCAACAGGACACATTTTCTATATGCCTTGAATAGGTGTTACAGTCTTCACATCTTGTTTTCTATCAGCACTCCTTTCTGAGTGCTCTTGGAACTCACCTGCTTTTTCTGTAGTTGAGATAGGCTCTTCCAGGGGGTGGGAAGCTATAATGCAAACTCAAGGGTGAGGATAAGAAGAAAGAGATGAGTGTTCTGCAAACTCTTGAAATGCTTCAGGCCAACCACTTTAATAACATATACCTGGAGGAAGCCCAATCAGATAGCCCTCTTGAACACAAGACTTCTTCTGTTTATTACCATCTTGTCTCCTGATGTGTTTGTGCAAATATATGCAAGTGTCTTGTATACTCAGAAGTCTTGCTTCTGTGTGGTTAGATCTCGGGTAACTCCCAGTTCTGACTTGTTCAGCATCAGGCTCATTTCTATAAGATAGGTATAGGGGTAGAAATAAGAACTATCTTTATAAAGTTTCAACTGCGGCATCTTTCTGAAAAGATTGCATTCAGGAGAGCAAACCCAATACTGCCTTTGCAATTTCACACCTGTAATAGGGATGTTATATGGGAAAGGGTGGCAGGAGATTTTTTTGTTTTTGTTTTTTTTAGTGATACCGACAGTGAAACAAACCTTTGGTCTCTCCCTGCTTTCAATCAATTCTCCTACTTTTGGCATTCATCTTCCTAAAATGAAAATTTTATCTATCTCATTGTCTCACATACAAAACTTCAATAGCACCCTTCTGCTTTTGAAATTAGAATCACTTCATATGGATTAGCATGGCCTACCCTTCCAATGTCATTTCTTGCCATGTCCTTCCTCAAACCCTATTATCCACCCAGCCAGAACAACTTGGGAATTAGTTAAGAAAGTCTCCATGATTGTAGATTTTGAAAGCTATACACCAGACTTTCTTAGTTTGATTATAGGATCTTGTCTTAGTTACTTTCTCATTACTAGGACAAAATACCTGACACCCACAAGTTAAAGGAAGAAAGATTTATCTTAGCTCACAGTTTGTAGAGGTTTCAGTCGATAGTCAGCTGGCTTCAAGGCAGGGTGGCACATGGCAGAGGAGAAACAGTTCATGGCAGGGCAAGGAGGAAGCAGCAAAGCAGCAGCAAGCCTCCCTTAATTCCATGCAGACTATTGGTTGATGTCACCCATACCCAAGTGGGACTTCCCATTATCTACACTCAGAACTGTGTTGATTGAATAAATGGACTGATTTAGTTAGCACACATCTTTAATCCATATTCACACACTTATGGTACAGCCACCTCCCAAAGTCCCACCTATAAGCATATGAGGCTCTGGGGTTGGGGGGGGGGGAATCTAGATACAAACCATAACAGATGTCATTAATTGTGTAGCTTCAGACAGTTACTGGTTCTATATCCTTCAGCTTCTCCATCTATAAAATGGAGGAAATAATGCCATCATAGCGCTACTGTGGGAAGTAAATGAGTTAGTACAAATAATGTGTTTAGAGTCTCGTCCAATACATAGCGAGCATCACAGAAGTTGAGATAGCATTGATATTATCTGCATTTACCTAAATAGGACCTTTGCTTTGACACCACTTTGCCTTTGCATATGTAATTTCCAGAAGCTATAACTCACTCTCCCTCCTCCATGCCTGAAAGCTAGCTGACATTCAACATATTTTTCAAGTGTCCACTCCTTGCCTGTCTCTTTATATATCTCATTATATGGCATTCATTACAGTAGATTGTCTTAGTTTTTCAAAAGCACATTTTTATTGCTCTATGAGATTGTGACTTTTTTTTTTTTTTTTTTTTTTTTTTTTGGTTTTTTGGTTTTTCTCCGGTACCGGGAACCGAACTCACGACCTTGCGCTTGCCAGGCAGGCACTT